>NC_141141.1:163653183-164253183 GCF_053477565.2 Lygodium microphyllum | reverse complement strand
AACTGTAGGCTTCCTTGCCTGCCACCCTCTCAAGCATGTGCTCGGTGTATGGCAAGGGATAGTTGTCTCTCTTCGTAGCAGCGTTCACCTTCTTGTAATTGACACACACTCGAATTTTGCCGTTCTTCTTCATCACAATGACTATGGGTGATACCCAGTCTGTGTGCTCAAGTTCGTAAATGAATCCAGCTCTCATCAGCTTGTCAATTTTCTCTTTGATAGCATGAGCGTGTTTTGGATTCATTGGGTACGCTGCTTGACCGGCGTTGCATCCAACATCATGGGTATGTTGTGAGTCACAACACTCGGATCTACCCCCCGTAGCTCTTCTAAGGACCAGGCAAATACGTCTATGTACTCCCGCAAGAGAGCGACAAGAGTCAACTCTTCTTTACTAGTCAAGTCATCGGCAATGAAAACACTGGTCGGGGTGTCTCCCCTTCCAAGGCTAGGTCTACCTCCTTGACCTTGGTTGGTCCTTCGATTGGTTCACTCGTCTGCCCTTGACGCTTGGCACCTAACAGGACCACTACCCTATCCCCTTTTTTGAATTTAGTGAAGCATTTAGGGAGGTCCTGCGGTTTCCGCTGTTCTTCTTATCGTGTATCCTTGGGATGCTTTGCCTTATCCTACCTTAACCGTCTGCGCCTCAGGTGGACAGGTAAGTCCCTCTTGGTGCGTCTGGTCATGTGCGGCCTAGGGATCTCTGGGTCACTATCCGAAGTAACTTCCGATTCAGAGTCAAACCCTCAATCTTCGCTAGAAGAGGTGGTCTCCCCTGGTGGCCGCAGTTCAAATGGCGACTCGGCTCTAAGTATTGATGTCGTTTCCTGGTTGGGCTAGGCCCGCTTGCTCGAGGTCTATGGCTCCTATGCATTCCAATCAAGCACGATCACATTTCATGTGCATGACTCCTTGCTCCATTCTAAGGGCCTGCCTTTTTGCGGCTTGGCATCTACTCGTATCTGCTCAATTTCTCGTCCTTCAGTGTCGTATTCTATGGTATCCACTTCACCCTCACTCTCATCACTGAAGGATTGGCAGTCTTCGTATTCATCGCTGGAATCTTTGTCATTCGACTGCTCGTCGTCTCCTAGGGCTTGGTATGTCTCGTGTCGTTGGTCAGGAACCAGGGCCCAGTTATACATGAGGTTCAACTCGTGCACCCTAGTCCATTGCCACTTGGAATCCTCTAAGAGATCCTGGAGTGGTTTGAAGTTGGCAACTGGGTTGCCAGATACCTGGTCCGTTAGGTATTCCAGTACCCCCTAGAGTTCCCTTTTGTTGGATGGCATTTGGAAGGTGACAGTCTTAGGCTTTCCATGGAGGCTTGCTAGCATCATGCAGACTAGTGTAGAGAGTGCTTCGTTGGTCTTGCCGATCATTTTGATGGCCTGCTCATATGCCTCATGGTCTGAGAATGGCAGGTAGATTGTAGCGAGAACATGCATCCAGTCCCGCTCATCCTCTGGGCATGGGATATACTTGGTCAAGGACCCATAGGGCTTCTTGACCTGAGTGTTCCCCTTGAGCATAGCAGAGATGGCATCTAGGTCGACTGGTGAGGTCTTCCAAGTGTCCATCTCTATTCTTACGGCGTCTGTTCTATTGCCAACGAAGATCAAGCCATTACCCTAATCTTCGATGACTCTAGCGTTGCGCATCCAGGGTCGGCCTAATAGGACATCGTAGTCCACTCCCTTCATGACTATAAAGTCGACAGAGAACTGGACACCTACGATCTTCACTGGCCAATTCTTCAATACCCCGAATGGCTTCACTCTCATACCGTTTGCTAGCGTGACATTAAACATAGCAGCTTCGACATGCGGGTTTCCCCAAGTCTGAAGCACTGTGTGGCTAAGCACAATAACCCCGGATCCCGTGTCCACAATTCCCTTCCTTGTTGTGTCACCCAGGGCTAGGACTAGCAGGACCGCGTGCATCTCAAAGCCTTCCCAAAAGGCATTGACGTGCAAGGATTTAGGCACGGAGTGCAGCGTCAAACTGGGCAATTGCGTCTCTACATCCTGATCTCGAGGGTCTGCCACGACCTGCTCGTGTGATCCTTCGACCCACTGCTTAAGGTCTTGCCATAGGGCAGGGTGCTGCTTAAGTAGATCTCCCAGGCTAAGTGTTACAGGGGTGGTCACTAGTGTGGTCAGGAGATCGTTAGATACTCGTCCTTCCTTTAGCCTAGACTGTCCGGGCCAATGGCCGCGGCTGATCTGGGGCTCTGTTGCGTCTAGGCTTGATCTCAGTGGCACTGCTTGTGGTACAGTTGCTTCGGTCGACTTAGGTTGAGGCGGCGATATTAGCATGCTTATGCTGGAGAGATCATCGATCTCGTCCTCTATGATGGGTTCAGCGTCTTTGAGATGCTGTTGAGCCTCCCTCACCCATTCCTTCACCTTTCCTATGGCCTCTAATTGTCGCTTTGGATGTGGGTATTCCCCTACCTTAGCGCTTCCCTTTTCGGTTGTTTTAGGGGCTGAAGTCTCTGCCTCCGTGTCTGAGACTTTCTTCCTCGTGGGTAGAGTCGCAGCACTCTCGGTCTTTAGTGCGACCTTAGCTTCCGATCTCTTCTTTTTTCACTTGCGGCTTTTCTTTCCTATTGAGGTTGCGTCAAGATTGCTAGGTCTCGGTAGAGAGATGCCGGCCTGCTTCGTTTGGGCCTGGGTCATAACTCGCAAGGGAATAGGTATGGCCTCCCCATCGGAGTTTTCGACACCAAACAGCCCCAATGGGACGGATGGCAAGTTGGCTGAGCTAGAGGACGGCTTTCACTTTGGGCAGTCTACGAAAAGATGGGTGATTCCGCACTCTGCGCACCTTTGGTCAGCCTTATCCCTAGTTTGCTGCTCTCTTTTAGGGCATCATGATGAGACATGACCGGGGTGTCCACAAGTCCAACAAGTGACTGGATCTTGGGCTGCCCTCCTAGGCCTCTACCTCGTCGTCATCCTAACGCCATCACCGTCACGGGTCAATAATCCATGAGGACCGCGTTGCCCTCGTCGTCATGCGAGACATAAGGGTATATGTAGGTCTCTTCATCATTTGGCTCCTCCATGTAGTGTACTGGGGCGTCGCTCGGTGGGTGGGTCACATAAGGACCAAGCGGTCTAGGTATGCCTGTAGGATTTATGTCCATTCTAGGGATGGCTGGTTTCATATCATTAGGCACAGGAAGAGCTAAGGGGGCTCCCCTTCTGAAGAATGGCTGCGGCCTGCTAGCTAGATAAGGCTGGCTGTAGGGTTGCGAGTACAGAAGTCTTCTTGGTAGTCTGCAATGCATGACATCATGGCCGAACCTACCGCAGTTAGCACAAGGTCTTGACCTAGGGTCTTGACACTCGGCCGGCAAGTGGTTTCCGCCACAGTACACGCATTGGATGTGCGGGCGCGTTGGTCATCTCAACATGTCTTGTATCTTGGCTAATTCCATCTTGACCTCAGCCAAGCCTTGGTCTATCTCGGTGGCCTTCCCCTTATCTTGGGATGATGGGATTGACCGCTCACTAGAGGCTGACGTTCTCTCTGAGCTTCGCGGGTTGGTCTCTTCTAGATTTGAGCTCCTAGAGCTCCGCTCTTTCAGCTGTTCATCGACTCTGATGGCTTCCTCAAAAACTCTAGCCACCACATCTCGCTGCAAGCTTGAGTTGCCTGCCAATGCCTTATATAACTCCTCGTCTCGAATTCCGTTGATGAATACAGTTGAAACTACTCTGTCAGTCGGTCGCTCGCCTAGAGGTATTCTCTTAAAGAGACTTCTCACATGGGTCACGTAGTCGCGGGGATGTCCTCCTTCTCTTTCTGCTTGACATTCATCAAGCGTACTAGCAGGTTATCAGAGTATCTGGGCTCGGCGTACCTCTTGACGAAGAGATCCTTGAGATTATTGAAGTTGGCTCGTTCCACAGCATCCAGGCTTGTATACCACGTCCTACCCTTGCAAAGCCCGAATGCTTGCGAATGTTGAGTCTGGTCATTGAGGCCATTGGCTTCGCAGACTTGCTCAAACTGCTCAACAAAGCTGTATGGATCATCATGCGGCTGGTACTTATCGAGTTGCTTGGCAACAATCGGTATTTTGGCCTGGCTCTTTGAGCCCTGGTTTTCCCCCAATCCTGCAAGCAGAGACGTCACTAGTGTGGTGGCACTCTACTCTATTGCGGTGTTATCGAGCAACCGTTTCATGAGGAGCTCGCTCAATGTCAGGTCTCCTTCTAGCACTCTCTCATGGTCTGTTCGGTTTCGGCCAGCCAAGTTTAGCACTCGCTACACCTCATGCAGCTCCATGCTTTGCCTTTGGCTCCTAGCCTGTTGATCCCTATTATAATCAGCTATGCCCTGCAATGCCTTGCGGGCTAGCCTTCTCTCCTCCTCTAATCTGCAATGATTGCGTCTGCTGTCCTGCCGCGGTGCTCGTACCGGGCATGCGCGTCGTAACTGCTCACCATCTGTTGTATAGCATCTCGGAATACACGCAAATCAAGCTCCTCATTAGACCGATGGTCTGAGCTTTTTCCGTCATGGTCGAATTCTTGTGCCCCACTGCGCTGTCAATCAGGTTGAATAGTCTTGACAGATCCTCGTCGTTGGCGCTCCTTGCTTAGTCCTACCCTGCGCTTCAATTGTTTGTCTATGTCTTGGGTCCTCTCCTATTGGTGGGTTCCTTGAGTGATTTATCTGAGTGAGTTCCTTTGATTATTGAATACAAACCTCAATTTATGGTCACTTGGTGATGAGTGTGTCATTTCTCGTGCACTTGTGCCCAATCAGGCTCTCAGCTTTCTTAAGTGTACTTCAAGTGCGGAAATTCAATGTGAGTGCCGCAAGCAATTCCTCGACGTTTTACTCACTCTCGCTCATTTCGGGCCTGATAGGCTTTGTTGCTCAAGTCCTGGCCGTTCTAGTGGGTTCTAGGGTTTGCGCTGCTTCTTACCGTTCACGGGGGGGGTCGAGATCACAGGTCCTCCGATTGGATTTCCGTTCTCAACGCGTTAGGTCGCTGGGGAGTGCTCCAGCACCGTCCCTCTGTCCCTTGGTCTTGACTCCTACGTTGGGAACTGCCTACAAGGCGTTCGCCATGTTTTCCTGGAGCGGGTTGCACTTCCAGTCGCTCGTGGGGGTCAAGTTTTGATGTTTTCCCCCCTTTTTTTTTTGCCTAAGGTGTGTCCGATTTACCAGTGGTCCGATTCTAGGAATCGGACCAGGTGGGTCCGAGTTTGAGCAGTCCAAGTCTCAGAATCGGACGAGATTTAGGTGTCCGATTTTCGAAAATCGGATAAGTGGTCCGATCAGACCAGGCATGTGGTCCGATTGCTGACATGTCCTAATTCGTCCGATCCGAGGGGGTTAGTCCGAGTGTCCGAGTGTCCGAGTCGAACGGGTTGGTCTGATCGGACGATAGTCCGAGCATCCGAGTCTGAAAATCAGACACTGAATCGGGTGTCCAATTCTGCTGGCCCGACGCACTTTCGAGCACAAATTCATCCAACATCTCAAGACATCGATGATTATAGACTACCAAATTTACCAGGAGTGATGTTGGAGTGATGTTGGAGTGATGGGGGAGAGATCTATATACCTGGGGATCGCCAATAGCAACGTCACTCCGTGCCCTGATCGATCGAATGGTCGCCTAAGTTCTCTCTCTCTCTCTCTCTCTCTCTCTCTCTCTCTCTCTCTCTCTCTCTCTCTCTCTCTCTCTCTCTCTCTCTCTCTCTCTCTCTCTCTCAGCTGGTTGCAAATGAGGATTCCCTTGCCCTTCCAGAACTTATAACCCTGCTGGTCATTCCCCGGATGCTACAGATCACTCTCCTAGCGATTCCTACACATTCAAATGTGCATTTCCTCTATTTTCCCCCTGTTTTTCCCGATTCTCTCCCTGTTATACAGCAGCAAACCCTATGCCTCTCGGGTGTGATTTCCTACTGTTAACTTACTCTAAACACAACACAAATCGAAAGCAAAATACTGAACTAATTTCTCCATGTTTTTCAATCATCAAACAACCAGAATATCCCAAAATACTTACCTATTTTGAAGATCAAAAACACCCAACTTCCTACCTATCTCAAGCTCCGTTTCGGCTACATAATCACTGCCATATCTAGCACCTCTGGTCAATACCAAGCAACCACGATGGATTTTCCATGAAGTATCCCCAAGAGAGACATAATATCTTGCACCATGCAATTGACTGATAGAGATCAAGCTCTTACTGAGCGTAGGTATATGCAAGACATCACAGAGCATAAGAGAAGACCCATTTGGCAAAGCCAAGTGTATATCCCCTGTACCAATAACATGACAATCCTGCTCAAGGCCCAAAGCAATACATCTGTCAACCTCCCTGTAAGAAGAGAACCAAGCTCTATGCAAAGTAACATGACAAGATGCCATATTGTCTAAAAGCCAATCAAAGGTATAGGCCGTATCACTGAGCAAGTAATCTGCAGGGTAACACGATGCGAGGAGTCTAGGCTCAACTGCATCATGTGGGTAACTACATGCACCATACCACTATCGGCAGTGGTCTCACCTACTGTATCACTGACTCTGCTCTCATGTCTAGTGCGGCACAATCTTTTTTGCTCTCTAATCCACTTGAAGCATTTACGCTTCACATGCCCTATCTTTCCAAAATGAAAGCAAACAAAACCTGTAAAACCTGTAGAAGAGGGCAACTACTCTGTAATAGCATGAGTAGGGCTATCTAATACATCCAAGGAGCTCAAAGAATTAGGGGAACTCTCATCAGAGAGAACAAGCTCATCAAGAGTACTATCTGCATGACTAGAAGAGTTGGAAGTCGTCATAGCATACTGCAAAGGGGACTCATCCAAACCAAAAGGGGAGAACACAAAGGCATCAACTACGAATGCAAAAGCTCCCACATGGACAAGCCTAGCAGACAAAAGCATGACATATCCAACCATTGTAGCTCGTAGCCATAAAAGCATAAGAATTCCTTGGAGCCATAAATGAATAAGCATCCTCGAAACATAAGAGTAAACATAGCTTTGCAGTGTCTCATACCATGTATTGACATACATGTCCACCCAAGAACGACAGGTAGCAAATAAACCTGCAAGAATCAAGCTCCAATAAAAGCCCAAATATCTGTGTAAAAGTATCCAAGTAAGAAGCTCTATAAAATACATAGCAGCAAACCATGTGCATACATGGGTGGCCATAAAGATCAATTGCTCCCTTACGTACACGGGCAATAGCAGTCCAAACAACATAGATGCTATACAACAGAGAAGCAGGACGGCCATAACTATAAATCCCAAGCACTATCCAAGTCCACTGATCAGTAAGTATCCCACATATCAAATGCAAACGAGCAATCACAGCTCTATAGGAAATTGCCAAAACAAGGGAGCAATTTACTGATCAATACATGTAAGTGCATCCAAGTAATAGCCAAGATCCATAATTAGAGCATCAAATCCCATATAGCATCCAAGGTCGTAACGGAAAAAGCCAAGTCATAATGGAAAAAGCCGAGTCAATGTCCAACTTCACAAGGGGATACTCAAATGAGTGTCGAGATGAGGCTCAAACAACTACCATCCACAACCAACCAAACGCATTCACCAAGATATCATAATCTGCACTGGGTAGCCTAGGCATAAACCACGTCATGACAGTGAAATGCCTGCTACAAGGAAGTGATAGTGAACCATAAAATCGAGCTCTAATCTTAGCTCAAAACAATTTCGGAGCATAGAAGAATTATGTGGCATCATCCAAATGCGTGAATACATCAACCCAAGTAGCTAGGAGCACCCCGTATGCAATAGGCATAACCTGGCAAATCGTTAGATAGCTTCAGCCCTGAAGTTTCCAGCAGCATATAACCTCTGTAAATTGAGCAAATCAGTGCTCAATCCAAGCTCAAATCCATAGGCAAACCATAGGCATAAATTCCCTTATGTATGGGCACCAATCGGGCATAATCAGACATCAAATGCCAAGACCTGTAAGCATAAAATTGAAGTAACATGTGGCTGCCCTATTTTGGACAGATCTGGGACTGTTCAAAATAGTCAATGACTGAGCTAAATCATCTCCAAATGCGTCTCACATAAGAGGCATAACATCCACAAGTAATCCGGTATCAATAGACATCAGTAGAAGCATCACATAAGCCATAGGCATACAAATACATGTTTAGACCTGAAATCTATTGCAGAATATTCTATCATCAAAATTTGGCAAATCCAACATCACCATTGCATCCGGAGCATGCCAAAATCAACTTAGACTCTTAGCTTACCTGAATCGGGTGGGCAAATCAAGGTGGGTAGGGGATAAGCAAGAGCCCAATGAAGGCCTACACAAGCCTAGGACAAGTCCAAGCAAGAGGTGAAGAGAACAAGCTTCAATGATGGAAGCTATGGCTGCCTCTTCATGAAACCCTCCTGTTCATGTCAAAGAATGGCTAAGAACTGAGTGAGAAGCAAGCTCTCATACCTCGTGTAGATGCCGGGGCGAGCTCGCGAAGGAGTGGCTCTGATACCAGTTGAAAGGGATGCAAGAGATGCGGGAGAGAAGAGCACACACAATGTAGGTGCTGTCAACAATGTTATGACAGCCTTATTGCACTTTCATATATATATATATGAATAAAGAATATCGGCAATCACTATACACGGGCAGGCCCAAGGGCCTTTTACCCCAACAACATCAAAGTCTAACTCATCCGATTTGTTGGGCAAAAGCAAGAGCTTAGAGCAGGAGCCGGTCATGGCAGCCCGGAGTTCTTGTTTAAGCTTTTCCCATTAGTTGAGCCACTTCGCTTCATAGTTGTGCTAGAGTTCTTCAATTATCTTCGGGCAAAGTGGGATCATGTCATTCAGATTCTCTACTCTAACCATGCCCGTTGGGAGAAAAAACATTCTCCCACTCCAACTATTATGCTCTACTCCTGACATCATCAACAAAGGCTAGCTTCACCTAGTGGCATGTCTCCAATCTTTGTCAATGTTCCTGGAGAGTGGAATCCTTTTGCCAAAGTTGTTCGGAGAGAGTGGTGTTGACCTGCTTGAAGTGGTCCACTTAAGCAGTGAGGTCCTATTATTGCTTATGCTATTGCCTCGATAAGAACCCACTGATGAAGTTCAATGATTGAGTTGAACTCTAGGGGGATCATCACAAGTTGCTAGGACAAGTTGGCAAAGAGGGGCATAACAATAGAGGATATGCCATCTTAACTAGTAAGGGTAGAAATGAGGGCAAGGGGCTTGTTGTCGTTGGGGTCTCCTCCTCCCACTATCTCTTTTGGCCCTTTGACTTGAGGAGGGTGAGTTTAGTAGAGAGGCTAGTGGCAAAGGTGGAATTTTCGGAGCATTGGGGAGGTTGGCACTCTTGTTGTGGTTAGTCTTGCTCGGCCGGGCTATTGGGCAATGGTTCTAGTAAGCTGATCCTCCTTTTTGAGGACTTACTAGGCAATGCCCATTGCAGGTGATGAAAGTTGGCATAGAGGGTTAAGACGGATGGGTGGGGGGAAGAGCAAGGTGAAGTGATGTCCACACATCACCTTCATGGTTTTGATGGAGGGTAGATTGTGGGATATATGACTCGCCTTGACAAAGAGGTACTCCCAAAGGTCATGGGCTAAGCGATGGGAGTATATCAAAAGGAGAGAAGAAAGGAGAGGCTATCCTCTTAGAGACAGTAAATGCCTTGGCCTGCAACAAATAGAGAGCCTCTATCGAGAACCTAAAGGCATTGGAAAGGTTGCTCAACTGGTACTCCTTATCAAGGATGGGACCAAAGATGTCCTCCATGGCCATGGTGGAGAGCGTTGGCAGGTCAACTTCACCATGGCTAGGCAACCATAGCTTCACCATGGCAGGTCAACTTTACAGAGAGGGTATATTTATGGCCTTGAACGTGGATCATGGAGCTTGGGAGGAGCTACTCCAAGATAGTTTGTGTGTTGGGGTGGACTAGGGTAGTGCTCCATGGGAGGTTGATGAAGTTGGAGAGCTACAAGGAGTGGCATCTACAAGGGGCTCAAGGTTTGGGGGTGAAACCTCCTCGATGGTAAGTTGGAAGGACTCCATGGCAAGAAGATGAAAGAAGGGCAAGACACAAAGAAATCAAGAGAAGTGAAAGTAGGTTTGTGCACAAATATTGGGTGAGAATTAAGGGTGTTAAAAAGAAGAATCTTTCTTAAAAGATCATGTGGTGATTTGTGCACAAGTATTGGGTGAGAATTAAGGGTGTTAAAAAGAAGAATCTTTCTTAAAAGATCATGTGGTGATTTTTCTAGTCTTAGCTTATATTCCTTGTTTGTGGATGGCAATGGCTTCTTTAAGAAGCCTTGACCATAATTACCTAACACAACCATATGTGCTCGCCTCTTCCAGTTTCCATATTTAGAAAGAGAGCTCACTTCACTTGGTATGTATGTTGCTTGATGCTAATGTAGTTTAGGAAAGAAGGAGAATACATGAAAAAAGACATGGAGGGAGGGGGTGGGAATGATGTAGGCAAAGGAGAAAGAGAATGTGTGCATGTTATGAGGTTTGTTAGTTATTGGCTCCCAAAAATGGATAGTCCATTGTTACATGGGCAACTTCTCATTCTGCGTTTGCTTGTAGGGCCTTCATTAGGAAGGCCAAGCTAACCTTTACTCATAGGGAGTTTCATGTTAACAATGGAGTTTTTGTTATATTTTGAAAAATGTTTAAAGTCAGGACAAACTTGTGTCTATAATAGATAAACTAGCTAGTTTGGCCGACATTGCTAGCTAGACTTGCTAACTGCACATTGTGTGGTTTGTGAACTTACAAAGCTCACAAGGCTTCACCTCATTTGCTGTGTGCTTTTGTGAGCAAAGGGAAGCATGATCGCTTCCCTTTGCTTAGAAAAGAAGAAATTGTGTGCTTCACACTCAAAGTATGAGGCGCTTTGCACCTATCGTGTGAAATGGCAGGATTCTGATTAGGCTATTCATTGATATGGTTCATTGAAATAATTTTACATTTGTGCACCATAATAAGCAACATATGTTTGCCCACACACAAAAATGCATTTACTTTGTGAGATTTTAATGTGTGAAATGTGTGTGTGTGTGTGTGCGTGCGCGCGCGTGCGCACACACACACACGCACGCACACGTGCATATGTGTGCATGCATTATAGCACTATTTGTGCACCTCTATTTATGCATGTTAAAATTACAAGTACTTATCTTGATGTGAGTGATAAATTTATCTATTTTTCATGGTTATTGAGCTTATAAAACATTAGGCATTACTTAACTATGTGCTCCATAACCCTACAAGAGATATTTTAGATGCATGGAGCTTAACGACACATGCTTAAGTTTCATGTAAAGTTTCTTATATAGAAGAAATCTTCAACGTACTTGAAAAAAATATTCAAAGCGTCATCTAAAACTTGAAGATGAAATGCATGGTACTCCATGTGTATGACACAATCCTCATTGGTGGGCACATGCTCTACAAGAATATCTTCATCCACAATAGTATAAGTGATCTTCGCATGCCAATTGTCTTTCCCATTAGGAAACAAAAGAACATACAACAAAGTCATACATCTTCGATGCATTTGACTTATGAACACAAACATCGTTCCTAGTATACACATTTATATCATGGTTGGCAAGGAGTAATCATCTCTTTGGCTTTCTTTTTAGCTTTCCAAAGTTAAAGAAAAGAAAAGAGAAATTAAAAATGTTCAGAGCTTTTATGTGGGCCATGGATCTTAGAGTTAAAAACATTGCTCCCTCCAAATAGATATTCTTGTGCTCGTGTAGTTATGCTTGGAAATAAAATGCCTTATCACAACACCATGTTTCATACAACTATCATGTGTGTGCTCTTTTCAAGAGTTCAAGAGTTTCCAGCTATATCCATCAATATAATTGACTGCACATGTCACAAACAAGCAAATGATTCTAATTTAAACATGGTTATTGACATCCTCCTTTGTGCAAAATTCATGCAATGTAGGGTATACATGAAATGTTCAATTGATTGAACTTATAAAAAACAATGGAGATAAGGGGGCTTTAAGACTCAAATAGGTTGGTAAAATTGTTCATACCATGACATTCGAGGAAAAATAATAGACATAAAGCATCCTTCAAGCGATAGACATGGTGCAATTCCATGTCTTCTTTATGATGAGCACTATATGCTATTACCAATCTTGAGCTCATAGTGTCCATCCACTTTTGCCCTCCTTCTAATAACACTTGCAAAAACCCATGGGACAACAACATAGTATACATGTAATAATGCAATACGCTATCCCTCTCCTCCAATGACAATGCCCAAACCATTTTCCTAGGTTTTATTTTATCCACACCATCAATAGATTGTAGCCACCACTTGAAACTAGAAGAAAAGCTTGCTAATGTTGTAGCATGCATATGGCAAATACTCACATTTGCAATGCAAGCTATGAGATACTAATTAGCTTGACTTATAAATGAATTGTATTACTATCTTATATGTTTTGCAACAAAACATGAGCATGCACAACAATTACTTGAATAAATAACATTTTTAAATGTGCTCACTTAATGCTCCACACACACACACACACACACACACACACACACACACACACACCCCCCTACCACATATTATAATATAATATAGATGTCCTTTAGTCTTCCTTTGACATTTGAATTACATATTGAAAACGATTTTAAAATGTGTTACGCTATCGAGATGATATAGTTAGCTTTCTTTCAAGATTTTTATGTATTACTTGTATCGAAACATCTAAGTAATAAATGTCTTCAAATTAGATAAATAGATGAATGCAAAACCATTATGTTTATAATATTTTATGCGTGCATATGTGCACGCACACACACACACACACACACAGTCTCTTGCATAGACACACAAAAAAACAAACACTCACCATCATAGAGTAATTAGCTTGACTTATAAATGAATCGTATCATTATCTTACATGTTTAGCCATGGCCAATGTCTTAAATAAGAAAAAAAGATCAAAACTTAAAACTTCACAATAATGTTAGATTTTAACTATGGTAAGTAAAATAAATTCTACAACCATACTAAAGTAAAGAGTTAAGGAGATTTGAGCCCTAATTCACTGCATATGGTGTACCTATCTAGAAGTCTATGTGCATAGAAAAACATGTTTTGGGTGGGAAAAACATACACACACACAAATGTGGATAGATAGAATAATATAGATATAGATAATATCATTCTATGGGTGTTAAAGATGCTTTTAAAAATCCCTAGGCACATTTAAAATCATTCTATGGGTGCCATCTAGGATTGTTTGGTAGGAGGCTCAATGGATCTTTCAATTACAATAGATAGTATAATATAGATATAGATAATATCTTTATTGTTAGTTAAGGGGGAGTGGGAGGCAAGTGCCATGTGGCAGCCCCCACAGTACTCCCTATCCAAAAAAGAAAAAGAAAAGGCAAGTGCCTTGCATTGGTCACTTGCCTCCCCCCGCATTTGCTGCTAACTCTCTCTCTCTCTCTCTCTCTCTCTCTCTCTCTCTCTCTCTCTCTCTCTCTCTCTGTGTGCCAAAAATAATTACTTTAGTGCCTCTTTTTTTACAAATATCTCTCTTTGTTTCTTTATCGATGCCATGATTGCCCCTGATCCCATCCTCCTAGTCTATCCTCCACCATTTTGCAAGCGAGAATTCACGATTCTTGTGATCAGAGTTTCCAAAAAGTCTCACAAAGCTAGAGGATTATTTTACCCCTCTCTCTCTCTCTCATGAGGTCGATACATGCTTCATAGCTCATAGAAATGGGGAAAGCCATGCTCCACTTGCACTTCAAGAGTAGAGGCAAGGTTGGTGTGGTTTTTAGAAGTAAGCAATAACACATGCAAGCCTTGAAAGTGAGGGAAGGAAGAAGAGAGAAAGAAGATGAAGGGACGACATTCTTGGGCATGGAGGATGACATGCATAGATGGTGGTTGAAACTTCAACTATGGCTATAGCCGTTCTCTCTCTCTCTCTCTCTCTCTCTCTCTCTCTCTCTCTCTCTCTCTCTCTCTCTCCAATGAAAGAATAAAATTGCCATTTACCATCTTGCTCTTTTCCTCTTTTGCCTCTCTTTATAGGAGGGATAATTATGGTTATCATACATTGAGATAATCACGGTTCTCATTAAGTTGAGAAAGAAAGGGAGAGTATTGATGGATTGTTGTCATTTGTTTGCCTTTTTAGAGGAGGGTAGTTGGTTGAAACAAAGCACCTAGAGGATAGAGTGGTGGCGGTCATGCAATAGGGAAGGTGTATATAAGGGAAACAATGGGGTGGAAAAATAGATAGAGAAGGCTAGAGAGAAGTGCTGGCAATATTGGGAGGGTTGGAATGGAGTTCTATTGAGTAGAGAATGAAAGCATTAGGCAAGCTAGATATTAAAAAACATATATGTATATTTTTAAATATGATATAATTTCAATATTATATACATATATAATTTTAAACTCATATACACATATTTTTTAAAAAGTTACATGATTATATAATATTAAAAATCATATTACTAAAAATGTATAATATTAATGTATGATATAATATGATTAACATACAAGATATAATACTAATAATATTATATTGATCATATAGTTTTTATCGTTAATATATAATATAATTTTTAATATATATAATAATGATTATATATATATTATATACATGCACATTTTAATAATTATATATACATTCATACACATTGTGACTATTGGAGTTCCCACATCTTGTGTCTCTTACTCTTGCTCTCTTACTCCTTCCACCATAGCTCTTGCTTTTGCTTGCGAGCTTTCACTCAAGGCTCGCTCCCTTTACTTCTCACTTTATTATACTTTTCACATGCATGTAAAATCTAGTGTCCTTGTAAGGCCAACTTTGTTTTACTTAACTAATCTTTTCTCCATCCTAGTCACTTTAGTCCCAATACCTTTTAATTGTTTAAATCTACATTGTGGGTATATCCTTTGGCCGAATGTTCCATGGTTTCCTTGCTCATAAACATACATAAGAAAAGAAAGGTTTGTACTATAATACATATATAATTATTAATGTATATATACAATAATTAAGCTAATGTAATATATATATATATATATATATATATTCACATATTTATCTACTACTATTATTATTTGTAGGTTAGCGAGGGTGAGCACATGTCACCTCCACTTTGTGGCAGCCATGTGTTGGCCCCCTATGACTTGCATGCTCCACCTTGGAAAGATCCACTTGTGAAGTGTCCGCACGTTTGCTAGTGATGAGAATCCACTTGCACCTACCTACATGATAGGACATGTGCTACCCCCATTGAACCCTACACCTTTGAACCTCGTCAAATCGTGTGTGCATTGTCGAACCTTGCTCCTAGCCATCAAAATGCATGCATCTTCGAGCTACATCTTCAAGCTACGTGTTCACCACCTTAGGGTCACCACCCAAGAAGGATCCACCTGGACTGTGAGAGAAGGTATATAAGCAACACAAAGGTTTCTTTGTTTGGCACCGAGAGATCACCCCTACAAAGTGGCAAGAGAATCTAGGTGTAGAGCACTTAGTAGTATATAGAGTATAGTATAATATAGTATAGACGGTATAGATATAGAAGTATAAATAATATAGTACATATAGATCTTTCAATTATAATATACTATAGAAGATAGTATAACAAATATCTACTCTATATGTTATTTAAAGGTTTGCCTTAGGGATCTCGAACCAACTAGAAGGTTCCCAAGCCTATGTCGCACAAGGAGGAGAAGTTTGATATTTGAAAAATAAAGAGGGTTTTTTCATGAAGGTTGAGTGGGGTTATATTTATTCATACACACACACACAAAATTGAACACATGTACATATACACACACACTCTCTCTTTTAATTGAACACACATACTCTCTCTCTCTCTCTCTCTCTCTCTCTCTCTCTCTCTCTCTCTTTAAATTGAACATAGGATATGATTATGGAAAAGGGAAAGATGAACCTTTGAAATTTTGCACGTGGTACACACACACCCACACAATGACATGATGTTTTAATGGTTGAATATGTGTATGCAATATGTACATATTCTAAAAACATTCAAAATGCACATACATTATAAACAAAAGAGTTGATTTAAAAAATGAATAATAAATTTAATAATTAAACATATCCATGCAATGTATACATGCCCTAAAACCACACACAAATGCACATTGATTATAAAAATATATAAATAATATATGCGCACACACATATACGTGAAACACACACATATATGTATGCATACCTGTTCACACACATGTAAAAATGTATAAGAGAGAATATACACACACACACACACACACACACACACACACACACACACACACACACACACACACACACACACATGTGTGTGTGTGAGAGAGAGAGAGAGAGAGAGAGAGAGAGAGAGAGAGAGAGAGAGAGAGAGAGAGAGAGACACACACACACACACACACACACATACACACATGTGCACACATTGAGCATAGGAAAAATAAGAAGAGGCAAAAAGAAAAAAATGTGTGTATATGTATGCATTAAAATAATGTGTACGTATGCATATACATACACACATGCTTATACACACATAAACATATATGAAAGAAAAGATGGAGAGAGAGAGAGTGTGTGTGCATGCATCATTTATTCATTTTAAAATTGAGATTATGTTTCTCACTTATATCAACCTCCTTTGATCCCCCTTGTCACATGAAACATACGAGGCGCTCCGCGCCTAGACTGGCCCCGGCGCAAAGCGCTGGGCCGGGCGCCATTTTTGCGGGGGGCGGGTGCTGGACGCGTGGCACCCGCCCTCGCGTTCTCTTTCTTTTTTGTGGGGGAGGTGGGGGGCTGCCACGTGGCACCTGCCCCCCACCTCTCCTTAAGTAATAGTATAGATTTTCGAAGAGAATCCAGGTGCACTCTGCGCCTAGTACTACACTAGTAGGACATAGTATTATTAGAGAACACACTTGAATATAAACCGAGAAACGAGAAGAAATACCGAGAGAGAGATGCTTGAATTGGATTACCTTCTGCGGGAGAGGTCGGAGCAATGATGAGCTGGTAGGAGGAAGAAGACGCTCGGGGAACAGCAGCCTGGAGCAATCGATGGCGACGGGTTTGATACATTTTCGCTTGCATTCTATGATATATACAGTTGTGTCTCACATGTTTTTCCCTGTTAGATGTGGGCAATGAATTATGCTGTTCTTGCAAGAACCTCGGTACAAACGTTTCTGAATCTTAATCATTTGAATATCGTACTTACGTATTGTTTTCCTTCTCGCTGTATTTGTAGTGGTAGGAGAGTGGAGGCTCACCTGATCTACAAATTTTCCGTTTGCAGCACGTATGCTTCCTTTTCAGGAATTGTAGTGCAGAATGCTACTTGTACTCATACTTGTTTGTGGAAATGGTTAAGAAAATCTGAACGGTTTATGCTGCGTCACTGATGGTTTTGTTTATCGTGTGGCTAGCTGAGCAGAATGAACACTACAATCTAGAATCTGAGTCCAAATGGAGGCGTCAATAAGAAACACATCTAGTTTGGTGCTTAGGCTTCAGCTAAATGAAACTCTTAAAGACCTTGGCATCTTCTGTTTAATGTACATGCTTGCTTCTCTAGATTGTAAAGCTTTTGGTCAGATGGATTCAGAGCGGGCTTTCATCTCTGCAGGTTGGTCTGGTTCTGCGTTGTTAGGAGTAAAGGGATCATTATTAGGGGCTCAAGGTTGTCCTTTAGTGGAAAGCACAGACATGCATACGGTGAGTTCTTCCCTCATCTTGATATTTCTTTGCTGCGCCTTTAAGTTAACTTCTCAGTCTAGACTGGAGAATGATTCATGCCATTGTTGCTACTTTCAGATTTCTTCTCCAATGTATGTGAGGTTTTCGATGGGAGGCAAGCATCTGACGGGCTTTGTCTTGCATAATCCAAAATGTATGTTTCAATACTTATTAGAAAGATTCAAAGTTCCCTATGTAGTGGTCTTTTTGAAAACTATGTCATTCTGACCCTTAAGCTGTTTGGACATTCCACTTGCTGTGATCAATCCTGCTATTCAGGATTTTGCAAAAACCTAAGAACAAAAGCAGTGGGATAAATTACCGATAGGAGTGTAATGCTTGCTTGTGAACGAGCACCGTTTCGTTATCATATTGAGCAGAAACCTTTAATGATAGGCTCTGTTTATTTTTTATAGGCAAACTATGAAAAAGTGTATTGTATTTGGTATATGCAAGTAAAATGAGATTGTTGCAAGTTGCAAAGCACAGTAGTGCATAGAAAGGTGTAAGCTAATTTTTCCATTCAGAATTTTGAACATAGAAAGAAGCGGTACTAATAAATAACAAAGAGCAGGGCAGGCTTTTTACAGCCATTTAATGTTGCTAGTATGTGGCTTGTGGTCTTTTCCAGGTCAAAACTTACTAGCATCATACGCTAATGCAAAGAAAGGACAACCAGTTTCAGAGACTAATTATATTGTTGAGATGGACAGAAGATCAATGGAGAAATGGTTGGACACAAAGCCATTGGGTTTTGGCCATGGAAAAATGTATGATACCTCTATTGAAGATAAAATTCTTGAAGAAATGGAGCGTGACAAAGCTGCACAAGCCGCTGCTTTGCTGAGGAAAAAGAAGAATGCAGGGACACAGATTGAGATTAAGCAACTTAAAAAAGGTATGGCCAGAATACTTCCTGGTGAATGTGTATTTTGAAGGTTTGAATAGGTTCAACTTCCACCAATTCTGTTGAATGAACTCAAAGGATAATAAAAGCCTATTAAATTATAGTCCTGCAGTTTCATCACCTCCTTGTCTTGTCTGAGGTTCATAGTGACCTCAACACCCGACTTATATCATGCATGTGCACATGCATGTCTGTATGTGAAAACTATTCGGCATTCATGTTGAAGAATTTTATAGGATGGGTTCTGTGACCTTGCAGATTTTAAAGACGAACATGATTGACCCATGTGCATTAAAGAATAATCCCAAAGGAAGAGATGTGAAAGGCTGAGAGCCAAATATAGGAGTATCACTTGCACCATGAACTAGGATTTCGTGATGACAATCATGCTTTCAGTAAGGCTGACTTAGATTCTTTTTGCGTTTATTTTAGCATGGCTTGTGAGACCTTGGTCCATGGGTAGTCCCACCATGAGCTATGTTGACATTAGAAGTTGCATTAAAGTGCATTACAGCTTAGGTTTAGACTTGAAGTTGGTCAAAGTGTCTTTATTGTGTTTCAAAACAGGATGGAGAATCAAAACTTAGATGCTGAATCAAATGTGGGAAATATTAATCTTGGCCATTGTGGTTATAAAACTCAATGTCTCATCAATGTTGGGCTGACATCTGCCAAATGCAGCTATCTACTGCTTGTCCACCTGGTTGAAATTTCAGAAAACTCCAGTCGTTTGCTTGCTTGTCTTGTTCTCCAGCTGCCTTGACTGCCCAAAAACTTAGTTACTTAATACCTCGATTGTGAAGTCATAGCTGTTGCAGTGCTGTTAATGAAAGACACAATCGTTACTGCATCATTCGATGAAGACTTATGTGTTTGTTGCTCAACTGCTGTTAAACACAGCCTTCTATTGCTTGAAACTTGAGAATGCAGCCTCCTGCTGCTTTGATTTGTGGAACTACAGCCTCTTTCTGTTTTGTTACTGAAGATGTCTGATGCAGCGTCACACTGGTTCAGCCTGTGTTTTCCAGGTGCCAGGCAACAGGCTGTTGCAATCTTTTCCATTAGGCGTCTGCTGCATCTGCGTTTTGCTGTCTAGCTGGCCGTTGGCATCATATCACACCTCCCTTGCTGTTGCTTGACAATTCTCTGCTTCAGAGATTAGTTTTGAGCACATCTCCGGTGGTACACTATTGCATTTACTAGATTTCAGCCTCCTGACTTCAATGTTTTTGTTAACCAGCCTGCTGTCCTTTATTATTCAGCACTCTCTCAGCTCCGGTTGGTGGCTACAGCACTTGGGATCTGTCTTTGGTGTTGAGAAACCATTTCTTCAGTTCATCACCTTCAGTTAGGGTTTCGCATTGACAGCCCCAAAAAGGGCTGGCGCCCTCATTTTTGGGCACTTTATTAGTGGTGGGTGCCCACATCACTCGGGCGCGACCCTAGACTGTGCATGCCTATTTATAGGCCACCTCTTTACACATTCTACACACTCATTGTTCACCTCTCTCCTTCTGTCATCGGACACCTTGCCACTGCCCCCACACCCTTTGCAGGAGGACATCGAGGTTTGTGGTTGGTGGCTTCTTCCTCACCATCTCCATCACCTTGCTTGCGTTTTGGAGTCCATCATCTGCTGGCGTCATCCATACACCTTGGCGACAGCTCACACACCCTGGCTTCTTCCTCACCATCTCCATCACCTTGCTGGCGTTTTGGAGTCCATCGTCTGCTGGTGTCATCCATACACCTTGGCGACAGCTCACACACCCTGGCTACCATCCCTATCAGTGGTGTCAGTTTTCCTTCATCATCTGGGCACTCCTTGCTTGCATTTCAGCTTCTAGAGGCCTTCTCCCATTCAGGCATCACTTCTCCACAGCTGGCGTCTTCCCCAATAGGCTCTACACCTTGTGCTCTGGCCCTCCAGCCATCTGGTGTCAGTCATCCTCAGCTGGTGTCATTTTCTCCAGGCTCTGCACAGTGCGTTTGATCATCGTGGTGGCTTCTGCTCTGACTGGCGACATCCTCTACAGTTGGTGTCATCATCTGAGCTGCTGGAGTCTGGGTTTGGCATCCTGGCTCTCACTTCCATCATTTGGCATTTGTGTTTTGCAGCCCAGACTCTCCTCTTGGCATTAGAGGACTCCGCTCTACTCCCTCGATAGCTGGTGATCACTCTCCTCCACTCAGACGGCATCAGAGGACTGCGCTTGCTCCCTTGGCAGCTGTCCTTCACCTTCAGCATATATCTTTGATATCATTATTGCCGGAGGACTGCATTTTGCTCCCTTCACTGTGCAGATTCCCTACAGGTGCTGCTGCCAGCTGTCCTTCACCTTCAGCATATATCTTTGATATCGTTATTGCCGAAGGATTGCGTTTTGCTCCCTTCCCTGTGCAGATTCCCTACAGGTGCTGCTGCCTGATTCAGACCGGACAATGCAATTATCCTTTGAGCTTCGGCTTTACTGTATCAACTTTTCTCATTATAGCATGATTGAGTGCATCATCATCGTGTTCTTCTGAGTTTCTTTTCTTTCTTAGTGTTTGGCGTACACACTTTGTGTTTCACCCTGCAAACCCTACTGTCTCTTTGGTGCGTCATTGTTTTCGACATTTGGTGGATGTCACTCTTAGACACCATTCACTACTGTGCCTTTGAGCATTCTGTACACTCTTCCATTCATTTACAACATTGGTTCATTCACTTCAAAGTCTCTTCTTTCTTTGTTTCTGTTTGTGTTTTCACATTTTGAGTTTTGCGTTTGTTGTGTTATTGTCTGAGCTATTGTGCTTTAGTTGTGTTCGTACATTTTGTGTTTTCTTTGTGCAAATCCTAGCATATCTTCACATGGTATGAGAGTCTATATTATTCTAAAGAGTATCTTGTGGTGTTATAGCTTGGTTTTGTGCAAGATACACTGATGACACGTAGCCATTTCCCAATGTCTCAGACTCCTTCTTGGGATCCTACTCTGGCTTCTCCATCATTGGAGACCCTAAGTATGCATTATGGACTCGGTGAGGAAGACAATGCTTCACCTTGACCTTCACTTTCTTCTATTTTTTTAAGTTTCACGATAAATGAGAAGTTTGAAGAATACATGCGCATCACGTATAGTCCCAATTACATCCTTCCTACTAGCTTTACATCATCTGTTCTAGTTTGTAATGTAGAAAATTTTAGCCTATTTTAGCCTAGGGTATGAGGAGCTAGGGTTTTGTTAACCCTAGTGCAAAGAAAGCCAAAAGAAAATTAAAAAGATGCAGGGCAAATCAGAAAATGATGGCTCGATTGAAGAAATAGGAGGAAAAAAGGCCCAAAGAGTAAGGACAACCTTTAAAGTTTAGGGCAAGTGCAAAAGAGGAAAGGCGCACCCTGAATTTTTGTAAGAGAGCACTAGGCTCCCTCTTGTGCAATTTGTAAATGTAGACGGACATCGGTGAAAGCACAATGTAAATAGGAAGGGAATAGGAAAAGAGGACCTGAGCTAAAATGGCCGGTCATGTAAAAAAGGAATGGGTATCCAAAGGGGATTAGAGCTTGTATAAAAGGCAAAAAGTGAATGAAGAAGCTCATTCTTGTGTGTGGCCAAAACTAGCTCTTCTCTTTTCTTTTCTTCTTCTTCTTGTTCTTGCTTGCTTGAGCTTGTGCTTGAGAGAGGGAGAGTGAGGAATTGAGTGTGAGGGTGAGGGACTGTAGTGGAGAAGCTCTTCATCTTTTCCTCTCTTCTTCTTCTTCTCTTCTCCTCTTGTCTCGCACGTGGCAATGGAGCTTGGAGCTTGAGGATTGAGCTTGCTTGAATGCAGCTTGGATCGTTAGCTTTACTTTTCACTTTTGTTTTGTTTAGCTTCGAAGCCTCTCACTACCAACATTTGTTTTGCAAATTCTGATCTCTCTTGCATGATTTTGTATTTCAATATAGGATTAATATGCACGTTTGCATTGATCCTTCCTAGATTGGAGACATGAGATGCGCACTATTCCTTCATGGTTTCATCTTCTTAGGAGATTTTCTCTTCTACTAGTATGGAGGCTTTTCTTCTTGAGATGGATTGTGCAGCATCTCTTTTGATGCTATCATGGTGGTGACTTCTACTTTGTTATTCTAGTTAGGGTGTTTCATCCTTATCTTCATCACCAAATTCATCATGTTTCTTTGCACCATACAAAGATTGACATCAGGTTTCTCTTCCTCCTTCAGCATTGACATCCATGATTGAGAGGGGTTTCTATCCTTAGTATTCTATAGGATTCGCACTTGTCTTTGATATTGGTTTCCCTTCCCTGTTTTACTTCCACTTTGCATTGCATGATCAGCATAATCTTTGTACTAGGGTGCTTGGGCAAGTGAACAATTCTCCCAAGAGGGACATTGTCCAAGTAGCACCTAGTGCATGTCTCATCATATAACATTACTCTATGGATCTCATTGTGCAGAGCACCCTTGAGTGGATCTTGAGCTGTTTCCATTGGCAAAATTTTCACCATCTTATTACTACATCTACATACTTACCTCCCCTTTTCCTCATCATTGACACCCTTGAGTGGTTGGGATAGCTTGTTTGTTTTCTGATGTGTTGGATCTAATAATCCCTTTTCATTCTCCCCCATGGTTGAGTTACTTGACATGCCGCAAACCATCTATTCTCGAAAAAATAAGGGTTCAAAGTGGTTTCATTTGTCTATGCAGGTCTTGGTAGGCTATCAGGCAATTGACGAGGACACTCTGTCTGATGCCTTGGCCTCTATGGGGTGATCACTTGGGCTCCCGTGGTAAGATAATCATTGCCTTTGTAGTTTTAGTAGGCTAGTGGGCAATCAATATGTACCCTTTGTTCGATGCCCTGGTTGCTTTGGGGTGGGACACCTTGGGCTAAAAATGGGCTTGAGCTTTTCTTCTAGTCCCTTCTTGATTTCCAATTTTGGGCTTGAGACAGGATGTTGATATAAAAATGCATTGCAAATTGGTTAGCTCTTTAAAACAGCCCCAAAACATGTAAAGTACCAAAAGGTCCATCGAATGGTATGCAGTCCTAGGGGGTTTGTGTCCCATAAGCAAAACCCAAATTTGGGAGGATCCTTTTGCATCTATAAATAGATAGGTTAGCCCACCGTTGATTCTTTTGTGCAGGTTTCTTACTCTATTGTGCTGATTTCAACCATTAGCCACCTACCATCTGTTGTCCAACCATTACTGATTACAGCCCATCGTCATCCAGCCCCAGGCAGTGTGTTTCCAGCCATTGCATCGTTGTTTGGAGATCCCCATTTACTACGTTTGTTGCTCCATTGCAGATGCTAGCTGTCCACTTCATCACAACACCTGTTCAGCCTATGTTCTTAGTATTTGGTGCTAGGCAACAGGCTGCTGCCATCTTTTCCATCAGGTGATTGCTACATCTGTGTTTTGCTGTCCAGCTGGCCAGCTATATCATCTCACACCTCCCCTACTGTAATTGACAATTCTCCACCTTGGGTGATTAGTTTCTAGCCCTTCTCCAATGGTACATTGCTGCATTTACTTGATTTCACCCTCCAGACTGCAGCGCTTTCGTGACCAGCCTAGTACCCTTTATTATTCAGCACTCTCTCAGCTCCGACTGGTGGTTCTAGCACTTAGGACCTGTCTTTGGTGGACGTCACTCTCCGACACTATTCATGGCTTTGCCTTTGAGCATTTTGTACACTCTTCCATTCATCTACAACATTGATTCATTCACTTTATAGTTCTCTTCTTTCTTTGTTTGTGTTTTTGTTTTTGCGTTTTGCATTTTGTGTTTATTGTGTGACTATCTAAGCTAATGTGTTTTAGTCATGTTTGTACATTCTATGTTTTCTTTGTGCAAACCCTAGCATATGTTCATAGGTGGGGGTGGTACATATAGCAGGCAGCTCCTAAAACTGGCCAACTTGCTATAGGCAGCTGTATTCAATAGCCCACCAGACAAAATTGGCCGTCAAAGCCTAAATGAGCGAGTTGAGTGTGAATGCAACTCTTGAATTTACTAAAATTGAAATATAGTGGAATTGCTTCATTGTGTGTGATAGTATGAGCACTCTAAAATGCATTAAAAATGGAAATGCATTGAAATGCAAGGGCTATAAATTGATATGCATGAACTGTCTAAGATCTTATATCTCCATTAGATTTTGATGGACTCACAACCAAGAGATGACTAGCATAAAATACACAAGAATGCTAACACCCCCTAACATCTTGGGGAGTGTTTGAAGAACCGGTAACCTCATGTGATGGAGCATAGAAGCCTAAGACAAAGGCTTCATGAAAAGATATATTGCTTTGTTCTCCGCAGACAGTAGACCACCTCTAGCTAGGGCTCCATGATTTTCTCCTAAACATAATGGTATTGAACCTCGATGTATTTTGTAAATTGTATGGGCATGAAACATATGGTTCTTTGCCAAAGCAAGAGGCAAGAGCACTCTAGTTATCCATTCATAGCACTATAGGTCATGTCTATGGAAAGCCAATCTCAACCAACCTGTGGAGTCGCACCACCTCATGTATGGAAGAGCAAAAGGGCATGATACTTAGCCTCTCTTGAAGATCGGGCCACAATAGGCTACTTCTTACTGCTTGAGATAGCTCTCGAATCCAAGGGAAAAAAGAAAAATTGTGGAGTATCAAGTGTCGATATCTCCAACCCAATCAAAGTCACTCCAACTTGCAAGAGTGTCTTTCTCTATGTATATGATCTTGTAGATCGAGTCCCATGTAGATCTCTCGGAGTGTGATGTGGCTCTCTTGTTGATAATTGAGGTATGGTTTATGTCTAGTTTATGTTTTAGTATTATTGCTGGCTAGAACAATTGAGAAACACTAGTAAGGGATGCATCCTATGGATTTTTGGTAGTAGTCTTGTATTCTTTTTGAATTTTATGTCTTGATTGTGCTGGCTAGAAATTTCCATGAAGTTTGGGAATAGCATGGTTAGCAGCCATGTCCAATGTTGTTATTATTTATAGACAAGTATTTCTTTACAACATTGACATGGTCTAAGCTCATTAATAGAGAGTCTAGGCATTCATGGTAGTGTTATATCAAAAGATCCGATCTTGGCACCATCCGATCTAAACAATCCATAGTTGGGCCCTTTGCATAAGAGACATGATATTATTAGTCAACGGGTTACTATGTGGAGCTGAAGTCTTTGCACCAATTGAGAAGAAAGAAAGTTGTGAGTAGAATTATTGTCAATCAAAATTGTAGCTGTTTGGCCATGAATATAACTAATGACCTTTAAAGGTTTTGTGAGCCAAATACAATTTTATTTATAGAACTACTATTACGACTATACGCATTGGGACAAAGCGATCTTGTGCCAAAAATTCAGAAAAAATTGAGCTTCTATAGTATTTACCAAAGCCTTTGCAGTCGACTTCACCTTTCTTGTTTATTGGACATACTTTGTCTGATTGCAAGCAAAACAACTACCTTTAGAATGATCCTCGACACGAGTTGCTTTGCACTTATAATCCTTTTTCTTGCGCGACTTCAAAAGTGATTCATGAGCTGTTGCCAAGGTAGAAGTTTTGTTCAGCTTGAAGGTGGAGGCAACTTGTCGATTGGCTGCCCCCTAATCACAGCCAAAGTAAAGGGTTACGTCCTCTAGGAAATGTAAACGGTTATGGAGCACCTTGTTTTGGTATAGTCCAAGGGAAAACGGAAGAGATATCACATGTAGAGTATTGCTTGTGGGTCATTGAAAGCATTTGTTTTGTGAAGATCTTTAAATTCTTGTGAATACAGGTCCAAGGGCTTCTTCCCCATGTTGAGCTTAAACAACTTATGACAATTTAATCCAATTATTGGTCACAAACCCCATTTGAAACACAATTTGAAAATTTGCTTGCATCTCTGGCTTGGGACATAGCCTTACCCACCAAGTGTATACCTTCCTTCTCGTGTAACACAATTTGTATTTGTTTGATACATTGAGTATCATTGAACTGATTAAAATCAAAATAAGTTGTCCACTTGACCAGCCATGAATCAATGTTGATCTCATCGCATTCCTTCTTCTCTTCTATAAAGGGATCATGTTGGAATTCGAGAGGCAATGTTCCCATGGCTACAGGTACAAATGGAAAATGTGGAGTGCCGAGCTTGGCCCATTCCCATCGTAGGCCTTTAATTTGAGCTTCTAAAACAACGACAAAGGATGAGTTTGCGCCAAATTTCATGGAAGAAGATCCTTTGGGACGATGGCCGTGTGGGTGTTTAGATTCGGGAGAAATCGATCATGCATCCTCTACGTGTTGAGGTTTGATTGCAATAGGTGTATCAAAAGGAGATGCATCGTGAGAGATTATGGTGTTGATAGAAGAAGGGTGTGTAGAGAGCGAAGGAAAAGGAGGAAAATATACTTTGCATACAAACACAAAGTGTTTGAGAGGAGAAATGAAACCATTCTTCCTTTTTGGATAGGGTGATAAATAACCTGATTAAGCACTAATTACAGCAAGCACAAAATTCACATAAATTGAAATACAAATGTTATCACTTAATCTTGGATATTGGACACCCAGTTGTTCCCAAAACTGGGCCTCATGTAGTATTTCTTTAACTTGTATTGCTAAAGGTTGAAGTACACTGAGATCATGCTTGATCTTCTTCAATCTTCAATATGTCTTGCTGTCCATAGCAATAAGCAAGCCTTCAAATTGATTTGCCCATTGATTTGCTTGGGATTGGCTTTCAGTTTGCTCCTTAGATGACAAATTCTGCCCCACACTTAATAGAGGCTGGTTGGCCTCTTGAAATTCTCTAAAATCCCCATATTTCAGCTATTGGATTTCAAGTACTAGGCCCCAATTTCTGAGCACTCTTTCCAGGGTGGTTGGTAAACCCTAATTTTTGCTGTAAATTAGGGTTTAGCAGAAGAAAGTTTTCACTTGCACCCTCTTGCAATTGAATTTGGTTGAGATCTCTTAGAGGGAAGCTATGAATTGGCTAAGAGAATGGAGAGGAAGCTAGAGAAATTTCAGAGTCTCATCGTTGAAATATGTTAAAATATTGAGGATGTATGCAAAGGAGGATCATTGATGAGCAAATAGACAATCATAATGAGGCATAAGCATTGACAAAGAAGAACAACTGATATTATCCAAGCATAATGCAAGTACAATTGATGAGAATGACTGATAGAATGAGTGTGGGGATGAGTGTCTTTTATAGGCTTACAGTAGGTGGTATTGGTAGGTAGAGAAAGGTGGAAAGTAACCATGGTATCCACCAACTGTGGTTTTAATAAACCATATATACATTACCTGGTCTAAGGCTTTATTTTCAATGTGTTTCTTTGCCTTGTTTGTTCCTTACACAGAGGCTATGTTGGATGTGATTGCACATTTCTCAACATTCCTCCTCAATCACAACCAAGAAAGACATTGAGTACACAGAGGCTGTCATGAGTAGAACCTTGCTAAGTGTAGACATGGAAAGAACCAACCATACAAAGCTAGAGGTTGTTACAAGGCCTCACTAAGTGTGGAGGTTGTAGTGTGCAGAGGTTACATGAGGAGTATAGGAGCTTATGGTGGGAACATTAGGCAAGTTCACATTTTAAACTTAAAAAAGTCTATCAGAAAATGAGCTACAAAAGAGGAACTGGTGAGTCCTATCCTTTTGTTCTTGAATGTCTTCTTCTTCTTCTTCTTCTTCTTCTTCTTTTTCATCGTTGTCTTCATCTTCTTTGATTGTAGCAAGATATGCTCTTTGAGACCTTTTCTTAGCATGGCAAAATTTCTCAATATGCCTAGTTTTCTTACAAAACAACTATGCTCTTCTTCCCTTTCACATACAGGAGTTGTTGGTCTCCTCTTGGGATGCTTGTTTCTCCCTTGCTCTTGATATTCTTTTCCTCTTCCAGGAGAAAGGCTTTGATATCCACAAGCTTCGGCTTTGACATGTTGATTAATGTGGTAGACACATTATCAAACTCGGGTGGAGAACTCTTGAGAAGCACTCCAATGCAAATGTCTTCATCCATCTTCAAGTTGATCCCTGCAAGTTATGTCAACAAGCTTTTCATATAATTCAAATGAGTTGCAAGTGAGATACTACTTTTCATGTCAAGCCTAAAAAATTCAGTCAGTAAGCCATATTTAGAGGATTTTGAATGAGCTCCAAACAGGCTTTCTAATCGATCCCATGTTGCTTGAGAGGTTTCACAAACATCAACATGATGAATGTAGCTATCATCAAGTCCTTGCTTGATAATAGCTTGAGCCTTATCATTATCCCATGTGACTGAAAGTGTAGCTTTCCTTGGTTTCTTCTATTGACCACTTGTAATTGACCACAAGCCTTGGCCCTTTCTTCATTAGGATCAGTTTCTAGTTTGCCATGTATGGAATCCGACACCATCGAATTGGGATGTCAGTGAGTCCTTGCCCATGTTGAGGTTGCAAGATCAGTAGCAAATCAGCTCCAAAAATTTCAAATTTCAGTTGAGCACAAGTGCCAAGAAGCATTAGGTGATTAGTATCAAGAGATACTAGGTGATTAGGTAACTAGTATGCCCTTTGAACTTAGGATCTTCAAGGCCTTGCAAGTTCGAGTCTTCCCCTCCTTGATTTGATGCTGGAGTAGCACAAAAAAACTCAGATTTGATCAGAGGCAAAGCTGATTGTGTTAGATAACATAAGTGCTAAAAGCACTAGATGAGTCTCAATGTACACTGTGCTTGTATCTTCTTGGATTGAACTTGAATCTTCCACAATGTCTCCTTCTTACTGGTTTGATGCCTCAAGTGTTACTGAAAACTGAGTGAGAATTCTAGCCCAAGTGGCAAAAACTCCAATTGACTGAAAAAAGTGAGAAAATGAAGTGAACAGAAACTTGAAGTTTGATGGGTATGGAGTCTGCATTAGGGTTTCTGGGGGCAGCCTAGTTTTTCAGCTCGTGTAAACTGAATAGTTGATCATTTTCAAAACTTTTTTTTATAGAAATGAAGCTTGGTAGATAGGCTACCAAAGTCCTATGATGATCATTAGCATCGCAGCGTGTGCAGGTGGATTGAGCAGTACGAACGAAAATGGCGTAGATTTGGGCAGCGATTCGTTGCAGGCGCAATGCTAGAGTTGAGAGGCGACAATGTCACACCTTGAGATGATAGGGAGGAGCGCCCTAAGTCAAGGAAGATTTTCCCAGAAGGAAGCACGAGTTGAAATGGCTTGGGAAGAGAGATTCAAGTCCTCCACTGAAGGTGGGTAGCTATGGAGGTAGGTGAGAGATTCATGGGAAAGTGGAGGGAGCCAAAATTTCAAACTAAAGTGACTTAATAAGTGGCCTAATGACTCATTACCTTGAAACTCTCTCTGATACCATGTTAAAATATTGAGGATGCATGCTAAGGAGGATCACAAATGACCAAATAGACAATCATAATGAGGCATAAGCATTGACAAAGAAGAACAACTGATATTATCCAAGCATAATGCAAGTACAACTGATGAGAATGATTGATAGAATGAGTGTGGGGATGAGTGTCTTTTATAGGCTTACAGGAGGTGGTATTGGTAGGTGGAGAAAGGTGGAAAGTGACCATGGTATTCACCAACTGTGGTTTTAATAAACCATGCATACATGACCTAGTCTAAGGCTTTATTTGCAATGTGTCTCTTTGCCTTATTTGTTTCTTACACAGAGGCTATGGTGGATATGATTGCACATTTCTCAATAAAATAGACTAAAATTTAATGTTGCTTTGCTGTGAATGGTTGATTGACGACAGCTCACTATCATTAGGAGACCTACATGTAGTTGCTTGCCCTTGTGGGTCCCAAAATTACAGTCACCTACCTGTAGGGAGTCTATAAGGGTAGTCGCGTGCCTCCAACGGCCTCTTGATCAGTTGGGGGCAGCTCTTTGACATCCATTAATGGTTGGTGGGTTAATTACCAATGGCTGGAAAATTGCAGCATCAGCTCTCTCTCTTATTCTCCTAATCTCTACCTCCTTGGCTTGTCAGTGTGAAAGAACTTACACATCACACATTGACGTCACATTTGCACATTCGATTAACACTTAATCAAATGCTAAGCAAAGCATCAAAATTTTTATGTCCTCATGACAAGAAATGTGAGAAATTTTCTATAAAATGGACTATAGAGTGGAGGGAAAATAGTTTGTCTTTAATGCTGACTTGAAGGCCTTTTTCCCCTTTGTGCAAGGGGCAGCTTGCATAACAGAAAGGAAAAGAGACGAGCATATAAAAATGTGCCACCTAAGCCTTTCTCCATTTCTATATTGAAATGTGGCACGTGGTTGCCCCTCCCATCAAGAGTTGTCGGACTACCAAGACCACTAGCATTGCCACTCCTAGGATGAACACCCAAAGTCAGATATAGATGTTTTGCAACACTTCTCTCCCTTACGTCACTTCTCTCTCTGTATATCTCTCTCTTTTTTTCTATGGTCCCAAGCAACCACTATCATTCTCTGTCCATGACAGAGAATTTCCCTCTCTTCGACATGATAAGTAATGTGAGCTCTTTGTTCTAGATAGACTTTCCCCTCTCTCCTCTCACCTGATAGTATTCACACAAACAGTGTTAATAACATGCACTATGGATAGTCTAGTAACATGCACTTTGCTGGATGCACGTCAGAAAAAAAAGCACCGTGAAGAAGAAGTCCAAATGCTATAATTCCTCTCTAAAAGCAAAGTAGTCAAGCTAGCCGCCTTATACCTCTTGTAACCACACAAGCTCCATGGATAACTTGCTATGACACCAAGGTTCCTCCACTAGAGCATATGCATGCCCTTAGGGTCCCCTCATGCAAGACCACACGAATACATCATGTCATGCACCCCAGCATGAACTTGGCGCTGAACACATGAACTCGATTACACACATCAAATCCATGAACAATGAAAGAGCATTAGTATGTCCTCTTTCCACCCTCGCACTTGCCCCTTCTGGCTAGGAGCATGTGAGGGTATGCAACATTATTAGAGCCGAGAAGAACCATTGGTTAGGAGGGAGTAGCAAAGGGAGTGTGAATGCCTGCAAAGATCTCAAAGCACGCAAGAGTAATGGCAAGCAACTCAAGTGCATGAAGTTTGAACCATCACAAAGAATGGCTTGCATATGAACAGCTTAAAAAATCTAAGCTTGTGAGCCTCCAATACTTGGTCAGCTTTGTTCCTTAACGGTAAGAAAATCAAAAGATCAAGTCAAAACACAGACTTATGGACAATAATGATGATCAAGGTGAGGAACACCGCATCAGGCCAATGATATCTTGAGTCCCATCATCTACCATCAGCAGTGCCACACAACCATTGGTATCATGAGTCCCATTATCGACCATCAGCAGCTAGGAGGTTGCCATCAGGCAAGCGTCAGCCCCATCCAGCCATTTGTCATCAATCCACACCTGTAGCATCAGCAATAGAAACGAAAACTGTTGTAAATGTCACTAGCAAATCAGCTGCACGGACGTCAATAGCCACTAGAATGGAAGACATGCAAGGGTTAGTGCAGGCACACATAGAGTGCATTTCAATGCAAGTACAGGACACAGCAGCATGGATGGTCAACACAAGTCAAATACTGCATAGGTGACGGACGCATGAATAGAGAATACAATGTCAGTACAACAGAATCGTCAACAGCTACATAGGATGCACCTTGCACCACAAAGTCAACGCAATGACGTTGGCACCTCATGGATAGGACGACGATTGACAGTGACCTAAGCACACAGCAATGCAACTACAGCCATCTAAGTCAACCTTGAAAGGCATACTATCCATTACCAGCAAGCATCAAACTCAGATCGAGCATAATCTGGAATGCAATTGGTTGGCAAAAAACATGTGAGAGCCTCAAAGGTAAGCAAAAGAAAATGTGAACACCTCAGCTAGAAGTGCCCAACATCAAGCACAAGCTTAGTCTCTTGTCACAAAAAAGCAGCAGCAGCATGAGCATGAGTGTATCTCGATCAAGAAACCTTAACATCTGATACTATGTTAGAAGAGCAAAAAACGCAGCAGCATAATGAAAGATACAAGATTGATGAAAGAGACAATGCACAAGATGTAACCAAGAATATGAATCCACTATGACAAGAGTACAATGGTCGAGTGCCAGCTCACACACTCCACAAGCTCCCTCTCTCTACACCAAGAAACTACAAGTACTTGAATGGATGATGGAATGTGGCCACAAAAATAAAGGAGTTGTCCTACCACAAAATAGGTTGGCCAACGAATAAAGAGAGTGCCTATAAATTAGGCCATGGGCGCTTGTATACTTGTGATATGACCAGTTCTAACACCATCGTCTTCACCTTTAGTGCCAATTCTCCATCACGATCACCATCTTCTCTTCTGGCTGGCTGCTGCCTTATGCTCATACAGCTGCTGCCCTCACATCCAGACTTTCACCACCATCTATAGCTCTTGCCCCCTTCTCAGCCTGCTTCCACCCACTCAGCTGGTGCCACCTGCCACGTGTTGTGGTGTACTGTGGGGGCTGTGTCTTTGGCAGCAGTCTTCCACCCTGATTCTCCTCCATTTGCTGCTGCCGCCTCCTCATCACACCTCCTATTGCTGTTGTCTCTATCACCATCATAGTTTTGACTGTTGTGCTTTCAGTTCAGCATGATCCTGATTGTTGCGTTTTGACTCCAGCTGTCCTCTTCTCCTCCTAGGCGCTTTTTCCAGGCTGTACACTGTTGTCCTCCGTCACTCTCAGCCTTAGACATTATTGTGTTTCGACATTGAACCTACTGCCTTACTGTTTTCATTCCCCTGCATCAGGTTTCTTCAGCAACCTTTGAGCTTTGCTTCACTTGGACTCCATTGTCAGCGGATGACACTTTGTGGCTCTCTTCCTTAGCCTGCTCCCATGAGAGAGAATGGCTGTTGGACAGTCTTCACTACTTTAGCACATGTGGTTGTATCTCTTCTTTCATCATTCATTCATTACAACATTCATTCTTCAGTTTCTTCTTCTTCATTTGTGTTCTTGTCTGAATTCATTGTGTGTTAGTCATGTTTGTACATTCTTTCTGTTTTCTCTACAAATCCTACTGTATCCTCACATTAGGGGTTGCAGGCTCAATTGACTAATGTTTTTGTTTGGAATACCCACCGTAACGGGTGTAAGTGTACCGTACCCTAAGTATAAATACATTCTTTTATTCTTTGTGTGTACCACATTGGTACACACCTATCCGACGACTCACTCTCACTCTATCACTGTTAAACATTGTTCAGCTCTGAGTTATCGAACTCCTCGATTATTGTGCCTACTCTTAGCTCTCTTTCTCTATGTGCTTTTGCTTCGCCTCTGCAAATTGGTATAAGAGCCAATGGCTCACGCAAGCCGTTGAGGAGTAGACGAGCAAGATTAGGTCAACTGACTGGTCGAGTGACTGGTCAGGCATAATGTGCAGGTGACAGGTTGGGTGCAGGCATAACGGGCGTTAAACGGCCGACAGGCAACTGTTGCACGACGTTGCTGCGCGACGGGGCTGGAGGCGATGCTGATGCGCGATGGGGCTGGAGGCAACTGCTGCGTGATGGGCGACAAGGTGTTCAGTCGCATGAATGACGGGCAGAGGCAGAAGGTCAACGGGCCATTTTTTCTCTTTAGTTTACTTCATCTTATTTTCCCCTCTCTACCGGTGTTCACACATACAAGCACAAAGTGCAAATCTGTGCAAATCTATCTCTTAAAATTTGGGGCTTTTCCCAAATTTGGTGCTCGACACATATTGCAGTGACCTCTGGACCATAAATTGCAGACATTGAGTGCACAGGCCTTAGAATTTTTGGGGATTCTCAAATGCAAGTGAAATTTTTGCTTGGATGAGTCAATTTTTTGGAAATTTTGCACTGTTGGACCTTGATATTTGAGGCTTTTGCAGAAATTGTGAAATTTCTGTAACATTAGCCCGCACTTGATGCTCGGAAAGATGTATTTATGCAATTGGAGCAGATTCATTGCAGAAATTTTGGGGCTTTTCACATTGGTGATGTATTTTTGAGTTGTTTTGAGACTGGACAGTGAAATTTACAGTAGATTCACTATTGAGTGGGAGTTTTTAGAGTTTTGGATGCTTCAAATGCTGAAAAAGGGCAGCTTCTCTTTGTACATGTATTGCTGAATACTCACTATGCAGTGAAACAATGGTAAATGCAACATTTGGGTCATTGCATTTGGGAATTTTGGTGATGCATTACTGAAGTGGGAGCTATCCTTAATATAAATGTATCAGATTTGATTCGCGCATATGCTATAATCAATACTTGAGATTGAAATTTGCAGCTAAACATCTACTTATTGGACACAATAGAAGTACAAGAGTGTGTACTTGCTGTTACAATTCAGAAACCTTGCTATTGGCTGAAAGCATTCAACCCTTTATTGTAGTTGTGTATTGTTGAAGATGGTTGGCAGTGCATCTACATCTGACACAAAGAATCTCTTTGAGATTTATAAATTTGACGGAAATGGTTTTGATCTTTGGAAAGATCGTATGTAGGGTTTACTCTCTCTAAAGGATTGTGATGATGCTTTAGAAGAACATAAGCCTGTTTTTTTGTCAAATGAGGATCGGACTAAAATGAATAAAAAGGCCATTACTTACATTAAAATGGCCATCACAGATGATATCTTGGTTGATATAAAGGGGCTTGATACTGCCTATGTAGTTTGGGAGAAACTTAAAGCTACTATGAGAATACAACTCTTATCAATCAGGTACATCTCATGCGGAAGTTGGTCAACTTGAAGCTTGATGAGTTCAAATCTGCCTCAGAGCATTTGAATGCTTTCACTAGTATTTTGAGTTAGTTACAGGATATAGGTTTGCTAGCTTTTGATCCTAAATTGAGGGCTATCTTCTTGCTCATGACCTTGCTCGATTCATGGGAAGCATTGGTTGTGTCATTGAGCAATAATCCCAACTCGACATTTGATGATGTGCGTGGTTCTATTCTGAATGAAGAGATTAGACGCAAGGCAAGTGGGGAAAACATTGGATTAGCCTACAATGTAAGAGGAAGACTTGAAAAAAGGTATAATTTTGCAAATAAAAACAAAAATCGCAGCAGCAAAAGCAAGGAAAAACAGCAAGATGTAACTTGTTATCAATGTGGTTGCAAAGGGTATAAAAAAGTCCAATTGTAGGTACTTTAAAAAGGAAGAAGAACGTAAGAAGCAGGCTAATGCAAAAGGCAAGAAGAATGACAAGGATGGTAGCTCTATCCCTAAAGAGAGAGAAAAAATAAATGTGGTATCTAGTGTTGTCATTGAGGAAATAGAAGATGATAAAGATGTTGATTTGCTGGTTGCATTTTCAGATCCACTTGCTGTGACAGTAGAGAACATGTATATCACTAAAACAAATGTGATAGATGTCTTGTTGTCAGCTCATGATGGTTTGTCACAATCGTGGATTGTTGATAGCGGTACTTCTTTTCATGTAACTCCATCTCTGGAGTATTTTTCTACTTATGCAGAAGGTAATCTTGGAAAAGTCTACCTTGGCAACAATCATGCATGTGATATTGAAGGAATGGGCACCATACACCTGGCTTTAGAAAATGGTCAGGAATTGATTTTTCATGATGTTAGGTATGTTCCTGGCATCAAGAAGAGCTTTCCTTCTATTGGGCAGCTAGACAACATAGGTTACTTCACTACTTTTGGTGGTGATATGTGGAAAATACAAAAATGATCTATGCTAATCACTAGAGGTGGTAAAAAGGAGACTCTGTATTATCTCTATTGCAAGGCACTTCTTGGAAAGTTTGTCGTAGTTGCTGAAGTAGAGTCACACATGGAGTTATGGCACAAGTGTCTTGGACATATGAGCCAAAAGGGTTTGCAGGCACTCTCTTCACTTGGAAGAGTTGATGTGAAAAGCTCAAAGCTTGACTTTTGTGATGATTGTATTTTTGGTAAACATATAAAGAGTTCCTACTCTCATGGAGCCTCTAGGGAGGCATGTATCTTGGATTTAGTCCATTTTGATGTTTGCACCATGCCAATAAAAACTCATAGTGGTTTTCATTATTTTGTGTCTTTTATTGATGACCCTTCTAGGAAGCTATGGGTCTACTTGCTTAAGCAGAAAAGTGAGGCATTGGATGTTTTTAAAAGGTTTTATGCATTGGTTAATACTCAAAAAGGCCTAAAGTTAAAATGCATACGAATAAATAATAGGGGAGAGTATGTATCTAAAGAATTCAATGAGTTTTGTGATGACAATGGGATTAAACGAGAGCTTATAACTCCTTACAATCCATCTTCTAATGGTGTGACTAAGCGAATGAATTGCACGTTATGTGAGAAGATTTGGTGCATGCTATCCACATCTAATCTCTCGCAATCGTTTTGGGGAGAGACACTTCAAACTGTGGTGCATATCTGCAACCGATCTCCACATCGTGCACTTGAAAGTGGCACCTTGAGGAGGTTTGGTCTGGCAAACCTGCTTCATATGACCAGAGTTTTTGATTGCGAATGCTATGTACATGTACCTGTTGATAGCAGAATCAAACTTGACATGAAATCTTATAGAGGCATCTTCATGGGTTATGGAGATGAAGGTGAAATGGGCTATCGAGTTTGGGTTCCAAGCATAAAAAAGGTACGACGCAGTCGGGATGTGATATTCAATGAGTCAAAGCTACTGAAAAGTGTCACATCTAATGACTCGGACAAAAGAAAGTTAAATTTTAGCATAATTAATTACTTGAGCAGCCATCAGCCCACCGAAAATTGAGCTCCTTTTGATGCTGATTATGACAATCAATGTATCATTATTGAGCCAAATGAAAATGGGCAGCAAGGGGAGGTTGAACATCAGCTTGAGCACCAAAATCAGCATGCTGAAAATGAATTACAACAGCCTGAAATTGTATTACAGCAACCTGAACATGCAGTTCAGCAGCCAAATAATGAGGTCATTGACATTTCCTTGGATGTGGATCCATTACCTGATAACATTGATCATTGGGTAAGAAGGTCTACACGTGATAGAAAGCCTATAGAAAGATTTGATCCTTCTTTGGACTGCATTTTGCTCATAGATGAAGGTGAGCCTCTTACGTATAAAGAGGCCTTATCATATGAGTTAAAGAAAAAGTGGGAGCTAGCTATGTAGGAAGAAATGAAATCATTGTATCAGAATGATACTTGGGATTTGGCCCAAGGATAGAAAAGCCATTCCCAACAAATGGATCTATAAAATCAAATGTGTGGATATCAAACCCAAATATAAAGCCAGACTTGTGGCCAAGGGCTATACACAAAAGGAGGGCATTGATTTTCAGGAAGTGTTTTCTCTTGTTGTCAAAATGACCACTCTTCGAGTGTTATTTGCCATTGTAGCATCTATGGATCTTGAACTTGATCAAATGGATGTTAGAACTGCATTTTTGCATGGTGATGTGGAAGAAGAGCTGTACGTGAAACAGCCTGAAGGCTTTGTTATACATGAAAAGGAGCATTTAGTATGTAAGCTTAAGAGAAGCTTGTATGGTTTGAAACAGGCTCCTAGACAATGGTATAAAAAGTTTGATGCCTTCATGCTCTCATATGGTTTTAAAAGGAGTAGTGGAGATCAGTGCTTATATATTAAGAAGGCTGATGATGGAAGCTTTATTATACTTGTGCTTTATGTGGATGATATGCTTATTGCTAGTAAGCATAAAAGCCAGATTAATGCATTGAAAAGGCAGCTGAATTCAGCCTTTTCTATGAAGGATTTGGGTACAACTGATCATATTTTGGGCATGCATGTAATAGAGATAGAGAGCAATAACTATTTCTCTCACAAGAAAAGTACATCAGCAAAGTACTTGATCGTTTTTCTATGGCTGATGCTAAGCCTCTTGGTGTACCTTTTTCACCCTATCTTAAGCTTAGCAAAGTAGATTGCCCGAAAGATGATAAGGCAGCCAGTACCATGAAGGGTGTCCCTTATGCTTCAGCTTGTGGTTCACTCATGTATGCTATGATTGCTACTAGACCTGACATTGCTTATGCAATGGAAGTTGTAAGCATGTTCATGTCAAATCTTGGTAAAGCACATTGGGAAGCAGTGAAATGTATCTTACGGTACCTTAAGGGCACACAAAGAAAATGTATTTGCTATGGCAAGGGTATGTTGGATTTGCAGGGGTATTGTGATGCAGACATGGCAAGTGACTTGGATACTTGCAAGTCTACTAGCGGGTATATCTTTACCTTGACGGGTGGGGCGGTTTCTTGGTGCTCTAGATTGCAAAAAATAGTAGCACTCTCTACCACTGAGACTGAATATATTTCAGCCACTGAAGCTTCAAAAGAAGCAATTTGGCTTGGTTGTTTGGTCAAGGATTTTGGGCTGCCCACCAAAACACCTGTACTTAGATGTGATAGCCAGAGCACTGTATGTCTAGCTAAGAATGCCATGTTTCACGCACGTACCAAACATATTGATGTTCGGTATCATTTTATCAGATAGGTTCTGGATGATGGTCTAGTCACCCTGACTAAGATCAAATCTTAGGATAACCCTGCAGATGTTCTCACTAAAAGTCTTGCAAATGCTCAATATGAGCATTGCATTAGACTTGTGGGAGTTGGTTAAAGGTTCGCTTAGGACCTTTAAGTGGGAGGCTGTTGGGTGTAAAGGCCCTTACGTGCTCTCCTATGTATCTCATGTATATATTACTTCACACTTGAGCCCACCCTAACGGGTGTAAGTGTACCGTACCCTAAGTATAAATACATTCTTTTATTCTTTGTGTGTACCACATTGGTACACACTATCCGACGACTCACTCTCACTCTATCATTGTCAAACACTGTTTAGCTCTGAGTTATCGAACTCCTCGATTACTGTGCCTGCTCTCAGCTCTCTTTCTCTATTTGCTTCCGCTTCGCCTCTGCAAAAAGTTTGGCCTAGACTTTCACATTAAGGTCAAAGACCACTCTTGGACCCTAAATTGAGAGTTTCCCACATGAACCTTAAATATTGAAAATACTCCAAGGTCTTGCCATTGTCGAGCACTACTAATGTAAATGTCCATTATTCTCAAGGCTGAGAGTAACTTCACATGGTTTGTGACATGTACAAAAGCCTGAAAAATATGAGGGTGGTGAGTTGTGGATGCTCAACAATAGCAATGAAGAAGTTGACACAAGGCAGCTGCTGCATGTGACATGTTTGTAGTGAGGATATTGGTACTATGATGATTGGAAGAATGGGAGACTGAATGACTTAGTGGAAAGTTGCCAAATTGATAGGTCATCATAAATAAAGTGTGTAAATGACATGAGCGCTAAGAATCTTACCATTAGAGGGCTCTCCCAGATTAGTTTATAAGATTCACATTACTAAAAACTCTTTACTATGCTTAGTAGAGTTGGAACTTAGGGTAGAGCTGTGAATAGTTTGACACTTGGGAAGAGCTGCATTGATCTTACTTGATCTATTAAAAAACTTAATTTCTTGTGCAATAGATGTATGAACCATAAACACAAAAAATTATATGATGAGATGCAGCAATGCCTGGAGGTGACGTTGAGAAAACAATCACATTAGGGTTGAAAATGTTGATAAGGTGTGAGAAGCAAGCATGGATGAAAAATGTCTTAACATGACCAATATAATGTTTGGTTTCAAACCCTTGACCTCCAATACGAGGGCTTTCTCTCCTTCATTCTTACACCGCTACACCAACTGACCTGTCATGAGATTGGAGTTCCTTGTACCTTAGAAGTATTATGTTACTAGACCAAGTCTTAGTGCCTTTACCCTAACGGGCTTGAAAATACCTTTAGACAAGTTCTATGCTAGAAACAACCCTTAAGAAAGTGAAAGCTGTGCTTAGTTCTCGGAATATAAGAAACCTTCCAGAAATGGAAGATGTGTTTAGTTTTTAAGAAATGAAGACTCCATTTGACATCCTTATGCATAAGAGAAGGGAAAAGATTCAGCTTCACATGTGCAGTGTCCTATGCAGGATAAGTTGGCATGAGACCACCTTTGGGTTAATTGGAGACTGTTATGCCCATTGTTAGTTACCTAAATATTTCAGTCCAGTTTATTCTCATATTTCGTTTTTCTCTTTTCAAGCACCCAGGATATGAAGGGAAAAGATTCAGCTTCACATGTGCAGTGTCCTATGCAGGATAAGTTGGCTTGAGACCACCTTTGGGTTAATTGGAGACTGTTATGCCCATTGTTAGTTACCTAAATATTTCAGTCCAGTTTATTCTCATATTTCGTTTTTCTCTTTTCAAGCACCCAGGATATATTTCATGGACATGATGTGCTCTTGTAGGTCTTACAGCTAATTGGAGCAACTTTGTTCTTTGATTTGCTTTTCTTTTGCAGTCTCAGGGAACTTGAGGTTGTTTTGACTAAGGGATTATACTGCTTAGAGTTTGACCTAGTCTACTTGCTTTTTATTGAAATAGCTATAAAAATTTTCCGTTTTACGAATCATTGCAGTGTTGGAGCCACCTCCAAATGGCGTGAAAGTTAGGATTGGAGATTTGCCCAAAAAAAGGAACATTGAGCGAGACCTTCAAATGGCATTTAAAGGTGTGCAAGGGTTATTGCAGATTGAACCAAGTGTACTTGGAAATGAAAAAACACGTGATCCTATTTGCAAAGGGTTTGGATTCCTGACATTCAAAGACATAAATTCTGCTGAAAGGTATCTTTTACATAACTTTATGTTAGTAATTTGTTCCAGGTATATGAGTCTATCTTGACAAACTCAATATCTGTTTCCTTGCAGTTTTCTTTCATCCTTTCAAGGTGAACCTATCCTTTTTGGAAAAGTCATGAAAAAGCCCTCTTACAAGCTCCTAAGCAATTCCTCAGAAAATGCCACTGGATGTTTGCCCCAAGGGACTAAAATGAAGGTGCCCACATTGAGAGTAAGAGATAAAACAGCCACATTGGATGGATTACTTGCTGCTGATGTGTTGCGAACAAGTGCCATTTCTGCAGTCCCATTTGATTCTACAGTCCAGGAATTAGGCAAACAATCAAAAATGGAAGACCTTGCAGAAGATAACAGAGTAGCTATTGATACAGAATTGGTAGATGGTGCTTTGGTGATTACAGACACAATAGATGACACTGACACTTGTAGTAAGCCGCTCGAGGAGGACCTAATTCTCTCTTCAGCTGAAGATGTCCTTGTACAAGAAAATGCAACTTCTTCTCAGAAGACTTCATGTGAGGAGCATGATTATTTTTCAGAAGAGAGTGATGGTGATGCTTCTATTGAAGAGTATGATGATTCTTCAGAAGAAGGGGGCTTGTGGACCGTAAGTGTTGAGGATGAGGCACAAAATGTTCATGTCTCTTATGTAATGGAAAGTGATGATTTGAGCTCTGAAGCAATAGTAATCAATCAGAGCTCCAATATCATTGCAGCTGATGAAATTGAACAAGCAAGAGGTCAAACTTTGAGTGCGGATGACAGGAGAATTGAAGAGCTGGAGAAACGTCTGTGGAAGAAGCTTGAAAGTGCTGGATTGGGCCAGCGAAAGGAGTCCCTTGAAGAACCACAGGAGAAACCAAGAGGATTTTCTCCAAAGGCATCAAAGCCATCAAAGAAGACGACAAATAATAGTTTAGGATCAGCAAAAAGGTATCTTCAATGAAGCGATTCTTTTCCTACATATCAATGTTGTGAACCAGCATGATCATCATCATCATAGCAATCGCCACACCATTATCATAATCATTGTGACAATCATCATTAACGTCATTGTACTTAACAAGTTGTGTGCACAGGTGGTAAGGGTCAGGTCTTCACCTGTTTCACAAATTCTTGTGAGTAATCGGGTGTAGTATATAGCAGCTGAAAGGAAGATCATCCCTGTTTTGCAGGTTGAAAAAGAAAGAAAGAGATTTTTTGATAGGTGCACTTGAAAAGTATGGAAAGAAACCTTGATGTGACATGTAAAGAGACTTCTACCATGCCCATGGATGTCTCTGGTCGATTAGCATCGCCATCTCCAGCATATCTGAAGCCCGGAACGCAGAGGTTTGAGCTAAGGTGACTTTATTCTTCTTGCCCCCAATCGTTTTAAGGGCAGCCTTCACTCTTGCTTGAGGCAGGACATGCAACATAGGTTTAGGGTTCTTTTAGCAAAAGCACATATATCATCACCTTATCTACCCGTGACACAGTTTAGGTCGACAGATGCACAAAGTTGCATATTATTGCAATGCCCTGCTGAATTGGTCTAGGTTATCATGTGGTATCTCTCGACCAATTCTTGAGCCTTTTATTCAAACTTTTGAATATAATGACGGGTATGGAAACGTAATTAATGTTGTTTGTAACGAGTACGTAGTTTTTTCAAATAAGGGCGGTTACACACCGCCAATACCTTGCCCAACCTGTGCCCAAGACCTGGGCGGGGGAGATGACTGACACATCACAGACTCTGTTCTGTGTATTTGGGGGTGCGATAAGCTGACGGACGGACAGGACGAGATGCCAAGACATGCTGATGCATTGAGTGTCTTAGGTTCTTGCTGATGCCAGGCTGTCCCTGCACAGTATTTGCAGTGGACATCTTTGGGCGGAGAGTAGCCCCTGTCCTCTTCCATCTGCAGTGAAATAGGTTTGACAGGTTACCATCGGGTAATGGCCGGAGCGAGTGTGTAAGTGGTCTGCGCCCGATCATAGCCTCTTCCCTTGCTTCTGATTCGTTGAAAATTGAATGTTTGGGCACCCACATGGCAGTGTGTGTGTAACCACTGTAATATAAGCCATATAAGAGCAGTATAGGAGTTGGTTGAAAAGTGCGAGTCATTAATGCAGTGAGGATCGAACAATCATATTAGAGAGGTAAAGCAAGTACCAAGTGTGTAGTTCAGTAGAAAGTGTGTGGAAGGTGACAACATGGCAAGGATCGTGCTACACGTAAGTGGGTGCATGCATGGGCGCGCGGGGGGGGTGGGAGGGAGGGAGGGAGAATTTGCAATGATGTCTCATCATAAAGCATGATCAAAAGTACGAAATGTAATAAATAGTAGTGAAAAGTTAAAAGGAACTCCAAGAAGTCTAAAATAAGATGTTCTCATTTTCATGTGTTTGATATATTGTCTTGCTCACCCTAGTATTTCATGGTAGGATGCTACAATATCCAAGATTCCATAATGGGGTTGAAGTGTCTTGATGGATGTCTCATGGCAGGGCAATAATGGATCAAATGTGTCTTATGATGAGGGTGGTTGGGTCATTCCTTGAGGGTTGGGATTGGGTTTGAGCATGGGAGAGGAGCAGGTCTGGTTACCAAGCATTTAGTAGCCTTTATTGGGGTTGCCAAGTTGCAAACCCATCACTCCTCCCTTCCTCTTTTGCATGTAGGTTGACATGCACAAATGGCCTCTTGGTTTGCAAGCCGGCCTTGACCATGGCAAACACCTAAAGATAGGCGAAGTCGTGGACCTTGTGAAACATCCTCCTAGGATCTAAACCTACAGACAAGACTCAATGCAAGCCAAACTCACAATAAAAGGGATTGGACATCACTCACCTTCCAATCATAGCGACAAATGGGCCAAGAGTCCAAGAGCAGTGATCAAACAATGAACTTGTAGAATAGGGCCTTCAGTCCTTTAAATAGGACTCGGCTTCCCTAACCTGAGGTGTCCATAGTGCATTTGCATTAAGTCACTTCGTAACCATTGTGACCTTGCTACTGGTGCCCATTTGGACATCCAAAGAAGTAACACTTTTCCCCCTTATGAGAAACAATTACTCTTCAATGAACGTACCAACTTTTAAGTAGCCTCCATCTTTGGGTGGTTTCTCACTTGACCAAGTACTCGGGATAAATGGTTTGACAAGATTGTTTAGTCCTAAGGTCAAGAACCAATTCAAGTTCGAGTGAAACATAATAGGCAATATCCTTAAGCCGTAAGACTTTCTTAATCAGGACAATATGCTCACTTTGTGCTCACTTTGTCCTTGTTCTTTTAAACAACTCGCATGGAACATAGGGTGAACTTGGATTTTTGAAGGTAAGTCTAACTCATAGGATATGCTACTTATCTTCTTGGCAATCTAGAAAGGATTATAATACTTGGAAGATAATTTATAGCACTTGCTGGTAGTCATTGAATCAGAGTCCTTTGGGACTTTAAGGTAAATCCACATGCCTTCTTAGAGCTCTCCAAGAGTATGATGTTCATTAGCATATAACATGTCATGATTTTGGGTGGTTTTAATGCTTTCCCTAGCAATTGTCAACATCTCTTGCATATCATGTAGAAAGTCTACTAGTGATTGCATTTTAATCCCCTTGGGCTCTATGGTAATTGGTGGTTCTAGCTCATAATCGTATACAAGCATAAATGGATTATAATCAATAGTTGAATGCTTAGCACAGTTATATAAACTCAATCTGAGGTAGGTAATGCTCCTAATTAGGTTGTCTAGGGGAAATAAATGTAGAAATCATATCCCCTATTGAAAAACAGTTTGTCAGAAATGACATACATCTAAGATCGCAATCATTGACTATTTCGTGAGGTAAACCATAAGTCTATAAAGATGTTTGACAAAGAGACCAATCAACTCGTAGCTTTTCATGGTGGTCTTTGCGGAAATGGATCGAGTCACTTTCATGAATGGTTGACAATAACCTAGATTGTGTCGTGACTTCGATTATAAGACAATCCTACTACAAAATCCATAGAAATGTTACTTAATTTTCTATCGAGAATTTATAAAGGATGCATTATCTCCATGCGTATGTTTTGTTCAACTTTATTAAGTTGTTACTACACACACATAAGGCTCAACCATGGTCTTAATATGTGGCAAATAAAAGTAGCAAGTACCAAAGTTTGATATATGCTAGGGTGTTTAGCACTTGGCGCATTGTGATACTCATATAAAATTTTCTTGCGGATATCTTGAGTAATGTACAAAACACTTTTCCTTGTTTAAAAAGAAATCCATTATGAATGGAATATTTCCTTATTATCTTTCTCTTAGTTGTCAGCTTTGAAGAATCGGGACCGCCAAAGCTTCTCAGGATACTAGGTCCGTCTTGAACTAGTTTCCAAGTCTTACCAAAGTGAAGATCGTTTTGGTGACTCCCTTTGAGAGAAACATAGAAATCAGTTGAAATTTTGGAGAAGGATAAGACATTAACTTCAAGAATTTGAGTAAGAATATTGAGAAATATTAGTTGCGCCCTTTCCATAGTGAATCTTGAAGTCAAACTTTTGCATAAGCTTTGTGCATATTGTCTTACGGCCACAGAGACTTGGTTGATCGCATATATATTTTATTGATTAATTGTTTGTCAAAATAATAAATTTGGCACAATATAAATATTGACACCATACTTTAAGTGCATAGACAATGGCCAATTATCTCAAATGCGATAGGTTGGCCATCCTGATAAAGAACAAAACCTCAAGCATAGTCACTTGCATTTGCATGAACCTTGAAAGCTTTATTCATATCGATGATTTGCAACATCGGTATAGTGGTAATGAGTCATTTCAATGTTTGAAAACATTGATTGAGCTTATTGGTCCAAACAATTGGTGGACTAATATGCTTTTTCTTGCTTTGGATATCCTTTAACAAATATGTCAAGGGCTTAACAATATGAGCAGTCTTTTATGAAATTTTCGAAAAAGCCTAGTAAAACCTAAAAAATATTTTACTTACTTTATGGTCTCGGGAATAGACCAATCGAGTACTACTCATATTTGTAAGGATTAATTTCAATGTCATCCGTTGAGATGACATGGCCAAGGTATAATAACTCCATGTGAAAAAATTCATGTTTAGATAGTTTGGCAAATAATTGCTTTCACCTTAAGAAGCATAAGACAATGCGTAAATATTAGCATGTTCTTCTGATGACTTAGTATAAATAAGGATGTTGTTGAGAAAATAAGCAATCCACTTTTCAAGATATGGACGAAATAAGTCATTTATCGTCAATTGAAAAGTTATGGGAGTATTGAACAATCCAAAGGTAGGACTAAAAATTAATAATGTTTATATTTAGTTCGAAATGTAGTTTTTTGGATTCGTATCTAATGGTAATTGGACCTAAGATTGATTTTGGTGAAATATCATGCACCACAAAGTTGATCTATAAGGTAATCCATAATAGGTAACATATATTTATCCTTGATGGTCATCCTATTGGGACTTTTGTAATCAATATAGAAACACATCATGCCATCCTTCTTTTTAGTGAGAAGAACAATCACGTACCATGGGGACTTATGAGTTTAATAAATCCCTTAACTAAATAGTATTGAAGTTGCTTGGCTATTTTATCCTCCTCTTTTGGGCTAAATGTATAAGGTTCTATGATCTAAAGGTTCTATGAGATGGTTGAAGTTTGTTAGGTAATTCAGATGGAAAAACATATGCATACTTATGTAATTTCGGATCCAAATACTCACTTATATTTGAAATCAAATTAAGATTATTATCAAAAGAAATTAAATTACATTGAGAATTAGATGATTGAATTTTTAAAATAAAACAAATATAAGTATTTATACATTGTTTTTTATGATCTGGAAGGGTAAATGATCCTCGATCACATGAAAATAATCATCAAGCTCAAAAGAAAGTACACGAATTTTTATAATCAATATATAAGGAGAGTACTTATCAAAGAACCATGACATGCCAACAATAACATCCACATGGTCTTCACGGCTCATGAGTTGGAAATCCATAATTTGATGGTATTGTTAGATCAAAAAATTCAAGTCCGATACCACTTGATCTTAGTGATTCACCATAGGGCCCTTCGTATAGTGAATATGATATATTCAATGAGTGAGTATTGTGTGGAGTCAAAGACTTTGTACCAAACGAGAAGAAATAAAATTATAAGTAGAATGATTAAACAAAATGGTAATTTCTTAGCTATTTATATGCCTAGTGACTTTTAAAAGGTCACATGGATCATAAGGAGTTTTGTTCATGGAAGCAGTATTTTCATTGCTAGCATTAACAAAACAATATTTAAATAAGATTTCAAAATATATACCTAGAGCTTCTAGAGTATTTATCAAAGTCTTAGAAGACTTCTCTTTTTATTATAGGAGCACTCATGATCATCGTAAAAGTATCCTCTTTAATGGCAAGTGAAGTAATGGTCCTAAGCGATCCTTACTACGAGTGATCTTATGCTCGCCATCCTTTTTATGTAACTTTGAAGATGGCTAATGAGTTGATGTTGGGGTAGTCGACTTCTTTAACTTAAAGATCGAGATAGCTTGATAGAAATCCCTTGTCGATTGGCTACTCCTAATTGCAACCAAAATGTTATCAAAACTTTTTGTATACCTGTAGGCGTCCTTGAACAAATGAAAGGGATTGTAGAGCATCTCATTCTGGTAGTTCGGTGGCAATCCAAAAAGGTACCGATTGCATGTAGACTAGCACTCGAGGATTGTCCAAGGCCTTTGTTTTATACAATAAATCTTTAAAGTCTTGTGAGTATGCATCCAAGCTCTTCTTTTCTGTATCAAACAAATCATTTTCAAAAATTTTCAATCCAATCATTATTCACAAAATATTTTTGAAAAATGGATTGAAAATCAATCCATGTTATTGACTTAGGGCATAGTTGCACCCACCAAGCATACACCTTGCCTTGTAACATAATTTGTATTTCCTCAATATGTTGGGTGTTATTGAACTGATACAAATGAAAAATCCTGTCCATTTGGCCAGCCATGAATCAATGTTTGTTTCATCACATTTCTTCTTTTCCCCTTTAAAGGGATGTGGTTGAAATTGAAAAGACAACATCCTCATGGTTGTGTGCACAAATGGAAAACGGGGAGTGTGCACCTTAGCCACTTGGGGATGCATTTCTTTGACTTGAGCTTGGAGAATTGCCACACTAGATGAATCTCCATCGGATTTGAAAGAAGCGGTAACTTTGGGATGCTACTTGTGCATGTGTTAGGTAGTTGGATGAGCCTCTTCCATGTGTTGAGGTTCAGTGGGAATAGACACATAAAAAAGAGAGACCCCGTGAGAAGCCATGATATTGGTAAGAGAAAGGTATAGAGAAATGAAAAGAAATTTTAGAGAGAGAGATATGGTACTTTGGAGATCAAAGAGTATGATATAGAAGAGCAGATATAACAAAAATAGTTTGCATTTAATGCAGAATTGGATTTATTTTTTGTTTTGCTTGTTTGTTTGTTTTTTTTGGGTTCTGTTTTTGCTATGACAAGCAAGGGTAGCTTTGATCGTATGATAAAGCAGGTTTGTTCTAAAGTCATTTAGAAGAAAAATGAGATATAAATCTCATTCGAATCTTCTTTAAACAAAAAAGAAAATTTTTACATGAGTAATGGCAAATTACCCATGCGTTGTGCAATAACAACCTCACTTCCACATTCGCATCACACATGAAAAAATCTTCTTCTTCAAGATGAATTAACCCTTCCCGCTGGCGCGTGCACACACACACACACACACACACACACACACACACACACGCACACACTCTCTCTCTCTCTCTCTCTCTCTCTCTCTCTCTCTCAATCGAGAAAAACTTTCCCCCTCTCTTATTCTCTCCTATTTGACACCACTTGATAGAGACAAAATTTCTCTCCAAAACCTTAATGTTTCTTTGTAATTAGCTCAGTCTTGTTCTCTCTCTCTCTCTCTCTCTCTGGACAACCATTTCATAACTGTTTTCTCTCTCCACGAAAGTTTTCTTCAAAACAGTCTTTCTCTCTCCCTAATACGAGCTTTGTTTCTCCATGACTTTTCCATAGATTAATAGTAAATATATGTTTACAATAATCATAATGTTAGCACTAAAACATGGTTGACATTTGTAGCTCAGTAAAGGAGTTTGAAGTTCTATATGCAAGTATTACATGTTTGTTATGTAGTAATTTTACTGATGGTATTTAGACATGCATCATGTTTCGAAGTGAAGTACGTTTGTAGATAAGTTTTTGCGTTGTTTCAATACATGGAGGATGTAAAAAGGAGAATATGTATGTATATGTAGTTCAAGTCATTGATCATGATTTTGAACATTTACATTTCTTTTAGTTGTAGGTGGCATGGCCAAGTGGGAATAAGAATGGAAACACTGCATTTTCCAAGGTGATATCTAGGGAGGGTGAGGTTCTTATAGGCAAGCCCTCCGTCCTGAACATTGTTCTTTCAACGAGGCAGTTATTATTCCGTGATATGATGGATGCGAACTTGTGTTGATTGGCTCTTTGGAATGCATGTCATTGGCTTGGATTGACTACATTTTCAAGCAAACTATAACATCTTTCATTCTCGTGATCTGCTTGGAGCATTGGGTCGAATGGAGAGCTTTCACGATGGAGCTCTATAATCCTTTCAATGGATTACCTGTTGAGGACGTAAAGCCCTGCCCTTGGATGTGGATGTTCTGCTATAGCCATGTACTTTTGGATCAGTGGATTATGTAGCATGTTGAAAGAAAACACATTTTCAATATCGGATGTAGTCAAGTCAATTCTAGTAGATGATTGCGAAAGTGATCCATCATTCCAAGAGACTAGAGGGTTATCAAGAATAGATCAACAGTCAAAGGTTTTGTTCGCAATCGCTCGTCATTTTGTAGACCGAGATGGATGTATCAATGATACTCAATAGTTGAAGCTATAATAGCTTTGCATTGAGAATTCACTTTGTGTAGTCTAGTAAGAGTGACACCACATATTTGTTTCTCTCTTTCTTCACAAGACATGGTCGACATTTAGTTATCATCATGTTGACTTCGTGTTGTTTGCATGCAAGGATGAGAATAGTGCTTGACAAAGCCATTGTAACTTGTATTTCTTTTGTAGATGGATCGTTCTTTTGCGAGTTGATAACATGATGTTGCATTGTGACTATACCACAGGATGCACACATTGCTAGTCTTCCAATTATGCTTTCACATTCTGTCGCCCAAGATGATTCGAATTTTTATATGTCGTATCAAGTTGCAACAAACTGTTTTAGTGATGTTTTTCTAAAAGCCATAGTTTCCCTTTTTCTAGAAGTCTTGAAGGATGCCTTGTGACTATTTCTTTGTAGTGTCCATTGATAGTGATAAGAACAATATGTTTTTATCATAAAACTGTAGTACACTTGTTTACGGAAAAATATGTTATGCTTCGTAATTTTATTTTTTTAAATATAGTTTATTTTTTCGACGTGCAAGGATGATGATTTTTTCTTCTTAATAGTAATTATAATAAAATAAATAAATAAAATCAATAAAAATAGTAGTACTCTAAAAAAATTTAAAAAATAAATGAAATGAGAAAACATACTATATAGCATGTCGAAGAGTTGGCACAAATCTCTTCGTAGTAAAATAATTATGGGAGAAGGTGTCATTTCCCCGTCCATTCAAAATATCTGATTTGTTAAAGTTTTACGTTTTCGTTTTTTTCAGTACATTTGAAATTTCGTTACACTTTCGTTTTCGCCATACGTTCAAAAGATTGTTTTCTTTTATTTTATCATTTCACCAATATTTACTAATTCTAAAAAGAATGAATGATGAATATTTGAATCTAACCTTAATAAACTAAAAAAACAAAGGATAAAATTGTTTAAATCAATCCTAAAAAGAATGAATGACGAAGATTTGAATCTAACCTATTAGCTTGTAAATGCCATGATCGAGGGATTGACGTACACGTCTCCACTATTATGCAACTTGGTTTCATCGTTCTTGATATTAGTCTTTCAATGGTTCATGGGTCATAAATAATAATTTATTTTATTATTTAAAGTTTTAAAAATTGTGTCTTAAGTGTGTTAAATTGACTCAACTATTGAGTCTTCACTCGTGACACGTGTTGAATCTTGATTTTGATTGTATGAGATGGACTCAAAATTTTCATATAAAACTTGGATATATGTTATTGTAGGATTGATATATTATATGTCCATGTAATAATATATTTATTTTAGAGTACAATCCGAAATTTTGTTTCATCGTTTTCAATTTTTGGCTGAAACTTTTGTTTTTTTGTTGTTTTCATTTTCCTCGTTTCTGAAACTCCCCCGTACTATATTTGAGAGACAACTTTACAAGGGTATTTAAGATTCATAAGGTAGCCACATTTTTGAAGGGAAATACATTATAGTGGTGGTCTAGACTTCTTATTCAGGGAAGAGCATCTACCACTTGGGTTAAGTTCATGCAAATGTTTGCTTTAAACTAGTTGATGAGCACATTTGAAGTAGACATAATGATGACATGGAACCACTTGGACTAATACAATAATAAGTTTTGGGATGCTTTGTTGCATGTTACTTCTTATCTCGGTCAATTCCCCTTCATGCGCAAGTGGAGAAGTATGTATGTGATTTGTTAAAGGAAATTTAGGATTTTTGCATTAAATCCATTGTTTACAGTATGTCACAACTTATGGCAACTGCTACTACAATGAATACATTGTTGTGTGGAAAGGATGTAGGTACCAAGACGGTGATGTCATGTCAAATATCAAAGAGGTAAAGGTTGAGAAAAAGGGAAGATTTAAAAATAAAGCTGAATTTCAAGGTACATCTGAAAATAGAGCTAGAAAGAGGAATAGATGGCAAAGAAAGTCTTGGAGGGGTTCCATTGTCCTCTTGCCAAACAACCACCATCCTAAGGGTAAAATTATCAGAAGGAGCTTTAGAAACTAGGATCCTAAACTTAGCATTACCACATAACTACCATCCATCCATGTTGCCCTATATTCGATCCAATCTGCTTGCATGCCATGTATCACCAGCATGTCTATTATGCCAAGTGAACTCAACACTCAAAATACCCTTAAAAACAAGTGCTAGATCATGTAGATCATGCAAGATCTTGATATCATTTCGTGTCTTACATTGAATTATGAGCATGCTACCTTCCCCATGTGATATATCCTCTAGCCTAGCATCATATTATAATTTCCAACCAAGAGGGTGGGAATATTGCTGAGATTCTTTGAAATGAGAGACCACAAGGTAGCTCGTTTAGTAGAGATATTAGGAGCATATATAGAATAGATCACAATTTCTTCACCATTGAGATACAACTTCACCACCACTACAATCCCATCAACCCCCTTCCAAAACATGCTTTGTTTGAAGTTGTCCTTGAGAGTTATCACGGTTCCTTCCTTTCCATGATCACATTTATCAGCAAAGACCATGAATCTTGAGAGAGAAAATTTTGAAACATCCATTTCGTCCAACTTTATTTCCTAAAGAGCTAATACAATAGGTTTATACTTCCTTATGAGGTTATAATATACTCTCTTCCTTTTGTCAAAGGTGAGTCCTTTTACATTCAATGACACTAAATTGACAAAGATGTGTGAGCGAGTCTTTTGGGAGACACTTTGGGCTATTTCTTAGTGGATTTGCTTACATGCGAACCACCTTTAGGTGGAAGATCTCCTTTTGCAAAGAGATCCTCGTTTTGGAAAGCAGTTTTAGTTGATCCATCTTCTTTCTCCCCGTGATTCAAAATACTATATTTTTTTCGTTCAGGATTCTTAATTAGACAAGGGAGAGAATCACACCTCCAAAATGACCTCAAAGTCATATGGATCCATGATCTTTAGGAACTTTGGGGGTTCATTCCTACATTTCCACAAAACACAAGCTTTCCTCTCTGCCTTGAGCTTGCTAGCGGGAGTGGTATCCATTGGAACATATAAGACTCCTACCAAAGCCTTTGCTAACCTTTCCACCTCATCATCAAGCCATGGAGGAAGGTTTGCAAAGGTGACCCATACATGGCACTTGTGTTGTAGGATTCCTGCAAAAAGGAGCACAAGGAATTTGAAAGACAGATTGCAAATAGTGTTGGGCTAAACACACAACAATCATAATATGGAAGGAACTATTATTCTCTTAGAAGATGCAACTCACTTTGGTGATAATCTCTCACCTTGTCTTGTCAACATTCCACTCTAACTAAACATGCATCATTCTCTCTATCCAAAGAAAGCAAGAATACAAGACTAGCTTTGAGGTGTAGTGAGCTCACAAACTTACCTTCTTGCATTGTAGTTTGAAATCTTGAAGGCTTGAAGTCCTATGACCCAAGCAACATAATTTGATGTTGTTGCTCCTTTGCATCCACCGCCAAGTGCACCAACGATGATAGAAGAAGATAGAGAAGAAGAAGGAGAGAAAGAAGATGGAGAACAACTTTATCTTGGTGGATCCACACTCTTTCACAATCTCAAAATCTTACAAAACTCCAAACTCAAACCTCTTAACATGAATGGGAAGAAGAAGATGTAGAGCTTTACCTTTCCTTAGTCCCTCACTCAACCCTCTCACTCTCACTCTCCCTTACTCTCAAGAATGGAGACAAGATAGAATAAAAGAAGTGAATGGTAAGCTTCAATAGATATATTGATAGAAATTTTGCAATATGGATGCACCAAAAGGCTAAATATAATTGAGACCTTCCACCCTTATATAGACCATGATTAGGCTTAGGGTTAGGCCCCTTCTCTAGAGTTGTGTCCCATTGCATTTTTGAGGTTTCACAATTGTGAATTAGGGTTTTTGCCCTCTTTCAAACACCTTACCTAGTTTGTGGGATTCACGTTGGTCAATCCTTGAAGCATGCTTCAATCTTAATCTAATTAGACCTAGCATATGCTATTGCAATTACAAATTCAAATGCACAATCCACACGTCAATTGTTGAAGTGAGGACTACAATGACATCATCGGAGATTTGAGGTCATTTTTTGGGCATGTAAGGAATTGAAGAGAAAGAAAGTACAATGTTATTTGTAAAAGATATTATTGGAAAAAATTTCACAATCCAGAGGAATTTATTCCCTTTTGTACCTCAATACTTTTGTTGTCTATTATTCATTGATGAGATAAACTTTGAAGACATCGCATACACTTGTTACCTTTGATGTCTTGCCACCGCTTAGAAACTAACCTTCAATGAATTTTTTAATATATTTCACTTTCATTTTTAAATATTTGTTTTGAGGGACTGTAAATCACATCTATATTGTAACCATGGATCACTTCTTGATAACTTGATTGCAAGCATGGATAACCACAAACAATGTCCATATGACCTCCATATTGATTTGGATGATGAGTATGATTTTATTTTGTAAAAGAAACAAGGTGTCTATTCACACACCGAGTGTGATGGAAGCAATGAGATCAGAGGGTAGAACGACTATTGAACTATGAACTAATGGAAAGTTGTATCTTGTGGATCCTACAACAAGAAACACCCCTTTACTCTCCTAATGTTCCTCGTTTCTAAGGTATCTTAGAGATATTCGTCTAGGGTTTCTAGCTTATACTCAGAATCTAGTAGGCCATTTTGACATTTTGAAGTTGGAGAACTAGTGGTTATGCCATGGAATAGATACAATGAGGAGACAATTAGAAGAGAACCAATGAAAAATATCTCAAAACCCAACTATGTACAACGATATGGAAGAAAATGATGCTCGGGAGTTGTGTAAAAGGTAGGCAAGTCTAAAGAATATCAAGACACTCAAGCTAGAAGTGGAGGTTGTAGGAGAAAAATAACAGCAATATGGTAACAATTGGTCACTCACCCTAAACTAGTTATAGTTTTCTATTGTATTTTGTAAGCATTAAGTTTAAAATAAGTGCTCATTTTGTGAATGCATTATGAATCCATGCTTATATATGTGCAATTGTGTTTGTTGTAACTAGTAGGGCCATTCCCAATCTAGACAAAGAAACGAGAAACATGGAGAGAGCATTGCAAGGCTACAACAACACCATTCTTTACAAAGCTATAAGGAATATGTTGGTCAAGAATAAGTTTAGGAAGGCCAAGGAACAATGTGTTAAAAAGTTCTTTCAAAGATCTTGCCTTGATAAAGAGGACATCCAAAGTACCTTGGACAAAGTGAGGATTAGTAGACAAAGGTACACTCAACTCTTCAAGTTATGCAAAAGTCATTGAAGAACAAAAGGTTCAAGGAGTCTTTGCTTCCAAAGGCATATTTATTTTAATAAATAAGATGCAACATCAACTAGAGAGTCTTTAAAGTCCTTGGTAAGCCCTTTCACATCATAGATAGCTATCTTGGAAAAAAGAGAGTATGGAAGTATAACAGTTGTAACAACACATTTTTTGACTTGAGGACTTTATATACAGCTATGATTAGGTCTTATAGGCTAGAGCATATAATCGCAAATGGGATTTACATTTGTATTATCAACTTGGATGAAACTGAGATTGTGAAGGGAAAAAAAATGGAGAGAGTTTCTATCACCCTAATGAATAGGGCTCTTCAACCAAGTGGTAAGGGTGATGAAGGTATGGTGGGCTTAACACACTTCAACTTGTAATTAGAGTAAGAAATTTGGTAGTTAAGAGCATTTCAGGTTGACATGAAAGATTTTGATATGTTTCATTAGGTGTTTTAACAAACTTCTATACCTGAGATGATAAGTGCTCAATAAGCAAGGAAGAAACTAAGCATTGAAGGGTTTGGACAATATAAAGTGGAGTAACTCATGGCCATAGATTTAAACTCATTAGAATACATGTGTGATGTGTTTACTATGAAGCCTTTTATGCGCTGAAGAAATTCTCTTTTTGAGTAAGAATGAAAATTACGTACTTAACTCCCACTACAATGGTGTGAGCAACACATGATATGTAGTAAGGGACCCTTAAAGATGGGCATCCATGCCTAATGCCAAACACGTGAAAAGCAAATGCCTTTTTGACCAAAATTAATTTTTCTACATTTACTAGAAGGTTGCAATCTCCAGAAAACTTAGTTAGCATCTTGAGTGAAAAAAAAAGCCTTGCGTTTTTTGGAGAATACTCATTGTGAAAAAGTATAATCTATAATGATGCTCTGTGAATGTAAATCAAAATAAATAATATAAACAATCTTTCATATTTTTATCATCAACATAGAAGTTAAATGAAGTAGGAAGTTTGATGTCTTCATTATGCAACTTTGTCCTCAATCGTCGTAATGTGCACATTGACGCTAGCTTCATAATGATCAAAAGTTCGCCATTCAACCAAACATTAATATTTTATATTGAATTTCTAGAAAATTCCCTTATGTCTTGGTCTAGGGGCACCAACTTCCCACAAACATGATACCATCTTCTATACAAAAATATCATGATAATCTTTCAAGTGGTGATAATATACTTGCACACAATAAAATCTAGTTGCACCTTGCAGGTGATTTGATCTTGTATCTTTATATCCTAGCGTACATCCACAAACTCTTGGATACTATCAACATTTTGGCACTTCACTAGGAATATGGTTCATGAGGATTGGACTTCAATGTTGGGGAAGAAGTCTACAAAAATGGCTATAGCCATAAGAGTAGATATTTTACTTTGCCAACTTGAAATGTTGAGATTTAGGCATTTTTGCACCTCCTAAAATTTTTATCACTTGTAACTCTCACTTAATCTTATATCTGGCTACGATCACTCTCTGCTCCTAAATTGTGGAAGGGGGAAGGTTGGACAAGGCTCCCCATTGCTCATTAGAGGCGGTATGCAAGAATGGTCGTAAAAATATATGCTCTTCTTAGCTAGTGTCACTTTGGTCCTCTCCTTGTAAAGCTCTTCACCAATGGATGTGTAGATGACATCTCGAGTAGCTACCACACATTCCATTGGTTGTCACTTCTTGAGACTTGGTGGTGATACAAGTTTGTTAATATCAAATGGGCTTATCATATTCAAAATGAATAAGAAACACAAATATTTATTCATAACAGAAAGTAAATGCAACTAAAACTAATAGTTGGGTCTATGGAGAGGAAGGTTAGAGGCATTGGGCTCAAGGTGAAGCTTCTTATGCATTCTTTGATCGTGTTCTTGGAGCCACTAAGCCAAAAATATATTACTTTGCCCTTACAATATGATAAGAAAGGCCCGACTATTAAGGATCTCTTTCGTTTTTTTTTTGTTGCACGATTATTTGAATTCCCATTGTTATGGTCAAGGGAACCCACTTGTTTTATTAATCAAGTATACTATAAGTGACTATAAACTCAATAGAAACACTAGGTTTTTGCACTGAGAAGATGCCTCCATGGAGTAGAAAGATAGAGAGCAAAAACATGTAGCGGAGTGGAGAGGAAACAAATAGGAAATCTAAGGAGTATTAAATGGAGGGAGAGAAATAAATGAATATTGAAAGATTTCAAACAAGAGGGTTCCACTATCTTTTCTTCCTCTCAGTAAGAGAGATGATTGAAATGTGACAAAAAAACATTACCATTGAAAAATGACAATCACTCCAACCCATCTCAATGAAATTAACAATTAATGAACTTCACTTTTGGAAAGTAACAATTACTCTAGTAATTTTAATAAAAATAATAATTTTAAAATTTTAAATTATTTTTAAAAAATACCAAAATGATTTTCTAACATTTTTTAATAAATAGAAGCCTTCTCCCCATAGGAAAGTGCACTCTCTCTCTCTCTCTCTACATGTTAAAAGGTTAAAAAGTGACCTCAAACTTTTGCTAATGGAATGAGAGTGAGCATGGATCTCGTAAAATAATATTACCATGATAGTAATATGTCCGTGAAGTACCATAGTACCTAAATATAATATATTGAAGCTCCAAAAAATAATATCATTCTAAAAATAATTCTAGCACTTGCATTTTGATTGTTTGGGACTTTCCTTGACTTTACCATTGATTGTAGCCTTCCATATTTATTGTTAGCATTATGTCCCTCTCAGATGAGTACAAATCCCATGGTGCTCACATCAAAGGTAGATGTGGAATGGTGGAATAGTTGATGAAGTGTTGAGAGATGATTAATACCTATTATTGAATGAAGAACTATTTTGATGATGAAGAAAATAATGGCTTGGTGATGGTACAAATAACGTTACTAATACTGTGGTAGGTGGAAAGGATGAAAATGTTGTTGGTGACAAAACCTATAGAAATTGATGGTATTGTGTATAGTATACTTGTGCTTGATGATCCTTACTATTAGAGAGCTCTTGAATGCTTACAAAAAATGAATCGAAGGTAGTAGAAGATGGAGATTTAGCTATTGACGTAGAAGTGATGAGCCATGAGTCTCCATGAAATTTTGTACTTGCAAAGTAAAGCCTCATATGCATTCACTTCTTAGGGAAGAGTGCTATTCTTTGAATCATGTATATGACAGATGTTATTGTTGGTTTGGGGCATGGATCAAACCTTAGAAAAGCCTAAAATGTTGTCCCACACTTGTGGACTCAAAAGCATGAATAGGTTATGGGGCAAATATACTACGAGTGCATGTGCTTACATAGACTATTACTTACTTAGAAGACGATTATGGGTTCTTCTATTAATGATGGGATGATACAACAAGGTAGCTTGAATTGATAAAGATAAGGGAGTTGTTGAGCAATATTCAATGAAAATCCAAAAGGTAGAATGGAGAAAAAAATGGAGTTCAATCCAAGTAGCTTGTGAAGCACTTGGTTCTCTGTTAGGTCAACCACATGTGGCAATTGATACCAATGCTATCTTTATGCTAAAGAACATTTTCCAACTTACTAGGGATTGATGACGTTGGGTGAATCGGATGAAGAGATAAAAGTGCATGTGACTTTGGGAGACAGGGAGCACATGGTTCTCTACTAGATCAACCACCTATGCCAATTGATACAAATGCTATCTTTATGATAAAGAACATTTTTCAACTTGCTAGGCATTGATGACAGTGGATGAATCAAATGAAAGGATGGAAAAAAAGGTCTAACTTAGGCGAGCTAAGACTCCCTAGGTATGTGCTAACTCTTTGTCGACACTTGTGAGTGTATATTTTGAGCTTCCTCTTCCTTCTAAACATAGTCCTTTTCCTTGGAAACTTTGAAATATTGTATGGTTCTTAGCTTGGTCTTTGCTGTGGTTCCATGACGATAGACATTGAGCAGTTTCCTCTTGACTCTTAACTTAGAAATGAGTGATTTGCCCTTCCCTTGAGGAGAAATAAGGTTGATTTTACTAAAAGTGCTGACTGTCTTAACACTTGGTAAGCTTAAGTGAATTTGATGTGCTAAGTAGTCCACTTCGCATTGGGTTGGATGCTTGAAAGGTCTTCCAAGTAAGACTTCTTTCCCCATATCTTCTCAATTTGGAAGCTCATAAGAAATAATGGTTAGTCTTTATAGTTAGTAGAGTTTTGCATTTGCCTAAGAGGCCGGAGTTTATAGATTCTTCATATGGTTGATAGGTGCATTTGATAGACAAGATCAGATTGATGCATCTCAATCTATACATCATAAGTCAGGGTGTTGTAATCTAAACCTTCAAACCTTCATCAATGAGGGCATCAATGATGAGCTCTTCCATGGTAGTTAGTTTGGCCCTAAGATATGTCAGAGGTATTAGCTCTTCATCATTCTAGGTCAGTGTTTGTGGCTTTGACCTTCTGAATGCTAGGTTGAGGTTAGGGTGCTACTAGAAGCCTTGCCTATCAAACAATCATTATACATGTGAGTGATGCTACACTCAATGCATCTTAGGTTAGCCTTTGTGGATTTATACATCTCCATCTAGTCTGCTAGTTGTGATTCTGGCCCTTGTGCTGCTAGCTTTACAATCTTATCAATAGATAGTTGGATGGAGGAGGATTCTCCTTAAGCAAGGAGGCTTAGGAATGCAAGGACCAATTCAAGAATGCTAGGACAAGTGTGGAGTAGAGGGTAGAGGTGTATGTGTGGGAGTGTGTAGGAATAAGGATAGTGTGGGAACACAAGCATGTGCATGTGTGGGAGTGGAAATGTGGGAGTGAGTAGGGAAGTGTGGGAATTCTAGTTTCTAGTGTGACCTAAAGAGGCAAGTTCCCTATTTATTATGTGATCATGCAGCTAAGCGCCTATCTATCATGTAAACTACCACAAGGCGCCACTAATCCTAGTGTGATGCAAAGAACCTACCCGTGACTAAACTTTATGTGACTCGATTAACCCACGCGTGACGAATTTAAGTATGTATCAACCTATGTGGCCAATCCCAAATGTGTGACTTATGACTCAATATGATCAGGCAAGATGACTCTTGGCCGACGGAGCCGACGGACTCGATTACGAACTGCCTCGACTACCAACTGCAGTCGTGACTCGACTACGGGATGATGGTTATGGACTCAGCTTTGTGGGCAATTGACGCTTCCAAAAGGCCCAACGACCTACCACGTACACACGACATGCTACCGACAACTAACAGCAAGGTGATGACGACTGCTATAGTCAACGATCATAGCTATCGAACACGATCGCCGCTGCATGGTGACGCCAATGGACTACAATGCCACACACAATTAGTGTGCAGACTCGGCGTCAGCACTCCATGCCCAAAGAACTCGATGTTTTGGGCACTTGGTCCTGATAAATATATTGATGACATGGTGATCACTGGACAACCACTTGGCTTGTGGACGACTCGATCAAGGATGGCTGTTCAGTACCCGACAGCTTGATCACGGGCTGCAACCACACTCGACGACTGCAGGACAGCGTGACGCTAGCTACTCGATGACAAAAGGACGTGTACTTGACGACAGGTGCCACTCGATGACACAGATAGGGCTGGGCTGTTGGGTAGGGACGATTGGATGTGGGCTGTGGAGTCGACCACGTGTTGAGACGACTCGAGGCAGAGCCTGCTAATGCTTCAGGCGTGCCTTGTAAGGCAATGCAAAGCACAAATCATTGCCCTATTGATTCGACTCGATCAAGGATGGCTGTTCAGTACCCGACAGCTTGATCACGGGCTGCAGTGCACAGACAACCACACTCGACGACTGTGCAACACAAAAGCATTGATGATGCAACTTAGATGCGATACATTTGAGCCTTCATAATACTTCGAAACGTCAGAATTGTAGTTGATGCTTACCTCCGTGGGTCAGCAAGACACCTTTGCCTCCTCCCTTGAACCTTCTTTCATGAAAGCTGTGTTTCATGAATGAAGTCCTGCTCGATGGCTTTGCTTTTTCGAAATATTAAAGTCGAGCCATCAACTATCCAAAACTCTCTAAAATTTTGAGATGTGCATTTTAAGGGTTTTGGACTTCATGTCTTGCTCTTAATTTTTGCCTCAATACATATGCAACAAAACAAGCATAATATATTTTCAATCCACAATAATGTCACATGATTTATTTAAGCAAGAAGAGTTTGAGTTTTGAGTTTTGCATTTTATATTTTTGCATCTTTTTATTTTTTTAAAAAGTTTTTCTATTGCTTTGAATTTGTGTTTTGTGTTTTCTTTTAATCTAACAAATCTAACCTTTCTAATCTCAACCCAATGAACGGATTTCTTTTGATTCTTCCTAAACTAGGTGCATGTGTTTTGAAGTATGCGATTCACAAACGTGGATAATTGATACCCTATGAACCCATCCGCACTCAAGTGAACAAGTATTATGTTTTGCCACATGGAAGGAGTGTGAGATACCTTGGTGGTTGCATTGTTCTTTGTCTCAAACAATAGAATCAAGATATTAGACTAAACACACAATAATTGTGACATTAGATAGACTTTTGTTCTTTTGGAAACTGCAACTCACTTTAATAACAAGCTCTTACCTTATCTTCTCAACACTCTACTCTATCTAACCATGCATCCTTCTCTCTATCCCAAGAAAGCAAGAATATAAGACTAGCTATGAGATGTAATGAGCTCACCAACTTACATTCCCACATTGTAATCCGAAAGTGAGAAGGCTTGAAGTTGATTCCACGACCCAAGTAATACAATTCAATACCATTCCTCCTTCTCACCCACCACCAAGTATGCTAATGATAACAGAAGAAGATAGAGAAGAAGAAGAAGAAGAAGAGCTTCACCTCGTCAAATCCCTCACTCTCTTGCAATTTCATAACCTCACACATCTTACCATGAATATGGGAAGAAGAAGAAGAAAAGCAAGAACAAGATGTAAAGCTTCACCTTGCTCCAGTCCCTTGCTCAACACATCGCTCACTCTCTCTCTCCCTCACTCTCAACAATGGATACAAGATAATAGAATAGAAGAAGTGAATGGCAAGCTTCAATAGTTGCATTAACTGAGTTTCCATAGTATAGACACACCAAAAGGATAAATATAACTTAGACCTCCCACTCTCATATAGGTCTAAATCACGGTGGGTTAGGATTAGTCTACCCTTGAAGCATGCTTTAATCTTACTCTAATTAGATCTAGCCTATACAATTGCCCGGAGACAATTCCAATTATAAATTCATGTGCATAATCCACACAATTATTGTAGATGCGACAAATACAACTATGGATGTGATGATTACAATGTGCAACTAAGTAGGCCCAACTCTCACAAAATAATACAACCATGCTAATAATGTACCCATGAAGTACCACAAGTATCCAAATATAATATATTGAAGATTTTAACAAAATATCCTTCAAAAAATAATATTACAAGAAATTATGCTTTGATTGTGTTTGACTTTCCCTGATGTGCCTTTGATTATAGCCTTTCATATTTGTTGTTAACAAATAGTAAACATGGCTCTCAAGATGGTGGATACATCGAGATGAATATATGGAAGAATGAATATTTGAGCCTAAATATTGAAAGCACAATTCCTTGTTGTTGGTAATGTTCTTGTTCAAGAAGAACTTGTACTTGTTGTTGCTGAAGCCTTGTGTGCTCATTGGTGATTACAATGTGCAAGGAAGTGAGCCTGCGGCTTTAATAAAATACTACAGCTCTACTAATAATATATCCATGAAGAACTACAAGTATTCAAACATAATACATTGAAGCTCCAAAAAATAATATCCTTTAAAAAAAAAGTATTAGTACTTGTGTTTTGATTGTGTTTGATTTTTCTTAACTTTTTCTTTTATTATAGCCTTTCACATTTATTGTTAATAGATAGTAGATATGGCTCTCAAGATGGTAGATACACTAAGTGCATATATGGAAGAATGAATACTGAGTCTAAATATTGAAAGAAAAATTCCATATTGTTGGTACCGTTATTGTTGAAGAAGAACCTATACTTGTTGTTGAAGACTTGGGTGCTCATTAATGAAGCAATTTGTAACATTTTCTACAAAAGTAGAAGACCATTGAATGTTGAAGCCCATTAGGGCCGAAAATGCTTCAAAAAATGCACTTTTGTTAATCAGGGGATTAAGAAAAGGGCCAAAGAGAGTTTGCCACGTGTGCAAGAATATGGTATTCTTGTCTCCTCTTTTTTGGAGATAGTAGAGTCCACTTCGTGATTCTCTCCTCCTTTTTAGCCAAAATCTCCAATGTCTGACATGTTTTGGTAGTCCCGAAGTCCTTATTTACTTATAAAATCTGACAAATGACATAATAAAGTTGCTGTGAAGTTAATGATGATTTTTTTGAAAGTCGAAAACTTTTTGGCGCCCAATATATTTTCATTAGTCTTCTTAATATTCCTTTTTAGTTCATTCACCTTTCTCAGTGAGCTTCTTTCTCTACTTTTTAGTTCATTCATCTTTCTCGATGAGCTTCTTTCTCTGCGAATTTAATTTAAGTATGGCATCCAGAAGGCGCTCTTCTCGTTTAGTAAACTCTTGCACTGTCTATAGCCACAGAGTTGATGAAAATTGGGAGCCAAAGATCTTTGGTATAAATGATTAGGTTGCCATGCTGCCCTCTTGCAAGGACTCTCACAAGGTGAAAAGAAAAAAAGAGAGGATATTAAACATCACTGGAAGGAACATATCATTTCTTTCAAAATTATGCATGAAGGGTGGTTTATCAAACTGCAACATGTTTACATGGCGAAGGATATCCACTTGCCTCCAAACGAGTATGTTTCGCAGCAAACACATTGTAAGACTTGAGTTGATAACGTTTTTTTTTTCATTTAAGCAAGTACTAATAATGAATTCTTAGTTGTAGATATATTTCTATCAACAAGTATGGAATGGCAACCTATGGAAAGCTTAAGTGGAACCTTCCATGCGATTCATAAGGTGTTCACAGACATTATCTATGCTGATCAGATTGTGGGTTCTTTTATTATGCATGTTTCGTGGCTTTGTGGAGGGGAATCGGAATCAACTAGTGTGATTACTCTATCCAAAATCAACTCAGTACATTGCTCCCTTATCCATCGCATATATGAGTTAGGGTAATCTTAGCACTACGAGAAAAAATGTAACAAGTTGGTAAAAAAGGGTCCCTAAAAAAACCAACAATATGAAAGAGACTTACATTCACTCCATCTATCTTAAGTATCTTTGAATCTATTGTCCTGCAGACATTTGAAAAGCACTCTTTTTCCACAAGTATATGTATGACTTTGTGACTTTGCAATGGCACTTCTTGTTAGAGAGAGTTATATGGTTTTCTAGGATCAACAATATCCTCATATGTGGTGTCCAAGAAGGTAGTCAGGAGCCCAGCATTGCAAATGGAAACATGTAACTAAAATAGACAATCAAATAAAATAAATAATTAACCAAAAAGCAAACAGTATTCCATTCAACCCACATTCTTCCTTGGCCATGGATACCACTTAGAGAGTTCATGAGGATAATTTCTTTGGTGAGTGTATCCGATGTAATAAAACAATTTATGGTAGTTGTGATGGAATCAAAAGATTTGAAAGACATTGCTATATTTGAACCAAATCTCGAAAAAAATTCAATTGATAACAGTGGATCAACAATACACATAATTTTAGAGATTTATTGGCTAAGAGATACAATCAATGTCCTAAAGCTAATAGCAAAAATAAAGGAGTGTTATTTGCAATCAATAGCACAATTATTCAATATACTAAAATTTTTTAGAGTCAAAATGCCTTACCTTATGCAATAATAAACTACAGAATCTAACAATTAAATATTCTTTTTACAACTAGCATGGACTTGTCCTCATGAGATATGCTAAGATAGTCCTCTTCCTTAGATTTTTTGTGAGACCTTAAACCCATAAAAAAAATTCAAATTTTTTTTCCATAAGTTTATTAGGCACTGAAAAAATTTTAGAAAATTTTTAAGATTTTTTTGAGCAAATGCTATTTTCAAAATATTTTTAAGCAAAAAAGGGCCTAAAAAAGACCCAAAAAATCACAAAAAAATATCCGAGACTCGAATATCCATTTTCGCGCCGTATCGGCTATGCTATTTTTGGGTGGGTTTTTTGTGATTTTTTGGGTCTTTTTTAGGCCCTTTTTTGCTTAAAAATATTTTAAAAATAGCAAACGAGATACCAATTTTCGCGCCGTATCGACTATGCTATTTTTGGGTGGTTTTTTTGTGATTTTTTGGGTCTTTTTTAGGCCCTTTTTTGCTTAAAAATATTTTTAAAAATAGCATAGCTGATATGGCGCGAAAATGGGTATCTGAGACAACTCGGGTACCCATTTTCGCGCCGTATCGGCTATGCTATTTATGGGTGGTTTTTTTGTGATTTTTGGGGTCTTTTTTAGGCCATTTTTTGCTTAAAAATATTTTTAAAATAGCAAACGAGCTCAAAAAAATCTTAAAAAATTTCTAAATTTTTTTCAGAGCCTAATAAACTTATGGATTTTTTTTTTGGTGAAATGCAAACTGATTATTTTGATGGTTTTTTTTTGTGAAATTGAGATATATTACATTTGAAAAAAGATATACAAGGATAAAGCATCAATAATGTAGTGATGCTTTCAATTATAAAATCAGTTTGTATTAGAATCAGAGTTCTGAGAGAAAGAAATAGAGTCAAGTCCTTTCTATTTCTTCTTACAAATCAAGGGAAGAGATCTTAAGAGATTTGCTAGGATATGATATCATGAGTAGTATCATCCCATGATATCAAACCACCATTTAGGTATTGAAATTTGATAGTGCTAATAAGAATCACAATTGAAGATATTGAAACTTGAAACCCCATAGTGCTAATCATAGTTGAGGGTATGATGAGAAAAATACTCCCAATAGCTAATATCAAGTAAGAAGTTGTATTCTTCATATTCTTCGAAGCATCCTGCACACATAAAATCATCTTAGTCCTAAAGTTGATATGATACACAATATCACTAATACTTCTATCTATTACTTGTTTAATTTTTATATATTTTAAGAGACAAAATTGAATAATAAACATTTTTAATCTATTACTAGTAACTATTTTTATCTCCCAAAAATCAAAGTACTTCCTTTCTTCTAATTATAATATATTATCCTTGTCTTATCAATTAGTCCTTGCTAAAAAGTTGATATTACAACACTGTATAATGAAGATATTCTATTTTCAAGTGTCAAGATCAAAGTGAAAATTTTCACTTTCTATTCTATTAGCTTAAGGATTATCCTTGGTATATCTATCCCTACTAATTTGCATCAACACCACCGGACTCTTTTACCCATTTTCTTATGAATCAAATTGAAGAGATTGAAGAAAAAGCTTGGATTTAGTTGAAACAAAATCTTACAGAATGGATATCTTAGGGGTTGAAGTAAAGATGCGGCTTGGATGTCCCAACCTAGTTGGGTCTGCTGAAAACTAACGAGATGATCTCGTCTCAGGTCCATGGAGGACTATATCTCTATAGCTCAATCGGCAAGTAAGTGGTATTAATCCTCTATGTAGAGACTCTTTTGATTGTTGATCACCTTCTCAAGATTTTGTGAAAGGAGATGAAGGGAGACGAAGGGAAACCAATGCACCCTGCTGGTAAGAACCAGACGTCATTTTGATGAGAAATTTTACGACAGAGTAAAATCTGCTTTAAGAACTAAGAAACAAAGTGAAGAGGAGAGAACGATGATTCAAATGAATGCAAACGAAAAAAGAAGCGTGATTTTGGTGGGAAGCGTGATAGTAAAATATTCAAAAAGAAAGAATAATGGCCGAAAAGTGACCTCTGACATGAGTTAACGTCCTTAGGCATTTAATGGTTAACCTCTTACATGAATAATAAATTCTCTCATTAATCACGTCTGAATGGCCAAATTTGGAGGATTCATTAATTTAAAACCTCAACTAATTAGTAACTTAATCATTTTCTTACAAGTGCCATTTTTGAAACGTTTTTTGCCCTAATGCAATATGTCATGGTTGAAGAAATTGGGACCTCATGATGGATGGTTCTATGATATCTTTTACCTCTCCTTTGAAGCTCTAGAAGAGTCTTGTTGTCTTGATGTATGTGTAGCTTAAGGTTGGGATGGAAAAGCTTCAATGGCGGATATCATCATCTTATCTTGAGGTTGGCATGGCTCTTCATTTGTCACCTAGGGTCACATGTTATTCCACATTCACTTGATGAAACTTTGAGAGTATCATATAGTGGTTTCTAATCCAAAAGATTGGAAGAGTTGATACAACTTTTTTGTATTTTTCCATCGTACTTATACTATTGTAGCAAACTCATATCTCTGGTTTTTCCCTTGTATAAGATGTAACATTGTTCCAAAATTTGGAAGGGTGGTGGCTCTTGTCAATGCAACACATTGAGAAAAAGAATAAAGAAAATACAAGTTAATTGAGGTTAGCTATGTACAAGAATTAATGTTTTACCATTTTGAAAATTCATCATTTGTAGAAATTGAGATTGTACTCCAATTTAGCAAAAGCATCACGCTCAAATGGTCACATAACCAAGTTGCACAAGTAAGTGGTGATATCAATGAGAAAACACAGGTTGGCAAAGGGATTTGCTACATGTAATTCGTCCTCAATAATAAGAATATCTTTAAATAATAGGTGATATTGCATATTGTAAAACATTTATAGCTTGTAGGCTAAAATGATGAAATGGAGTGAAACACTATTGTGGTATGTAGGATTAGCATGAAGAGTACTAATAGCTCACCATTGCTCAAATAGCAATGGTCATGAGGTGACTACTAGCATAAACAATCTCAAGTTAATGACTATACCATTGATGCAAGAAGGGATTAAAAGTGGTTCATTTAGATTTGAGTGCAGCAAATACAACCTCATCATTATATTTGGTCATTAAAGCATAGAAAGGAATAAGTCGGTATTACTAAAATTGCTTCAAAGGGAGGGTCTCAACATATTCAACCAAACCAAGATCCTTTTGTAGAATATATATTCATTATCCTCCCAACTTGGATCTCATATGGGAGCAATCTAAATTGCCTCGTTTACAAAGCCTAAATTAGTCAGGGTGAATAGCTTGGCAAATGTTGTGAACATGGAGTTAAATTGGAGCATCCAATCAATTACAAGAGAATTTTCCTTCTTGGTCAATTTGATAGCCATAATATCAAGAGATTACCAAATGAGGAGATACTTAAGGCTAGAAGGAGGATCAAGTTTAGTAGCATTGATCTGTAGGTAAGTCTAAGAAACCTTCTACACAACATTTCAGGATTCATCATACTCAACTTGGTCTAATTGGTGAGTTTGCAGCTAGTAGGGACCTCATCAACTTATCATTTAGGATCAAGAGGCTCAAGCATATTATTTTTAGCCACTCTATCCTTGTGAGTAGAAGTTTGATAAACAGCACTCTACTTCACATCATTCAATCAAGATCCATTCTATGGGGCAATAGAAACACACAAAGGATTAGATTCTATGTCACTTTGCCTAGGATAAGATCACTTATAGAAATTAGGATTATATAGAAGTAGAGAAACTCTTGGCTAAGACACAAGATATAGACAGTTATATCCAGTATATGCTTCTACTAGGCGCATGGAGATCTTCCTCTAAAAGGAGTTTGTCACACAAGGGATGTTTCACAGCTAGTTCAGGATGTTTGAACCATGGATAGTCACAAGCCTCTCAAAGATCGGGGCTAAATTTGCTAGATTATGCATTAAAGTATAAAGAATCATATTTTTCTCAATAATATTCATTAGTTGACTACCAATTCTAGCTAGTAAACAACATCTTGAATATCATTTCTATTTAAGCACACTTTGTTCTTTCTATTCTAGTGCTTCAACTTTCTCTTTGTTTGTCTTGAAATGCTCAATGTGTAATGAGAAAATCATAAGAAGATCTTTAGCTTTAGTTTTGCCCATCTACTTCATGACCTTGCCCATGACTATTGGAGAATAATAGTAGTGCAACAGGGTTGAGATAGAAGAATACAAGAGAGTCACGTGGGTGCAAAGTGAATGGTGCCCCTTATTCTCTATTATCTTCACTTGTATATAACTATACATACATAAGGGGTGCCTGCCCTACTATAGGTCATTGGCCTTTACCCCAACATCTTCCCATTTAAAGTTCATTGTGCCTTTATGGGAGCATAGGAAGAAAGTGAAGATATTATTTGATGCATATCAATACTTTGCGGTATACGAGGCACTCAAAAAGTAACCTTTTCCATGAGAAGATCTACAAGGTTATCCTCTATGGATCTTGAAAACTTGAATTTGCTTGTCCTCAAGCACTTCCCTAATGAATTGATACTTCACCTCAATGTGCTTTATTTTTCCATGAAAGATAGAGTTTCATGCCAACTGAATGGTACTTTGACTATGATACTGTAATGTAGGTACCTCTCCTATGATCACCAAGTCTTTAATTAGATGAGAAAGCAAACATATGCATCCTTCTTTACAAAGTATATGCACATATCCCTAATTCCATTCAAGTATCTCGTTATACTCTTTAATGTTGCTTAATGCTTCTTGCCAAGGTTTTCCACATACTATACCAATTGTAGATGCATACTGAATCTTGGCTATTTCAACCTTCTAGTCATCTGACTTGGCATTGTCTTCTTAGCTAAGTTTCAAATATGGAGGCAATGGAACATCGATAGCCTTTCCCCTCTCCATATTGAAATGCTCTAACACCTTCCTAGTGTATTTCTTTTGAGACAAATATAATATCTTTTTGTCTCAATTTTATATAATGTACATACCAAGAATGCGATCATCATCCCCAAAGTCCATGTCAAAGATTTCATGTAACATTTTCTTTAAAGCATCCATATCCATGAGTGACTTTCCATCAGTCAACATGTCATCCACATAAAGAATTAAGATCATAATGCTACCATCCCTATTCTTCCTCCTACATAGGCAGTAATCAAATTCACTCCTACTTTTGACACCATTCCCTAGGAGCCTATTTCAAACCATATAAGCTCTTATATCGCTTACACAACAATTACTCCTTTTCACAACAAACCCCTCAAGTTGTTATATGTAGATATTCTCATACAAATCTCAACTATTTTGGCTATCTTCTAAGCACAAAATAACCAAAGGAGACCCAAGTACATGCAAATTGCCTTCACAAATTAATTTTAGTCCACATAATCTTTACAAACTAAGCATAACCCAACATGAAAAATCCTCTAGGTGCCAAATTCATCAAAATGCATGTGTAATCTAAAATCGGGAGATATTCGAAATCTCTTAGTGCGAACTAGTCATCACTAACTAATGTTTAAACCTTATAGAAAGGTTTCTATGATAAAATGGATGCTTATAGCTTCTAGATAATGAAAAAACATGGGAAAATATAATGAGGACTCCCAATCATAAGATAGCATCAAATATGTCATTTTTCACCATAAATAGTCTCTTAGAGCATTTGGATCAGTAGCGTAGCCCATAGATAACACTACCTTTGCATATATACACAAATAGACCCCCTATTTAAAAACAAGAAGAGCTCAAGATTAAGTAATTTCCCTACTAGATCTAAGTAGACCCTTTGCTTAAACCACTTGCTTCCAAAAAACAAGTTGCCACTCTACTTAAGTATTCATGAGCTTATATACATTAAAACCATCTACCAAGATCTATTTTTGAGCATCCAAAGACTAATTGTTTTGCTTCAAACCCAACCATAAATGGCTACCAAATCACTACCAAAGTGAGGTATTGTAGCCCCAAATCAAGTCTCAATGGCTCAAGTTGGTTGAGTGCTATAATAAGGATATGTATAGACTCATGTAGATTCCATAAAAGCCATATTTAGATTCCGTATGGCACACATTGGACCATGTCAGATCTACACTTGACTATGCCTTATTCTATGAAATAGCTATATCATTGGACTTGCATGTATGCAAATTGAGCTAACAATATTTTAGATAGGAGGTCTATGAGGGGATTTATGGAGCCCTAAGAGAAACACCAAGAAAAACAAGAAATCTACTATAAGAAAATCTATCTTGTATCATCAACAAGCATGTTCTTCATAATTTAATCAACCACAAGAAAAAAAACAATACAAATATTCACGCATCATCATATAGCAATTCTCCCATGGATTTATCACAAAAAAATTTCAACAAGTTCTTCATATTTTTCATAGAATCCATCAAAAGAATAAGATAACACATAAAAATACTTCACTTTGAATGAAAATCATCACATAGATTTTATCTTTCATCATCTTCATAGTCTTTATAGTCTCTGTCATGTAGATATAATGTTTCTCATAGAAAATTGGCTATCTCTCATACTTTATCTATCTCACATATGCTCTTTCACAATAGTACATTGAAATAATGAAAAATAACACTCCATAATTCCTCTTTGGTTGTGGTGGATACTCCTCCGAAGAGGTATATCTGATATGAAGGGTCACAAAGCCACTACAATGTTCTTTCATAGCTCAATTATAGTATCCATGTTACTTCAGTCTATTCACTTGAGTCTTCAGTAGCTACTTCTTCAGCTTCTTTGAGCTATTTTAAACTTGTATTCATCTCTTCCCAAGACAAATTTTTTCCCAAGCTACACATTCATCCCACAAAACACTTGCAAAGGCATACATAACAAAAACAAAACAAAGACATAAGCTCTACAAACACTCAACAGAAGGTCTATAGTACTATACAGAAGGTCATCAAAAAGCATTCAACTCAACTAAAACCATTCAAAGCCATCAAGAATTATTCAAAAAGCTTCAAAACACTCTTAAACTCTATCAATCATCATTTCAACCTCATACAAAACAAAATCAAAACAAAAATAGAAGCTAAACAAAACCAATCATAACCTAGCAAGCTCTTAGCAGAACCTTCCAACACATCATATCTCCATTGAAAAACATCACAAGCTTCTTAAACCTACTCAGCTTTATCCGTATCCAATAAAAAAAAAGACTTTAAATATTAATTGTGCAATGTTTTGGAGACAATCCCTACGGTGTGCATTTGGGCATTCCGACCACTTTGAAGATCCCATTTGCACCTCATCTTGGTTTTTCCATATTTTGGATAAGATATTGATAGAAAATTTTTCCTCTCCTTTTAGTGCAAATGGAGAGCAAACAAAAGGGTGAACTTATTTTTGCAATTTGATGATGTTAACATTAATTAGATAATTTGGAAGTCCACAATTCTAAAGGAAAAAAGCCGAGTTTTACTATTGTAAAAGGATAACTAGACTACCACAAGTGTTGGAGAGGTAGATAAGAGCACATTAGCTATTACAAAGTCCAAAGGTCAAGATATAAATGACATTTACAAAAGAGATGAACATTGTATTGTAGATGAAACTCCAGTTGAGAAGCTATTCGATATTCTCTATAAGTCTAGGCATAGTGCATGCTTTGATTAATACAAAAATGAGTTCTCCCCTTAGTATCTTCTAAATCATGTTATAGACATGCATCATTGTAGCTTACCCCTCCTTAGATCCATCCATACATTCTTGAATTATGAAGACTAAAAAGTGAACACATCTTTTCTCTTTGCCTTTGTAAGAGGCATTGAATCTATCATTTTCTTGTAGTCACCCAAAAGCTTCGTGATGTCCAAATTTTTCTTGTGTCTCTCTTTTGGAAGGATCTATGGTGTTGGAAGCATAAGAGCACTTTTGATGATGTTGACAAAGTTTTCTCACCACCACCTTGCTTATTGTTATATACCTTGCTCTACTAATTAGACCATTATCACATGCCTCAAAACTTGATAGGGACTAACTATATTTTGATACTTGTTGTCACTGCTTACTTCTTTCCACAAATCTTTGTATAGAGATGTTGAAGCTAAATGCTTTAACAAATTCATAATACCATTTCTATTTTCATGGGCTATTCATTCCTTGAAATAAAAATATTTCAAATCAAGTTCAACTATATTCTTTTTCATTCATCGCTTGAAGGCTCCATTCTTCAGTGTTAAATTATCCAACCCTTTGATTTTCCTTTATCTAAACCTAAAACCAACTAATGTAAATGACGATTTCAACTTGCCTACCTATTTCTTTTGCAATCTGTTCTCCTCTTTGAGCTTCTCTAATTCTATCTTCACTTATTTCAACTATACATTTACCTCAACCAATGTACCTGCTTGTTGACCATATTCTATCTCCCATGAATAGTGGTTGTGATAAAGTGTTTGCCTCAAATTATGAGTCTGATCTTTATGATAAGGATAGAAACGACTATAATATCCTAGCAATCCATTTTTCCCATCTCCAATAAACCTAATTGTACCATGGGTGTTCGAAATTTGGGAGGTTGATCTATTTCTAGATTTGCTAAATGCACCCCTCCATTAATTCACAAATCATTGTGTTTCTTGCTGTCATCTCTTAGCATTTTGGCTTCATCTAAATCACTAAGAACCTTGTGGTTCTTTCCTCTCCATATGGAGTACCATTCCTCTACTAATATATAGATATGACTCTTTTTATTTGATGGAGCTTCATCCATATTTCCTGAAATGAAAAGAGAAATAAACAAAGAAGTGCAATATTCTAATATATATTTTTTGAGCGAATTCTAAAACAATGCAAGTGTAAATACGATGAAAATTTTAGACATTAGCATATCAATTAACTTGACAAGTTTCTTGTCTCTAAGGATCCAATTGACGCCATACTACTTTCAATCGCATAAACTAATAAACATAGGAGGAAATGTGATAGAAGGAAATGAGACAAAGCATTCAAAAGCATTTTCACACAAAAAAATGTGTGAAATAATACATTGGCAATTTTATTAGCTCTTGCAATAAAAATAGTTTCTCAAGAAGTTGGCATATTGTAAGAGAAAGAAAAAGAAATGTTAAGAAGGCTTCTTCCAATGCTAATACGCAAATGGAACACAAAGAGAAAAAATGAGAGGAAGAAGAAGATAAAAAAGTAAAGAAAACAACAAAAGAATATATTGAAGGTCAAAAGAGATATTTAAGAAAGTTAAGTTCTAAAATAAAATGTGATTAAAATTTAAGTTTGCATTTAGTGGTCATAATCAAATTTCTTGGGAAATGGGACATTACTTTTTAAGTCCTAATCAAAATCTTCAAGAATGGGCTCATTAAACATGAAAGTAAAGGGAAAAGAGTACAGAGAGTTGTCACCCTTATTTAATACAAATTCAACCTTAAAATTAGAGGAAATCAAGCAATTAATAAGGTGTTCTTCCTCCTCTATTTTAATCTAATTGAGATGTGATTGAAAAATTAATCCAAATCCTTAAAGTGCCTTTTTCAACTCAAAATCTCCCATCATGGTTCCTCACTCTCTCACAAGCTCTCTTGCAACTTCAAACTCATACACATTTTCTCACTCATGCAAATGGGATGAAAGAAGAAAAGAAAGAGATTGGGAAGAGTTTTACTATCCTAAGTTCCTCACTCATACACATGCTCTCACTCTCCCTCTCCTTCACTCCTTAAGAGGCCATTGACTTAGCTCCCTAATTTGCAAATTGCAATAGCAACAATACAAAAATAACTATCGATCAAGTTTTAACGGATACAATTAAGGACATTGCTACAATTACTTTGATGTGTTGCTTAAATACAAGGAATGAGGAGACTACTAATGAAAAGTTCCAACTGACACCTAAAAAAATACGAATATGTAAATATAATCATCATAGCATTGCCAATATATTTGCCAATACAAACCTCAATAATAAATATACATCACTAAACACATGGGTGCACATACCAATGGATATATTAGTTCTTTTAAAAATATTCTTCGATACACTTTTCAATGCACATATGGATGTGTATACATGTGCAATTTAAAATATTCTCTGATGCATATTTCAACACATATATGATGCTATTTAGAAATATTTTAACTAAGAGTTATTGTTTTGCTCATTTTGATGCCATCAACCTTGGTAAGCACTCTCCAAGCCCTACTATTCTTTTTTTTTACCCCACTTCCATGATATGGTTTTTCAATGCTTTGAGTATGAATATGGAATGTATGCTTAAATTAATGAAGGTTTAGGTATCTTCTGAAAGCTTTTGTTTAGAGAGAGAGGGGGGAAAAGAAGAGAGAATATTTAGATATAAAAATATTAATCATTTTGATATATAGAATTATTTTGACACAAGCATGCAACGTGATTGGTGAGGTACCTCTTCGAGTGTTTCATTGGAGCAATAAGCATCAGCAAGCATATCCAAGTATGTAAATTAAATATTTTTAAATTATTAGTTTAATGTGAAATGAGTCTTATTTATTAGTTGAATCAATTAACTAATTTTAAATATAAAATAAATGATACATTTTAAATTTTTATGTCATTAATTTAATATGAAATTAATGTTTACTAATTTAATAGATTAAATAATTTATCATGTATTTGGTTAAAAAGTATTTCATATAAATTTTTAAGATGAGTAGAGAGAGAAAAGATGGAGGGGAGAAAAAAGTATAGAGACAGGAGAGTAGAGTGTGTGGAGAAGAGAGAAGTAGAGAGAGGAGAGAGTAAAGTAAAGAGGGAAGAGGGGAGATAAAGTAGAAAGAAGAGAGCATAGAATGAAAGGTGAGGAGGATCGAAGCTTGTACGCGAGCTATGGCAGGAGAGCAAGAGCAAGAAAGAGAGAGACAAGAAACAGGAACTCCAACAGTCACAATGTGTGACCGGGCCTTCCTTTATTTACTAGTCACTAAAATGAATGTAAAGAATAAAGTGACGCGACGGGCGCCCGCCACCTGCAATGTGCAGTGGCAGGTACTGTCAGTGTAGTAATACACGGGGCGGCACGGCGGAGGCGCCTTTACCCAACAACCTCCCACTTAAAGGCGAATCTGCCCCAGTGAGAGAGAAAAGAAAAGAAAAAGACAGTATAACTGTACATAGGTACAAGGGATGAGAAAAGGCAACATCTCATCCAACGCCCATCAATCTCTTGAGGAAGGCAAAGCGCTCAGTAGTGAGGCTTTTCGTGAGCAGATTTGCAGGATTCTCGTCAGTGGAGATCTTGACAAGGTCAACAGACTTGTCCTCCACGACACCACGTATGAAGTGATACCTCACCTCAATGTGTTTCGTCTTCGCATGGAAGGCCGGATTCTTAGCCAACTGAATGACACTCATAGAATCCGAATGCAGTGTAGGTATAGCATCAATCCCAAGGTCAGCAACTAGACGGCCTAGCCATATGGCCTCCTTGCAAGCCTCAGTGGCTGCAACATACTCGGCCTCAGTGGTAGACAAAGCCGTACACTTCTGAACCCTGGACATCCAGGAGACAGCACTTCTAGCATAGGTGAATACATAGCCAGAAGTGGACTTCCTACTATCTGCATGTCCTGCATAATCAGAGTCAGTGTATCCCACGACCCTTGTATCCTGGCTGCCATAGCAAATACGCATATCTGTTGTGCCCTTCAGGTACCTCATGATACTTTTCACGGCATCCCAATGTTTCCTGCCAGGTGTAGCCATATAGCATGCCACAACACCAACTGCAAAGGCAATATCTGGATGAGTGGCTATCATGGCATACATCAAACTACCCACGGCTGAAGCATAAGGGATCTGGGCCATCTTGGCCCTCTGCTCATCTGTCTGCGGACAATCGGCTTGTAATACCTTCACATAAGAAGGCAATGGACAGCCAATAGGCTTTACGTCCTGCATGCGGAAGCGCTCAAGGACTTTATGAATATACTCCCTCTGTGACAAGTAGAGGAGTCCCTGATGTATGTCGCGTGTAATGCGCATACCAAGTATGTGAGAGGCCTGTCCCAAATCCTTCATCTCAAAGCTCTTCTTCAGCTGAGATTTAAGAGCATCTAGCTCATCGTGAGCTTTCCCTGCTATCCGCATATCATCCACATAGAGTACCAAAATAAGCAATGAACCATCACGGGCTTTCTTCGTGTAAAGACACGGATCCATAGCACTCCTGCTGTAGTCCTGTGACTGCATAAAGGCATCAAACTTATGATACCATTCCCTAGGTGCCTGCTTCAAGCCATAAAGACTTTTCTTCAACTTGCACACTAGGTGCTCCCTGTCAGGTTCTGCAAAGCCCTTAGGCTGCTCCATATAGATCTCATCATGCAAGTCCCCATGTAAGAAAGCCGTCTTGACATCCATCTGATATAGATCTAAGTCAAGCTGAGCAACCAAAGCAAAGACCAAGCGCAGGGTGGTCATCTTAACCACAGGAGAAAAGACCTCATCAAAGTCTGCACCATGCTCCTGCTTAAAACCCTTTACTACCAATCTAGCCTTGTATGCCGGCTTGGGGTATCCAGGGGTACTTTTCAGCTTGTACACCCACTTGCATGGCAAAGCCTTCTTGCCCTTAGGCAAGGCAACCAAATCCCAAGTCTCATTCTTATGCAAGGAGTCGATCTCAGATTGCATAGCCCTCTCCTACGAGTGACTGTCACCCCTGCACATAGCCTCATCATAAATGAAAGGCTCTCCTGCATCTGTAACCAAAACATAATGCATAGAGGGTTGAAATCTATCAGGTGGACGTCTGTCTCTAGCAGATCGTCTCACTGCAGGCTCAGTTGCCTACCCAGCTGCCTGTCCAACACCCTGACTATGAGCATTTGCTGCAGCTGTAGGCTGTCCAACTAGCTGTGCAGGAGCTCTAGGCTCTTCCTGAAAGATCACTCTGCGGATCTCAACCACCTTCTCAGGCTGCCTATGGATCTTGTCTTCATGGAATACTACATCATGACTGCGTACTATTTTCCGCGCCTGCGGATCCCATAGGCAATAGCCCATCTCTCTTGAATCACCATAACCAAGAAAGATGCATTTAATGCTCTTTGGATCCAACTTACTCCTCTTGTCCTTGGGCACATGGCAGAATGCCTCACATCCAAAGACACGGAGATGCGCATAAGAGGGTGGCTTACCAGCCTAAACTTCCTCTGCAACCTGGAAATCCAATCCACTAGAAGGCGATCGGTTTATGACATGCACTGCCGTACTAACTGCCTCAGCCCAAAAGCTCTGTGGTAGGCCTGCATGGCTAAGCATAGAGCGGACACGCTCTTGAATAGTCCTGTTCATGCGCTCAACCAAACCATTCTGGGCGGGGGTGTAAGGGGCGGTCAACTGACGCTTAATACCCCTGTCATCACAAAACTTCTCAAAAGCACGTGAGACATATTCTCCCCCATTGTCAGTCCTAAGGCATTTCAGCTTATACCCAGTCTGGTTCTCAACAAGAGCAAGCCAACGCTGAAAGACTGCCAAGACATCGGACTTTTGCTTTATGGGATAAGCCCATACTTTACTAGAAAAATCATCAATGAAGGTAACAAAGTACTTCGCGCCACCCATAGATATACACGGCATGGGCCCACAAACATCTGAATGCACCAAAGCCAAGGGCTCACTTATGCATGGCCTACTCGATTTCTTATGCGTAGACCTATTTTGCTTACCATAAAGACAATGATCACATGAGTCAAAACATGCATAGTCCAAAGGCAAAAGATACTGCAAACCAGATAACATTTTCATTCCCTTCAAAGACATATGCCCCAAATGGGCATGCCAAAGTGATACATGTGGAATAGAGCCCACTGCCAAAACATAGTCTACAGAAGACCCAGATACAACAAGAGGATAGAGGCTGCCAGCCTTGGCGTCTCTAGCAAGCACAAGTCTGCCTCTGGTAATCTTCCAAGCAGAATCCCCAAAACAGACATGAAACCCTGCATCATCCAACTGTCCTGCAGACATAAGACTGCGCGTAAGTGCAGGTACATGATGTACATCCCTGAGCAAAAAGAAACTGCCAGTGGAAAACTACAACTGAATATCTCCACAGTCCACAATATCAAGAGACCTGTCATCTCCAAGTCTGACTGATCTAGATACAAAACGGTAAGAGTAAAACCACTCACGGTAAGGCATCACATGGAATGACGCACCTGAATCCAATAACCATCACTGTGCATATATACTAGGTGTCTCAGTCAAGTGTGAGGCATCAGAAGAACTAGTTGCAAGTATGAACTCATCACTACCATCAGAATCCTTGGTCTGTGTGACTTTAATTTATTCAATCTTGACGCTGGACTTCCCAGGTACTATGCTGCGATCAGAGGACTTCTCCTGCACTTTCTCTTTCCCCTTATCCTTGCGCTTCTCATTGCGCAACTCATGACACTGTGGTGTGATATGACCCTTTTTCCCACAATGATGGCAAGTGACATTAGCGTTGCGCCCACGCGACTTTCCATGAGATTTAGACCGACCCTTCTAAGAGTCATGGCCATGGCCATTCCCACGTTCATTCCTGTCATTCTTGCCTCTAACTGTTAAAGTATGTGAAACAAGAGAGGCATCCAAGTTTTTGCGATTAACCTCTTCCTACAGAAGAGCACTCTCAACATCATTCAGTTTCAGAGTAGCACTAGAGGCACATAGGGCAGTGCGGAATACATCCCATGACTCATTCAGAGTTCCAAGCAAGAAAAGAGGAGTTACTTCCTCTCCAAAGGTGATATCCTGCGAAGTCAGGTTCTTCAGTATAGCATGGAACTGGCTCAAGTGAGCAGACATAGTCGCATTATCCTTCATGCGCAGATCCATAAGCTGCTTCAACCAGTACATATGACTCGCCGGACTTTTCTTATCATAAAGATTCTTGATCTTATTCCATAGATCCCATGCACTATGTGCTTCCTCAAATACATTATAATGTACCTGTTCAGTGAGAGACAATACAATCGTGGACTTGCATAGCTCATCAAGTTCAAGCTAGTCGTCATTGTCCATAGTTTCAAGCTACTCCCCACTCAACCGAAGTGGCTTAATCTGAGATTTCTGCACCAAGACCTGCTAAATTTGACTCTTCCAATAAGAGTAATTGGTACCATCCAACTTTGTGATGTTAAATATGGCATTATCAATCGAAGAGGACGCCATAATGCACCTTGGAAATGCACAGACAATGTAAAACTACTGGCTATTTTACTACAGAAAATGCCCAAAATCCACTGAAATGAGCTCCAAATGGCGAGAAAAGTGTGCCAAAAGATGCTGCCCACTTAGCACTAGGTATAGTACACCAAATCAGAAAATTTCAACATAAAAAAATATTGCTCAGTCCACCAATAAATGCTTGCTGTAATAAATTTCAGAATTGCAATAATGAGAGCAAACTGTCCCAAAGCTGAATCTAATGTCAACTAAACAATGCTAGGTTCAAAGCCGACATAAAAAGGACAAAGAAAAGCCAATTGACAGTGAAAATACATAAGCATAACACCGAGAGATGTCAAATAGCATCTGCCAGTAAGAGGCACACCCCCAGACAATCTAGGCAAAATGTAGAACCAACTGCCAAAACCTGACACAAATAGGTGTTTGCTCAAAAGAAAGCGGATCCAAAACTGAGACTCAGCTTATAAGCATCCTGTGAACCAATACATATACTCAATGCAACATCCAATTGTTGGAGTATAATCCCAAAGTCTCAATACATCTATAACTGCTCAATGACATAGACTGCTCCAATAGCATATAATCCCTGCTCAAGGTCAAGTAAGCATGCAAGATGCTCCCACTGGCACAAAAGATGTACAAACGAGTTAAGGGCTCAAGAAGGGCCTATCAAAGGCCTATGACAAGCCTCTTTGAGCCTTGATAGGTTTAAGGCACAATATGAGGGAAATAAGCTTCAAGGGTTTGAAGCCATGGCTGCCCTTGTTGTTTGCAACTTGTAGACTAAAATAAAACCCTGAAAGAATGATCAAATACCTCAGTACCAATGCCTTGAAGGTGCCTCAATAGGCCGGGAAGGTGGGAAGCCGAGGAGTGACGGGAGCTCGGGGAGATCGGATATGGCTGCCGGGATGGAGATCCAATGCGTGAAGGGAGTCGATGCGAAGATAGAGAAGCACCAAGTTGAGCTCAAGCAAGAGGAAGCCAAGCTCTGATACCAGTTGAAAGGTGAGAAGGATCGAAGCTTGCACGCGAGCTATGGCAGGAGAGCAAGAGCAAGAAAGAGAGAGACAAGAAATGGAAACTCCAACAGTCACAATGTGTGACCGGGCCTTCCTTTATTTACTAGTCACTAAAATGAATATAAAGAATAAAGTGACGCGACGGGCGCCCGCCACTTACAGTGTGCAGTGGCGGGTACTGTCAGTGTAGTAATACACGGGGCGGCACGGCGGAGGCGCCTTTACCCCAACATAGAAAAAAGAGGATAAGAGTAGATAGTAAAGAGTGAGGTAGTAGAGCGATGAAAAAGTAGAGAGGAGAGAGTAGAGAGAAAAGGAAAAGTAGAGAGAGGAGATAATAGAGAGTAAAGAGTAGAGAGAGAAAAGAGAAGGTAGCTAAATGAAGTAGAGTATAGAGATAAAAGAGAGGGGAGAGAAGAGAGAAAGTAGAGAGAGGAGAGTAGAAAGATAATTAAAGGAAGTAAAGAGTGTGAAGTAGAGAGATAAAAGAGGAAGTAGAGAGAGGAGAGAAAAAGTAGAGAGAGAGAGAGAGAGAGAGAGAGAGAGAGAGAGAGAGAGAGAGAGAGAAAGAGAGAGAGAGAGGGGGAGGGGAGGAGAAAATAAAATTAAGAGTATAGAGAGTAAAGAGTAGAGGGGATAAAAACCAAAGAGTTGAGAGGGAAGAGATGAGAGGGTAAAAAGCTAAAGAGATGAGATAGAGACAACAACTAAAGGAAGGAGAAATAGTAGAGAGAGATAAAAGAGGTAAAGGAGAGTAGAGAGTAGAGCAAAGGGAGGAGAGAGTAAAGTAGAGAAAGTAGAGAGAGATAGAAAAGAAAGGAGAGTAGAGAGTAAAGAATAAAGAAAGGAGAGAGTAAAATAGAGAGTAGAGAGTAAAGTAGAGAGTAGAGTGAAAAGAAATAGTAGAAAGAGAGTGGAGAGTAGAGAGAAGGCAGCTCAAGGGAATAGAGAGGGTAGAGTATGGAGATATAAAAGTGAGTAGAGAGAATGGGACTGGAGAGAGGAGAGAGATTTCTATTAGACTTGGGAGTAGGGAGTATGGATAACGTGTAATCAAACTTAGGATTTCCATTCCTCTTTATTATGGTATGGGATTTAACTTGTATAGTCATTTTTGACATGTCTATTCATTGCATGAAGTAACTTTAAATCTTTGGATTTCATGAATTATCTTTAAATCTTGTTTTAAGGATTATAGCATAGAGTGCATACAATTTAAATATTTATGTGACTCTCTTCAATGCAATCTCCATCCTATTATCTTCGTTCCCATAAGATATACTTGGACTATCGATCTCAATTCACATCTAGTTTATGTAAATCCTTATAATTTGGATATGATAACATATTGAAAAGATAATCTAGTCCATCTACATATGCTTGCATATAGTGATGGTAGATCAACCATGCTTTATTTTATTGAGACCTACCATTGGGTGGGTTTAAGCTACTGACGAATCTCACCTTCTATAATAAAGTGCATTGTTAAATCCTTACCCTCTTTCTTGAGTATCAAGAGACAAGGATATGTTGATGATTAGTTAGCTCCTATGATGACTCAAATCTTAAGAAGTGTACATATAGTTTATCGCTACAAAAGAGGACTTTGTTCTCAAAGAGCTACAACATTGGCCATAATTTGTACAGCACATGAAGGTATGAAGGAACACTCTTAGTTCTAGTGTAATTTGGCTCTTGATTGTAATGTTGAAATCTTTGAGCTTATATGCTTCTAGTATTTAGTAACATTATGTGTTTCTAATTATAAGCATTGTGATATTTTTCATATTATTGGTATGTAATATGTTTTATTTATTTATTTATTCAAAAGACATTGAGGGGGGGACTTGGAATTAACGGCAAGTGAATCAAATAGTTTTGGCAAGGATAGTTCTCATATTTTGCATGTAAGCTAAACTTTTTCTTCTAGAGCTTCATCTATACTCATGTACATATTATAATATAAAAAACAATACTTTTTGCTATTTTTGGTTTTTCGTACATTATCCTTTAAGATGGCAATGTGTTATGTTATTGTATATAATTTGTTATAGCATGTGATTGGTCATATTCACACAAATAATAACTAATGATAACTCATATAGGTCCTTTATAGGTCCAAATAGTGGTTCATGTTTGACAGGATAACAAACATGGGCTATAGAATGTAGCCCTTACAAGGGGCTAGATCCTAGCTAATTTTTTTGTCTATATATTTGTTTGTACATGCATCGATTTTTTTCTCTGCACACATCAAAATAATCATCAATATATACCAATGAATATTTTGACATAAATTTTATTATTTATTTCGATATTTATACCACCATATCAAGACCAAAACTCATACCGATGTATATTCCAATGGAGAAACTTGATATTGTGAAACAATTTCACATGAATTTGTCTTAAATTTCCACCGTATAGCCTTCATGTATTGAGTGCTTATCTATGGGTCAAAGAAATTTATATGTATTAGTCTTAATAGCACAAATCCTTTTAAAGTAGCATATACATTCACCATTTTTAACAAAACCATGTAAATGCTTATGAAGCTAGGTTGAGTCCTAGTTATATGAAACATCAGGAAAAAAGTAAACTATCTCTAGGGCCTTTGAGCCCCTCTCCTTAAGATGAGAAAAAGTGGAGAGGAATACTTTACAACACCTTTTCTCCACTTTTTCAATCTTGTTCTATCTTTTTCATATTATCCACAAAGAATTTTCTCAATTTCCTTCTCTCCTCATTTAATAAACCTTTTTTTACAAAATGTTATACGTAGATATAGAATAGTTATGGGAATGTGGTACTTTTAAATGATGTGCTTGGTTATTTGGATATTGTAAATTAGGGTGGTTGTCTCTCAATCCTCACCCTACCATCTCTCCATCCTCATTATAATCTTCTCCTCACATTTATCTCACCTCCATCTCCATGATTGATGCACATCTGTAAGCATCTTTATGGCTAACAACAGCTAGGCTCTCCATGATTGCCAAAATCCTTCTTTTCAATGGCCAACACACAAGTATCCATGACAATTACGTGATTGACTTCCAAAGATAAAACGTATGGTGTTCTCCACACTTGGATACTCACCACATCTCCATGATTACATGCACCTTGCTCTCCATGATTACATGTTCCAATTGACCTACATCACTCCTTGAAGCAATCTTAGCCTTGCTTTCTTTATCATCTCCAAGATTGTTTATTGATGGGTAGAATTGATTGGAGTAATGCTTGAATATCTTGAGTTGCTTCTTGAATTGAAAGTCAACATGTTAGATTGTCATGGAGTATACATTCAATTACTTGGACAATATCATAGTGATTCTTGATGGTTACATCAAATTGCAATGACTTGAGAAGAAGTATGTTGCACAAAAATAGGAATTTGCATTGAATTAGAAAGGGAAATTGAATGCATGGAAAGATTGAAGAGGTTCATGCATCACAAGTACAGTTGGAACGTTAAGGATTAAACACATTTCTCTTAGGACCTTAAAATCAATGCACCCTCAAAGCCATAATGCCTTGCTTTAAGACATAAGCTTTAAAAAAGGAGTTAACCAAGAGAAACCTCAAAGAGTTTATTGAACAACAAACCTCTTGAGTTGATCCTAACGTCAATGACCATAGGCAACAATGGAGGCCTATAATGACCAAGAGAACTCCAAGAACCCACCAAACTATCCTCTTATACTCTCATTAAGAACCTTCAAAAAGCTTCAAAGACCATCATTGATTCGAAACTAAATCAAACAAAGGAGAAAACTAAACCAAATTACAAATTAAATCAAAAAAAGGAGAAAACTAGACCAAAATACTAAGGGGCAAATCTAATCATTGCAAAAGGGACCCTCTTGACATATCTAGCTACTCAAAGCCTAAGACCAATTTGTATTCTTGTGAAGTGGAGGTGATATCAAATCCCAAGTGGCAAGTATATCTCATAGCCTTGTTGTGTTTACCTAATGAATATCGAGAGCATGTATTTTAGTAGCCCATCAAGAAAAATCAAGACTACTACTATTCAAAACTCATTAGAATGATTGAACATTTGTAATCTTGAGGTACTTGAGTCTACCCTACAAGGAAAGCTCTACCTTAACACCATAAGGATTGAGCTAAAAACGAGAATCTAATTTGAAAGCTGTAGTATTCTATCAACCATCTAGCATTAGCTTTTGAGGTGAATGCATTGCTATCATTCCTTAAGCCGAAGCAAATCATTGTCACACTTGGTTCAAAGAGAGTGAGAAATGATGGGGAGCAATGTGTATCAACCCCTCTACTTGTAAGGTAAAGTCTCAACTCTGAGCCCCTTGAAACAACATTGGTTGGGTTCTAATGACGACACAGTAAGATAGTTAGCACGTTCAACCCTTCATAGAGCTGCCTAATCTAATGCTTCAATTGTAATGAAAGCCTCTCGACAAAGAGAGACCACCTTTTCTTTGGCAATACCCGTCAAGGATCTAGCCACATGTTTTTCTCTAAGGTTTCCTTTAGTTTACTAATTAATCCTAGCATGATTGAATTTGACATATAGAAATCATATTCATTAATTAACCCTTTAAAACAATGTTCATTCGCATAAATTAGATACGAACATGAATACAATTTCAAACAATCTTTGAAAATGGTTGCAAACATTATATTTATTCGCTTCTTTTTCAAGGCACAATGCCGTGCTAGCATTTTGTCCCTCACATTGAGATCTATAGCCAAAGTACCTAGATATCCATGCATGGGCACAATCCACCAAACCACTCTTATCTATCATCAGGGCCTTTTGAGAAGACCATCCCAAGCTCGTAGGGGTTTAGGCTCGTCCTTGGTGCCCAAGGAATTTACGACTAGAGTCCCCTTGGTACCCTATCACTCCGTAGCTTAACATTCTTCCTATAGAGAGACCTCTCACATCCTAGGCTACTCCTAACACGCGTTGCAAACAAATTTAGCCCCTTCATGAAGGGCTATGCCAATATCCTTGGGGTAGGCCCAAAGCATATCCAACAATCTGCCCATGTGGGCATAATATCTCTTTTTCCAGAATCCACAAACAAGGTAATCAACCTATTCTTAATAACTAAGAAATCATCTCTTTTCCAAGTACCAAACATATCTTAAAACATTTCGTCGAAACCCAAACAATTTTCCTTAAATACAATTAACAACTTATTTCTCCTTAGAGTACACTTGCGTAAAAGGATACATGACAATCCTCCTTGTGTTTAGGATGCGATACTTCTCAAACCCTCTTCATAATTTTCAAAGGTTATAAGCTTTCCTCTAAATGATACAACACTTTAGCATACAACATATTAACATACATGGGTAAGGCATCTACTTTTACTCCTAGTAGTTTCATCATTTAAGAGATAATCATGATTAGTTCGTAATGGACGATACATTTCTGTAATCTAAGGACATTGTAAGTTGGAACTCCCTCCTAAATGCGCAATAATGTAAAGGATAGTCAAGGATAGACAAAAACTACTCTCTACCCTTTATTGTTGCAAGTAGTAACAATAGCCAATCAATCAATCAATCAATCTACTTAATCAAAACTACTTAATCTGATGGTATCTAAGTAGAAGTTGGTGTGGATGGGGCTTTGTTCACACATGCAACTTATTGTCCCGCTCCAACTTTTTGTCGTTTGTCATATGGGAGGGGGGGTGTGCCATGTCGTGGGGGGTTTGGATGGAGCAGAGTTGGTGGGCCATCGTAGCAAGTGAACTTCTTCTAACACGTTATTTGCTCTATCCCTTCTTCGATCTTTGCAATGCCTCCAACCCATGTCTTTGAAGTAAAGCTTAATGAGATAAAACAAGATATGTAGAGTCTTGACAAAGCACAAGAGTACTTAGGCTTGGAGAAGAGGATAATCTAAGTATTATATTTTCCTCTATTCCCCTATCTCTCCACTATCTCTCTCTAACTCCCTCTCTCTCTCTATACTATTATATATGTATACACACACACACACACACACACATACATACATACATACATACATACATACATTATATATATATATATATATATATATATATATATATATATATATATATATATATATATATATCCTCTCTCTCTCTCTCTCTCTCTCCTAATCACACAAGTAAAAATGTTTTTATGGTAAAGCCTTAATAACTAAGGCTTTTGTTAACCCTCAAACGAACAAAGGTGGAAAATCCGAAAAATCTGAAGCAGAAGACAAGGCCAAGGCAAAAACAAAACAGAAGGTGAAGGCACACCAAGAAGAATCTGAAAATACAAAAAGTGCAGAAAAGTCCTAAATCAAGGAGAAAGGTGCACAAGAGAAGCACAAGTTAATACTCATGTAAAAGAGCCAAGGCGCACCAAGATTTATTTTAAAGAGCGCCGGATTCTCACCCGTGCAAATTGTAAAGGTAGATGAGCGATAGGAAGGAAGCTAGGAAGATAGGAGGACAATGGGAAAAAGGGCCTAGGCCACGACCGGCCATGTAAAAAAGAGGATAAGGGGATGACCGCCCAAAAGGGATTTAGGGTTTTGTATATAAAGTTGAAAAGTGAATGAGAAGCTCATTCTTGTGTGTGGCCAAAAGTGGCTCTCTTTTTCTTCTTCTTCTTGCTTGCTTGAGAGAGGGAGTGTGAGAGTGTGATAAAGTGAGTGTGAGGGTGAGGGACCGGGGAGGAGAAGCTCTCAATCTTCTCCTCTCTTATTCTCTTCTCTTGCTCACGGCAATGGAGCTTGGAGCGGGGATGGAGCTCGCTTGAAGCTTGCACTTGGATTGTGGAGCTACCGGAGTGCTCAGGAGAGGAGGTAACTCGATCGGGCATGGAGGTAACCTTAGTGCGCCTGTAGAGATGGATGGCACGTCGGCTATGTGAGAGATAGCCATTATGCTCGGCTTGGAATGCTTGAAGCAATAAGCGGTCCGTGGGTCTTGGCGGTTGAGCGGGAGCTTCCACATTTTGGTTCCGTTGCCAAGACCAATGGATTCAAGCCTTGAGCACTTGTGTGCTTCGAATCGAGCATTGAAGTAGGGTTTTTCCCGAACCGATGCTTTAGATAGATAGGTAAGAAGCGAGGGAGTTTGAAGAGGTATTCGATCTCCTTAACAAGTAGGCTTTTGGTTTTTGGACTTGGAAAAACATGTTGGAGTAGTGTAGGTATTTCCCTTATGATTTTTTTTTTGCATTTAGAAAGGATAAGAACAAAACATTGGAGCACACAGTAGGGTTTTCTATTACTGTATAACAGGCTGAAACAAAAAAAAGAATGGCAAAAAAAAAAGGATTAAATATTGGTGAGGGGAGCAAGACTAAGGTGAGTGCAGGCCTGGGCAGGGTAATAAGGGGCCAAGAGTGGAAAGGAAGACCACATTTTGCATTGCAAGGTTTTAGGAGAGCTAGAGAGAGGAAGAGAAAGCTTCATTGTATGGACCTGCTTCGATCTTGCCATCGAGTTCTTTGCCAACCACATGTAATTCCACACCTTCCCCTACATGAGTAGCTTGGATTTGGAGATGCTCAACCAGTAGGAAGGCCTCGATCGCTCGACGCAACAAATTATTTGAAGTCTAGTGAAAAGACGCATCGTGCTCAGCCTGTCCAAGTGACGGGGATTCTGGGTCGAGTCCCAGAATTCGCCCTCGGCCCAATGTCCTATATTCGACCCTCGGACCACTCAATCCAATCGTCCACTCGGCCCTCGGCCCACTCAGACAAGTTGCCATTCGACCCGGCCGAATTCACCATTCAGCCCTCGGCCCAACCTGACTCGGCCCTCGGCCCACTCGGCCACTTGGCCCTCGGACACCCATACTTGGACTAGACAAATTTGACATTCGGACCAATTACATTCGGCCCTTGGTCATTTGGACGGACCGAATCGGACATTCGGCCCCTGCAATTCAAACCTATTTGGCCGAATTTGAATTTTTTCAAGATTCTAACCTGTAGATTCTAAAATTGACTAGAGACCACATAGAGCCAAAAGCACATCATAAATCTATTACTAGACTGAAATCTAGAGCAAGTAGTTCAAAACTTGGCTATAAACAATCCTTCAAATCACACATGGTATTTACTGTAACGGCCCTACCAACCGGGGGGAACTGTCCCCTTCCCCCCCCCCCCCCCCTCGTGGACCCCTTCAAAGGGGGCTGCCCCCTCCGCACCCCCCCAAGTAGGTTGGAGAGAAAACACATGCGGCAACAGGTGCTCCAAATTAGATCCTTGTGTAGTAAGGGCTATACACAAGCATAGATCCTCACTTGCAAAACAACAACCAAAAGCCCATGCCCAAACAAAGACAAACAGAGACCCTAGAATCTCAATGGGCCAAGCTAGCCAACAAGGGCAAAAAGGCCACACCGCAAAAACATGTATGTGTTGCATTCGGACTACATCTAGTCAAAGCGAAAAGCAACAACATCAAGCTACAATTGCGAGGATGACTAGACATGATAGTCTTGAAGATGGATGCACTTGAACGACACTGCACAGACGACCCAAGAAATCAGTGGAGAGTCCACATCCGGTCGTGTAATTGGGGACTTAGGGGTGTGTATCAAAAGGCTTGAATTTACAATCTAAGACCCGGAAGACAAAGACATAGTACTACCTACTTATCTTAGGGTCAAACTCACCGCAAAAGGGAGAACTGTGTTGATGCTCTCATCAATGGAGCTGATTTTAATATCTTGACTTATGAAGCATGGACTCTACTAGGCCAACCAGAGCTCACACCGACTCATGCAACTCTTAGTCCTCACGAGAGACACTCCCAAGCACTTATGGGGATGTGCAAAATCCTTGTAACCATTGAAACGGAAAGCTTGCCTATCCTATTCCATGTTCCTCCAAATAGTACTAATTGTGGGAAGGAAACCCTCGGGCGACCAAGTGTGAGGCCGATTATATAGCACAGAGGATATACTTGACACTACTAAGTGTGAGGATAATTGCAACCTTTAGTAAGGGTAACCTCATCGAACCTGGAGGGAAAGGCAAGGAAGGTGCTGACATAACAGTCAAGCCTACTAACGAGAGCAAGGACTTATTGAAAGAGTTAATACAAGCACAGGTTGAACAACGAGAACCAGTGAGTGAGGCTATGCTTGAAACAAGAAGGTTAGGAGACAATGCCAAGGACGGGCTTTGGACTTACAAATATCGTAGAAAACCCCGAAAGAAGCCCAAGCCTTATAGACGAAGGCATCGATGGAGAGCCAGCACAACGCCGAGATGGATATCCAAAGCGTTGCTACGTGCTCAAGGGTATTACGCAGGTAACCGATGGATTTGGATACCAAAACCCCTTGCTAAACCTCATCTATCAGCTGAAGGCCAGATCGTATCAAGAGCAAAGAAGCATAGAAGGAAATCTAAACGAAAAACCAAGTCTCAAGTCAAAAACATTGGAGTGGCTGAGTCCCTCACGATCGAAATCAAAAAACCAAACCGGACTATTCAAAGGGTAGATCCTTAGCCTAGCGTGCTTGATGAGCAGATATTAGATGTAATCGTTGAGGGTAAGAAAAAGTCACTAGTGGCAAAGGAGCCTTTAATTTTCCAAGAGGATAACATGCATCATAGGCACAACATTGCTCATGGCAAGGTTAAATGCTCAACAAAGCAAATGGCAAAATCATCTAACAACCACAAGTAAATCTTCCAGCCAGTGTCAAAGCCACTTAGGAGTCCCAAGTCTCCTACACCCTCTTTCCTGAAACGGACACATGAATCACAACAACAGTCATCAAGTGCAGCTGCTGAATCCCAATCTCTATCTCCATCTAAGCTTCCAAATGTCCAAGAGGTGGGACATGACACCACCCATAGCTCTCGGCCCAAGGATATGCCTATGCAACCTAATGTGACTAGATCAACTGAGACTCAATTTGCACAAGTGAATGCGCAAAGGACAAAAAAAGACACGGCCACTTCTGATATGCTTAAGGACTTGACACTGCAACCTACCAATAATGGCCAGTCCGCTAAACTAGTCGTTGCTACTTCCAATTAGGAACTGCAACAATCACAACCGTTGGCCGTGACGATGCCCCTTGCGGAATGTGTCCTTAGCCATTCACCGGTGGAAGAGGTGTCGCAACCAACATCCTTGATATCTCCAGCACTGCTGAAGCACCTAAACCCTACGCTTAAGGAGAAACCTCTCAAAGATGTGGCCAAGGAGATGGCGCATCCGACCAATCAACCTAGCAACGCTATTCAACAGGTCGCAGCTAAGTCCCATGAGAGCACACCAAAGAAAGAGGATGCTAAGGCCCAACCAAGCATATCAACGATTGACCTAGTTCAGGGTTTTAAGTCCTTAAAGGAGACACCGCAATTTCCCAAGAAAAAGAGGACAAAACAACGGAAACAACAACAGTTGCAAGCGGTGGTAGACGCCAACAAGATCGAGATCAGGAGCACAAAAGAACTTGGGAATAAGGCATCGAGTCCACCCACTAAGGAACCCATTGCCATCTCTCCTAATAGCAGTGAGACCTCAGAAACATCCATATGTTCTGCTAAGTCAAAGTGACCATTACCATCAGCAATTGCTCGCACCACTCAATCCACCGATAACAAAACTTGCATTGACCAATGAAAAGTGGATACAACACTGTCACAAGAGGGTGACAAATCTATACCAGTCACATCCAAGGAGAACCATGACGCAATAACAAAGCCTCAGGAGAAACATGGAAACCCCGAGGACATAAGCAATCCTAGAATTGACCAATCTTGCTTATCTAGGCTTGAGTCCCTCAACCATGCTAAAGCCTAGGGAAACTCCTAGAACCTTGCATGAGATAGCAATTGAGCAAGCCCTCATTGAACATAAAAGTGTCGCAGAATGCTTAACTGAGTTGGATGCTAAGCTCAAAGTGTTCGCACATGTCTACGTCCTAGGAAACATGGGCACATTCCTTAGGGGACAACTGAAAGAATACCTGCCATTTCCCCTATCCTGGGAAGAGCAAGAACATCTTAATGAGCACTATGACAGACTCCTGCATGAACGCATGCGACTTATCTCTGACGAGGAGGCCGACGAACTACGCTTAACTGTGACATTAAATGAGATACTCTGCCAATCAAATTTCTTGGAGATAGCAACTAAAGCGACAATCAAAGTGTCAAAGTCAATTCGAAGAACATTGGTTTGAAAACCGTATTACAATCGTCGAACTAGGAGCCCAGATTATGACAATCTCAGAGGAGAGATTGGTCAAATGGCAGTCTCAAAGAGACCCAACCTATGTGGCACCAACTTCCTTTGGAGTGCTAGCTGCCAATGGGGTACGGACTTAGCTGGAACTAGCCAAGAGAACTCTCTAGCTGATAAGGTTCTCACTGAGGAGGAGTTACATATTGCCAGTAGACTCGGACAAGGTGTCATGCTACTCGATGTTACAAAATATCTATTGTTATTGAGTAATCTGCCACGAGTACTAGATGTGTGTGCCACACTCCAGTACAATCCTGAGTTCTACAATTGGTTTTTATCCTCACAAAGTGACATGGATTTATAAATATGTACATAAATAAACAATGAATTTTGTGACCCTATATAGATAATATCAACACACACAAGCAATGATAGTCAAGCGCAGGGAAAAGAGTTGGGTTTGATAGGCTGAGCTCCTCAGGTCCTCCTCTCACCGCACATCTAGAAGTCCTGTGATCATTCCTGCCTCCAGGTGGAGGGCATGCAGCCCTCATTATCGCCATAGGAAGCCCTGACCAACATCTTTGATGGCGTTACACATTTTTCCTTTTTGGTCTATCCTTTCGAGGACGAGCCTTGCTCCAATCCATGACAACCAGTCCACGCAACTTAGCATAAGCCAAGATCTGCTAATGGTTGGAATACACCCTGCAATCGAAGCATGACGAATATCATCATAGGGGATGTCCCTCTATGACAAACACTGCATGCCTCACCTCACCCCTCCTCATATGCGCTTGATCATCCACTGTTTAATCCCTTTCATGCAAATAATTCTATCCTACCTCAAAGCCACCTTGATTCACATTTTACAGATTTCCCCACAATAGTCGTCATGGAGCACACAATGCAGTTGACATGCAAGGAAGCTCTCCTCCGTAGAAGGGAGCATAAGGCACAAGCGCCTCCACTAGAGCGATGTGCATCTACCCTTAAGAGGTACACACCAAAAGAGACCCTAAGCAACATCGCCTCGGACATAGGCCAAAAACTTCCCAAGCCAAGAAAACAAAGGCTCAAGGGAATGCCCGAGGGGGTAGCGACACCAGCCATGCAGGTGCTCGAAATAGGATAAGGCGGCTAGAAACAAGAGGGAATTTGATGAATTATTTAAAAGCATTCTTGAAACAGCTACGGCCAGGGACTACACTATTTGGGTCCCAGCCAATATATTCCCTGCTCAACCTGATGGGAGCCCCTCACGAGCACATACCCCAGTCGCTCGACCACCCGCACCCGAACTCACCACGCCTCATACAAATAGAATAGCCCCTATGTTCTATAAGCTGCTTAACAAAGGCCATCTTGCCATAACTTTTTGTCCTTAAGTGGTTAAAGAGGCAGACTCCCTAACTTTACAAACCTCCCTTACCTACTACTAATATATGTCATGTCTTTAACGAGCATCAATGATATGCATCGCAGTCAGTACCATAGGATTTTGATAAAGTAATATCTTTTTTTGTTGCGTCTGTTCATTATAATTCATACATGTGACTTGCATATACTCTCACGAAGTATCAAGTGGATGCAGGATGGCACAGGTCTTTGTACGAAAGTGTTCAATGCCCAAGTCACCACAAGACCACCAATCTCACAAAGAGCCATGACGAAGCCACACCGCTGAAAGTGAAAATCACCCTTGTCGATCACCCATATTGCATGGCCCAAAGCATGATTAGTGACCACTCTCTTCTTCTGGGTCAAACTCTACACCTGGTGCTCACGACATCTGTTACCTCAATTGTACCAACATCGCACGTTTCAAAGGGATTTTCCAAAATCTCCAATGTATCTCTCCATCTCAACAACTGTTCCTCTAGCAACAAGACTGGGACACAATCATCGCTGTAATATCTAGTTTTGCAGCCTTTGAATCTTGATATTTCCCAATCCAATTGAAAGGCTAATAGCCTCACAGTATTACAATGGTTGTACTCATATTAATCTTTTTTTTTTAAGGGAAAAAAAAGGAAAGAAAAAAAAGATAAAGAAAAAGAAAAAAAACAAACAAAAAGAAAAGAAAGAAAAGAAGCACCCACGATCACAGCATAGCACCTAGGGGTCCTCAAATTAGGTACGCCCAGTAAGGTCGGCTCGCTCCATCTCTAGTTCCCTACACTACATTGGTTTGTAGCAAAATAAAGCACATGATTGTCTCATCCATTTCGCTTTAGAACTATAAGATGAGCACGAAATATATCCATTGCTGATTCAATAGAAAAATATTTTTTTTATCATTGACAAAATGAAAGTGGAGCATACTAAAGCTGGAAAGATTTCCTATGACTATGATAACTTTAATAATATTCTTGTTGACTTGGTTCTATTGCAATGTAACGTGACTCATTTCTACAAGGTGCAAAGCTCAAAAGATATTGACTTGTCCTAATTTTACGTTATGGATTCAATATAGTACACTTATTTCTACTAAGTTTATGTCAACTATAATTGATAGATTTTGTTTCAACATTGAAGTTTATTATCAAGCTTTATGAATGTCAAATCATAAAGGGATGCAAGTTGGAGAGGGTGGACCTTACATTGATGAGTTACGCCATGGCTTATATAAAAGATAACACGCTTGTCCGACCATTTAGTGTGCGATCGAAAAAGGAAATTTGGTGTGGCTAGTAGCAACCAAAGTGCCCAAGGAGACCCATAATGTTCTCTCTTTAATCTTTCAACATACTCCATATTTGGATATAATTTCCAAGCAAACAAGTAACGAGAAGCTCTAGATGAAAGGAGTCTGATCTCAAGACTTTAAAGTGTATATTCAATTGTGACACTAAAGCATCAACATCATTGTCTCGTCCATTTTGTATAAAACATAGATAATATTGCATGAAAGGAAGCACTGGCCAACAATAAAAAGGCACCACCAAATAAATCACATCTTGATGAGATTTGAAAAGCCATATTTACAATCAACAAGATGAACAATGTCCATCTTTACACTTTGCATTGCCTCATGTGCATATTTGAGAATTTATTAAAGTTGCATATCAATTATGTATACACAATGGAGCCTCCCTCTAGATATGAAGCAAGTATTGAGAACATTGAGCTATTACATTCATTAGATGTACATGGAGGTAATGTAAACATTAAAAAGAACCATAAAACATCATGCCTAACTTATGACATAGCACAAAAATTATCAATGAGTAGAACAAAGGCGAAGAGATTCTTGAGCAATATAACTGTCAAGCCATCAAAGATAAAGTGGGAGCTATGAAAAGATTTATACAAATGCAATATAAATTTGGCAAGAGACCCTAGTCTTAAGAATACACGAGCAAAAAGTTAGCATTCTTTTGTCAAGCTATTGTGTATAATGATAAAATCATCAATAGATCATTCCACTCAAGTTAAATTTCATAGTGGTTAATGATTTTACAAAGCTAGTTGTCAATGCGCAGAGAGAAACCACCATCACACACTACATGGTACACCTTTAAACTAATATTTGGATACTCTAACATTCCAAATCTAATATCAATGCTCCATACCTTTGCAACATATATTATATGTTTATGGATCATATTTTTGGGAGGAATATGGATCTTTGAAAATGTGAAGCACCCAACGAATGAAAAACTCTCATTATCGAGCTTGTAATGCATATTTCAAAAACACTTGACATGGAGGTGGTCATGTTAAGAAAAGCTAGCTTGTAAACATAATCAACTAGTTTTATAGATACACCTTCGATCACTCCATTACATCGAAGAATGCTAAGGCTATTGCATTGACTAAATCTCTCAAGTAACAAATCCCAAAGCGTAATTTCAAAAAGTGGTGAAACACATGTAGTGAATGCATGTGTAGCATGGTCCATGACAAGACAAACAGAAGGTTAAAATGGATACGTATATAAAACTGCGTATGAACCTCCCTTAAACTTTGGCACTAGGTTTCATATAAATAGATCTCTTTTAATTCATTTTCAATTTTTATACTTCTATTGTTGTCTTCTATTCTAATCCACTACCACATGGCCTGCACTAAGTAAACTGTGCAATGATATTCACTACCAAGCAAAGACCAAGGACAAGTTTTCACTTCTCCACCATGGTAAGGCAAAGAGATCCCCAATTTCAACTAACAAGATGACTCCAATAGCAGCACAATCTCGCTGTCTCCATGTCCTTCCCTTGCCCCCATCCCTCCCTCTCGATCCATCCATGGGCTCGAAGACCCTCCCTAAATCGATCTTAGAGACTTTGAAAAGAGCTCACAAGCAAGAAGACTCTTTCAAAGAGAAAAAAGCAAGGATGTGGAAGCTAACAATAACCAGCCAAAGAACAATGAGAGTGACGCTTCTACAGATAAGGAAGATGGAAACAATGATGATAAGGAAAACATTAATGACAATATTAATAGGCCCCATGATAGGATAGAATGGCTCGAGGCTAGTGGAGATGCAATCAAGGAGCACTCAATAGGTGGTAAGGGCCCCATGCGATGTCCCAAGTTAAAAACGAAGTGACCCAAACAACTTTCTCCTCCTCTAGTACCCCTCCTCCCCGTTCCAAAACTAGACCCTATCGAGCAACCCGCACCCCAACCCCAAGCCCAAGCCCAATAAGCACAAGAATGACAACCTTGGTGAGGTTTAGTCGACAAGTAAAGACTAAAGCAAAGGAACAACTATAACTTGATGGCTCTTAGGGAGACCTGCAACTACCACAAGAGCACAGACTTGTTGCTTAAGAAAGTGCCCTTTGCACACTTGGTGAAGGATATCCTTCACTCTTACAGATGTCAATTTCACATGCAAGGGATTGCAATGGAGGCTATCCAAGAAGTCACAGAAGTGTACCTTGTTGCCCTTTTTGAGGACACATATTTGTGAGTGATTCATGCCAAGCAGGTGACCATCTTGCAAGAGACATGCAATGAGCTAGACGGATAAGAGAAGAGACAAATTAGAGATGCCAAGGACCTGGAGTTTTTCTAACACACTGCAATGCAATGTTCTTTGTAAACTTCGATATGTAATGAAAAACCTTTCATTTTATTATGCCTCGGATGTCTCATTATATGCATAATCGTGTAATGATTAAATTTGCAGCATCAATTGAAATCTTGACGATTAAGTAGAATGACCAATCCTTTCTACTTTGCCGAATGACAAGTTAGCATACGTCATACAAGTGACAAAGAACATGGAAATTTTATAAAAAATTTATTGGTAAAAATTTTGTGGTCGATAGGCCATTCTGCTTAGTTTTGCCTCAATATCCCTAAAAATGCAAAAAAAAGGGTGATATGAGTTGTATTGGATGCCCTATATCCATGGTACATGAATGGGTAAAAAAACACGACTCATAACCTTTTTTTACATTTTGGGCATTTTGAGACAAAACTAAGTACTCTGGTATATCAAACCATTAATTTTTCACAAATAAAATTTTAATGATATTTTTAATATCTATTATACTCTGAAAACATTAGCACTTGTATTACGTAACATCAGTTTGTAAAATACTTCAATCCTATCGTAGTTGAATACAAAAAAATAAAAAATATAGTTGAGAGATAGATTACAAGAAAAATACTCATAATATAGTACAAAGTACCAAGGGGCTTTTTCTTTACAAGACTCTACTTGAAATCCTAAGGGTCAATACAAGTTTTTAGGCCATTTTCAAGTGTCTGATATTTTCATGGATCTACTTATGTCTCTTCTTAGCCTCTAGCAACAACCCAACCATGACACTCTCTTGCATGGCCGCTTGGCTGGCTCTTATGGCTATCCCAATAACCACGATCTATAATATCATTTCACATAGACGTGTACCAAAAACGTGCTTTACCAAATGTTTTTTAATAAGAATGATTTTGTGCGCATTCAAGATGATGGATACACATAATCCTTTTAATAAGGACCTTCAGGATAAAGAGCCGAGCCCGTCCATCTGGGGTGAATGTGGCGCGGACCATACCTATATCACTACTGGGAATCCAACTAATGTGGTGCCCTATCAAAAACATCTTTTTCGAACACTCTCCGACCCTTCTGGTAACTTGCAAAATCATCGATGTTGAGCATGGCCTACATTAGCCTGAAGTTAGCTCAAAATAGTACGCATAGTAAAACAAAGTGTCTAGACGAACTATATATACACTGACTTCTTCATTGAGCATTAGTGACATAAAGAATTCATTCTCAGCTAACTCTTGCTTAATTTTCATCGTTTGTAATAATACCTATATTCATACCAAAATTTTATTTTTTGTTTTACACCAAACGTAACATGTCTACCTGACAAACATTGATAGCATGTATTTTAGCAAATAAGTTTTCCTACAACACAGCAATAGGTATGGTCATCGAAGGGCTGTCCTAGGGTATCCTTCAACACAAGTGGACAGTAGGATCAAGAGAGCCTATCCCACAAGGAAAGCTCGGACCGACCTGAAAAACGGTAACCTAATTTGAATGTTATAGTCTTCTATCAATCATCTAGCCTCAAGTTCTAAGGTGACTACATTGCTATCATCCCTCGAGTTGAAAACAAACCATTTTTCACACTTGGTTCAAAGAGATTGAGAAACAATGGGAAGCAATGCACATCAACCTCTCTACTCATAGGGTAAACTCTCAACTCCAACACCCTAAAACAACACTCATTGGATTCTAATGATGATGGCACAATAAGATAATCAATGTTCGGCCCTTTCTAAACTTGTCTAATCTACGCTTGAATTGTGATAAAAGCCTCTCAACAAACCGAGACCACCCTCTTTGGCAAGACCTGCTAGCAACATACTTCCCTCTAGGGTTTTCTTTAGTTTACTAGTCAATCCTAACACAATTTTAATTTAACATATAAAAATTAGCGTCATTAATTAGCCCTTTAAAAGAATGTTCACTCGCGTAAATGAGATACAAAAACAAATACAATTTTAAATAGTCATTGAAAATAGTTGCAAACACGATATTTATCCGCACCTTCTTCAAAGTGCAATGCATGCTACCATTTTATCCCTTACATCGAGATTCATATCCAAAGTACCTAGATACTCATGCATAGGCACAATCCACCAATCCGCCCTTATCTAGCATCTAAGCCTTACGCAAAGACCATCCTAAGCTCACAAACACTAGGTTGGTCCTTGACGCCCAAGGAATTTATGGCTAGAGCCACGATAGCACCCCTATTGCCTCCTAGCCTAACAATCTCCTTACAAAGAGACCTCTCGTATTCAAGGCCAATCCTAGCACCCATTGCGAACACATCTAGTCCCTTGGTAAAGGTTCAATAACTAGTCTTGGGAGACACTTAGGGCTATCCCAAGAATCTGCCCATGTGGACACAATATCTCTTTTTCCAAACTCCATAAACAATGTAATCAATCTATTTTTAACTAAGAAAGCATCTCTTTTCAAGCACCAAGTTTATTTAAAAACATTTCATCAAAAGCCAAATAGTTTTCCTTGTATACAATCCACAACTTATTTCTCTTGAGAGTGCAATCACGTAAAGTGATACACGACATTCCCCCTAGTATTTAAGATGTGATACTTTTCAAATCCTCTTCGTACTTTTCAAAGGTCATAAGCTCTCCTCTGAATGATGTAACACTTTAACATACAATACATTAACATGCATGAGAAATGCATATACCTTTATTCCTAGTAGTTTCATCCATTAAGGAATGATCACAATTAGTTCCTAATGGACAATTCATTTGCATATTCTAAGGATGTAAGTTAAAATTTCCTCCTAAATGTGCAATAATTTATAGATGCTCAAGAATGGACAAAAACTACTCTTTACCCTTCATTTTTGCATTAGTAATAATAGCTAACTAATTGATCTATCTATCTACTTAATCAAACTTACTTTAAATATATCCAATGGTACCTAAGTTGAAGTTCATGCAAATTTCCCTTTGTTCACACGTGCAACTTCTTATCCTGCTCCAACGCTACACCATTTTGCACCCATCATACATAGCAAGTGAACTTCTAACACATTCTTTGCTCTATCCCTTCTTGGACTTTTGCAATGCCTCCAACCCATATGTCTTTGAAGTAATGCTTGATGAGGTAAAACGAGGTACATAGAGTCTTGGCAAAGCACGGGAGTACTTGGGGTACGAGAATAGAACAATACATATGTCTTTGAAGTAAAGCGTGACGAGGTAAAACGAGATACATGAAGTCTTGGCACACAAGAGTACTTGGGCTAAGAGAAGAGGATAATCTAAGTACTATATTTCTGTCTATTATCCTCTCTTCCCACTATCACACACACACACACACACACACACACACACACACTCTCTCTCTCTCTCTCTCTCTCTCTCTCTCTCTCTCTCTCTCTCTCTCTCTCTCTCTCTCTCTCTCTCTAGTAGCGCAAGAAAAAGTCTTCCAAAAGCCTTAATAGCTAAGGCTTTTATAACCTCCTACCAATCATATATACCCTTTGCTTTTAAGAGCCACAGTCGAACTTTGCGCAATTCTAATGGTAATGGAGACTATGTTCACCCCTCTCATGATAAGGACTATGATCGTCCAACAATGCTTTCGAAAGGCTCTTTGATCAATTATGAAGCTACGATGTTGGCATGATTGGTGACAAAATACTTTGGGGCTAACAAAGGATAATGTCGACGACAAGCATGATGATGGGTGCTTTTTCCAAGCGACCACCTCTCCTTTAAAAACAATTTCATTAAGGTTATTACACCATGGCTAGCAATTCCATTCTAGATAAGGTTAACATAAATTGTGATATGGACAACTTTTTCCTAGAAATCAAAGGCATGGCCTTTCCATGTATATCTAAGAGTTGCCCAAACAATCATATTACCCATAATTTTGTCACTTATCATTATTGCCTAGTTCAATGATTGCCTCATAGAAACTCACATTGTCCATTCGCTTCATGTTGTGAAAAAGGACTACACATTGTAGAAAATCACACAATTCCTTCACTTCATGTTGTAGAAAAAGACTACACATTGTGGCATTACTTGGATTTCTTAGAATCATATATATACAATTGACATTGCTAGATTCCTTTTGAGAAGTATATACATTTTTGCATGGCAACCCTCTAATTCAAGCATCATGGTGACATGTGTTTAGCATTGATCAACCCATACGATTGAAATCCTACCTATTGTTAACTCATCTTCTTAGCTCTTAACAAGTGATACTTAAGAAGCCCTCTTGGCATCCCCTAAAATATCAAGTATCAATTGATTCCTTACCAACTAAAATTTTGACGACTTCTAGAATTATTTATTGACATGCGAAAACAACAATCACCCTAGTTCAATGGGATGGCCAAACTTGGTGGTCTTATTGATAATGCATTAAAGCCAGCAAGCAATACTTTGTAATCATCCTTTTCAATGAGAAGGAATTTTCATGCGCCTAGGAATGCCATAATTTATGGAGAATAATTTCAAACTCTTTGCTTGTTTGGCAACCCTTCCCCCATATAGACCTAGAACACCCTCGGCAAGATTCGAAAGTTTTTATACTTAGTTGATCTTAGAGTGAACATTTGCCAATTAGATATACCATTTACTTATCAAGTATTATGCATGGTTAATGGATAAGGGTCATTCCATGGAGGGTCTAAGAGTGCCTTGGTGGAGTGGTGAGAGGTTGGGGAGAGGAGGGAAAGGTCCCAAGATGGTTTACAACGCCCTATCAAGTAAGAGCCTTCTCACAACAATTCTAATTCATTGGCAATGGATTTTTCATGGCACTACTTAGCACTCCACAAGAGAGATTCAGTTTTGGGATGTATATTTTGATATAATGGGAACCTAACTCACGGTGTCATGGTCACCGTCATTCTCCCTTCACTCAAAGTTGTATGAGTGCTCGATATGGGTGCCTTTCCTAAATTTGTCAATATGGCTAGATGACGAGGTGGCCATCATCACGAGCGTTCTTGCTAAGGTCTTGTATGTGCCTTTAATTGCATCAACCCTTGGGACTCTTAAGCACAAAAAAATGTGCATTTTGGGATAGACATAAAAAAGTGCCAAAGTATTTAGAGCTTTTTAATCAAAAGGGATTCGAGGGGGCCATTCAAGTTAAGTTTGGAAGCTTTCCTAATACGCATTCCCTATGTAGGCATTCTAGCCACTTTGCAAAGTATCATCCTAGGAAGGTGGAAGATGTTGGGAAACAAGAAGACACCAAGGCCATGATTGTGGTGCATCACATCGGGCTTCAAAGTCAATAGTAGATTAAGAAGCCTCCTAAACCAGAGAAGGTTAACAAATCTGAAGCAAAAAAAAAAGAAGCGGAATAACACTATCAAACAATTTGCTAGAGGAAACAAGAATACTAAAACAAGTGACAAGGCAAGGTGTCTCTCGAGAAACAAGGCCCCATATGCCACTTCTTGATCGCAATTGTTACACAATCATCGAGGGAAAGGATGAGCTATGTGACGTACCATGCTATTAAAAATGAATTGCACCAAAAAGATCACAACAATCACATGCAATGTTCAAGGCGTATACTCCAAAAAGAGAAATGTGATGTTGCATGGGGTCATAAGGAAAATGAAACTTTAAATCTTGGCCTTGAAGAAAACAAAAATGGATGCAACAAAAGCACGAGGTTTGGATATACTAGGCTATGTTTCTATTGTTAAAGGGTGTGTCCCCAATCGACTAATCAAGGATGCTCTATCCCCAACATTGGGATGGGTTAATCAAGAGGGCTCTATTATCGAGGCCAAGGTCATTATCAAAGGGAAAAGATTATGATGTGTATTGGTCTATGCAACTAATTGCTCTTCTAGTAGACGGAAGTAGCGAAACATCTTGAGTGAAAAAGCTACATACCACTCCATCCATGCTCCTAGTGGATTGGAACATCACAGTTGAAGCAAGCAATCAACCTTATGGTTTGGGACAAGCGTTGGCAATGGAAAAAACTGCTTGGAAAGCTTTAGTCTATACACATTTGCTAGCTAATGTGGCAATGATTGGCAATTGTCAAAGACCATCTACACATGGCACAATCATCATCAGGAGAGTTGCTAGAGGGCAACCAGACTCAATCATGTATATGTCAATGTAAATAACAACGGGGTGTTGGTTGTCCTCTAATAGTCAGATCTCAATACTTTTGAGGTGACATCCTCAAACCATGTTCTAGTCCAAATGAAATTTAGAATGCAATGTAGTGGTGGTACTAAGAACGCCCTTCATGCCCTTTCACGACGACCCCAAGTACTTTTAAAAAATGAGACAAGTGTTGCAAGCTACTAAAGTAAGGTACAAAAACCCTATCAAAGCATGGATCAATTGCAACACCACTGTTATTGAGGCCTCTAAGTGAAGGGAGGTGAGCCTTGAAGTGGAAGCACGAGCGAGAGTAAGCGCTATGGTGGAAGGAGCAAGAACAAGAGAGAGACACACAATATAGGAACTCCAACAGTCACAATGTGTGACCGGCTTTCCCTTAATTCAAATGTCACTGAAAGAATAAAGAATGAAGTGATAGTGATGGATGCCCACCACCTTCAATGTGCAAGCGCAAGTACAGTTAATGTAGTAATACACGAGTGGCTAGGCAAAGGTGCCTTTACCCCCAACACTAAGAAGCATAATAAAGCTACTATGCATAAAAGGAAAAGTGCTATGGATTATGCTTCCAGAGCTAGGGCTACTCTACTTACTATTGTTAGTATTTCTCCTAGCAATCATATCCTTTCTGCTATTTTGCAAGAATCTGAATTTTTCATTAAAGCTCAAGAGGCTACTAGAATTAAGGCTGTAAAAGTTTAGCTCAAAGGCCGATGGGAGGTACATAATTTTATGTCGAGCTTCTCAAGAAAAAAGCTAAAAAGAAGCACACACAATGTATAGAAAATGATGATAGGGTGAGGATTAGTAGTACGAAGGGCCACCTCTCGACAATTGTTGGTCAAGTATCGAAAAGGTGAAGGACTACAATACCAAGCTGGCAACTTTCTTCGAATGCTACAACATAGCTCTCTCGGAGGATATGTGGCACTTAACAAAGCCGTTTTCAAAAGATGAAGTGGAATTCACCTTAAGAGCAATGAAGGATGGCAAGTTACATGGCCCTAATGGACTGCCAGCGGAATTTTACATGGCAATGAAAAGCTGTGGAAAAGATTTCAAAACCTTTTACGATGCTTGCATGAGAGAAGGGAGTGTTCCCATGGAAGTAAATGCTAGTCTTATCCAATTAATCCCCAAAGCTGCTGACAATATTAGAATGAGCCAACGAAGACCCTTAACCATGCTGAATCTGTTATAGAAGATTATGGTCAAAACCATGGCCATGAGATTCAAATTTCTCTTGACCAAAATTATTCATCCAAGGCAATATGGTTTTGTCTATCAAAGGAACATCCAGGATGCGATCCTCAACCTAGCCACCACGGTGGATTAGGCGATTGCAAGTTGTCAAAATGTGTTTTTTGTCAATATGGATTTTGATAAAGCATACGATCATGTTAGCTGGCAATTCATACTGGCAAGTTGCAACCGTGGAGGCTTTAGGCTTCGACTCTGCATGTGTCAGAATGGTCAGTACATTATTCTCCAATGCTACAACACAGGTTTGCATCAATGGCTCACTCTCTAAGGCATTTTGTTTAAGGAGGTCAATTCAACAAGATTACCCGTTGGCCCCCTACTTTCCGCCATAGCAACTAATCCCTTGGTTCAACGCATTGAATGGCAAGTCCAGAGAGGTACCTTATGCCTGTTGATGCTGATCGAGGGGGAATATTTTGTATCTCAGTTCTTTGTAGACAACGATTCAAATGTCGTGGAGGCAAAGGTTCAACTGGTTCATGTGCAAAGCTAAGGTAAAAGTCTACAATTGGATGTTGGAGAAGGCGATCCTGAGAGGCAAGCTGATAATCTTGAATTCAATGCTAATGGCCACGATTAACTTTCTAGTAACAGTGTTTGGTTTCAGCGCCAAGTGCTAGAATGAATTAGAGAAGATGTTTAGGAGCTTCCTGTGGACCTATGGAGAGAACCATCAGTGCCACTGCCACTGAATTCTGTGGGACTTGGTCATAGCTGAAAGAGCAAAGCCCCCGGGGGGCTTGGAGTGGAGCCTCTTAGAGACAAGGCTACAAGGTTTCTCCTGTAAGCCCTCAACAGAATGGACAGAATCCAATCGTAGGCAATTTTAGTTAAGAGGTTGATTGGGTAATATCAAAATCCCTGGTGGCTTTTAACAAGACCTCAAATGGTCTGATGTCCTCTTTTTGCGAGGGCATATAGCCTGAGATCGCATGCTCTGAAATGGTCCAAAGTTCGTTCAGCCGTAGAGGAAGATAATTCAGGATACTGAGCGAGTTGGCAATAAAGGTGGAAGAGGGGACCCTAGCTTGTTAAGGGTCATTCGGCTCTCCCCTACAGCTTACGAAGGAGATTATCTGCCTTTCCAAGAGCGACTGCAGATGGCTTAGCGTATCCACAACAAGGGTCTCAGGAGGCGGTCGTATATGTGGGACTCTAAAGCTTTAGAGTGGTGCCCGACTAAGGAGATGGCTACACAATACGGGTTAGACAGAAATGAAACCATATTACTTAACCTAGTCTTGTGGCAGACCATCGTGAATAAGTGGTCTACAAGGGAGAGATTGTCCAATCTAGGAGATCTTCACCACTATGTGGTATGTGTAAAAGACATGTAAAATCTCTGCAACACTAGTTCAAACAGTACAGAATAAGAGGCTTGTGGGTAGCAAAAACTCATGAGATAGGTTGAAATAGCTTCTGTGGCAAAATCAAGTGCAAAGAGATTCTTTTTGAGGACTCTGGAGATCTAAACGACTCTGTAGCTGAACTGTGCGATATAATTAGAGCAGTATTGATCCGCCACATCTAAAAATTTAGGAACTCGAGGCTATTTAATTAGAAAGGGCTCTTCAACGTTGATTTTGTCCTTTGTAAGGAGGAGATACCGGTAGTCCTTAAGGAGTCGGGGGTGTAAAAGAGCTAGCTATAGGGTTTTCCACAAGTCCTTGAAAGCTTCAAACTGAACTTCAGTTGTTGCATCGCCATAGTGTGGCTGATTTATTTATTTTCACACAATTAATCGAACACCGCACTTTTTTAAAGTTGCCTTGGTGAACGTCTATCACTGGGTTGGCTGAATATAATCTCTTTTATGTGTGAACTGCTCATCTCGCGAATGTTGGTGGGTGCCACTGGATGGTCTCCGATTGCTGCTACCCTATCGAGACACCATTTCAAATGGCTCCTTTTACTGCAGTAGAGGAGACCCCGTCATAGATTTCTAGCTTGCCAGGTTGCTTGCCGCTTACCGTTTCTCCCGTCTTGCATTTATGAGGTCGTCTTCAGTGGCAATTCAGTACCATCAAGGATGCTGGTCTTCTTACTAGGTATGATTTGGCTAACTGGCGTGCTACCATCTCTTCAATCACTCTCTGTCGTGTGACTCTTGGATATTCTTCGTAATTAATACTACTACCCATCACAGAGAGAGAGAGAGAGGGTTATCCATACCAACAATTATGTTTTACACTGAGACATCTGTTACATCCAATGTTTAGAAACGGGTTTCCGACTTTATGGGTCACCTTGAATGCATAGATTTTCTTTCCCCTAATGGAATCGCCTCCACAATATGTTTACACTAGGTGTTTTGCGTTTACAAACTGGTTTCCCGAGTTTATCGATCACCTTGACTGCATAGACGTTTCTTTTTTTTCTCCAATGGAATCACCTCCACTATAATTCACATGTAACAATCTGTGCACTCCTGGAGTTCAAGAACAACGACCTCCGACAACTATTGAGTTATGCCAGTTCCGCCAGCCAATAGTCTTTACAAGTCTATATCAGCAAATGATAAACCTAAGAGAAATTTAGAAGGATATTTCTGCTGTCCTGCAGAATGGTACCTTGAAGTCAAGTTACTGTAGATTACTTATTTTTGAGCTGTTAACAACGTTTGACAAATTATATTTGACAACAAGAGCAGCCCAAAACCAGTAGTTTTGAAATCTTACCATGACTGACGCCAGCTGATTTAGAAGTACCGAAAGAGAGTTCACTACAGAAGTAGATCCCATCAGAGTGCTAGTGCGCAAGTCAATTCATCTTTGCTGTTCAATTCCTCAAGTTGTGCTTTGCTACTTCTCTTCTCCTTCCTAGAAGAGGAGAAAACACATATTTACTCCTTAGGGAGCTGCTGATAGCGTAAAGCTTATTAGACTAAGACACCAGGTAGATTGGCTTTCCATGTCATTTCATTAGCTAAGTTGCTGGGAAAGGAACACACCTTGATAAGTTCTTCCTGCATCTTCAAGTACTCCAACTTGCGCTGGCGCTCTGCAAGGCCATCCTCACTGGGCAGAGCAAAAAGGCCTACTGAATCTACCACCTCAACTGGAAGAGATGAGAGGGTAGCCTGGACAGCCTCTTCAGGCTTCAATTTTCCAGAGACGGTGAAGGTTCTAGAATGCAACAAAGAACAGGACGAATAGTACGACGTAAACGATAGAGCACCTGGAACAAAACTAACTTTGCTCTGTACTAACTTGTATAATAGAACCTAGTACAAATGGCTGATGTAAACAGCTGTGACTTCTTTACAAAATGTGGAGCTTGAGTGCATATGCTTCGTATCTTCAGTAGTTAGTAGAACATCCAAAGCATGTTACCAACAAGTACTACAAGGTTGACTTTTATATCAAAGATTTTCTTACAAAGAAGCGTTTTCCAAACACAACAAAAAAAATCTTAATTATACAAACTAGCATTTCTATGGCATCGGCACATGTGGCCCAAACCAGAGTATGATTAGAACACCATCAAAGTTTCAATAGATATTAGAGTGTCCTAGTATTTTATTGCACGAGGGACCTTGTGTTGGTGGCCCTTTCTGTTCAAAGGCTTGGCCAATATCCTAGCACTACTGTAGGGTGCTCAATGTACAAAGGAGGCTTTTGTATATAACAGCACTAAGGTAAAGGGGATGCCCTCCAAAAGTGAAACTCACCACACCCTAATGTAGTGACAATGTTCCAAAAAAGATGCAACTTTTTAAGCCACTTCATATTATATACAAATTTTTTCATACTATGTATAAGCTTGACATGGGTCAAACAATTGAGCCATGTAAATTTTTTTATATTTTGGACTTCGTGAAACCTCTAAACAATACATCCTTGAGTGTCACTCTATTGGCCCCTCATTGTCACTCTTTTTTAGACCCTTCATTTATAACTAGCTCTACTCGACAAAAATATCAAAATACCCCAAAAGTTTTTTTTATTTGAGCTCCATACATACATACATACATACATACATACATACATATAGTTTGAGTATTATAAAATATCTATGTAACTCATTTGAGAAAAAGAAGTATAATGGGGGACTCTTAGATGACTCTACTGGCCCGCTTACCTTACATACACTCCACTTCAGCTAGTGCAAGTTGTTCATTGTGCGCTTTTATGCTAGAGTGTGAGATTAGCTTTGGAAGGTTAGGGAAATATTCCAATATTTTCCTTACCCTACACACACTCCACTTCAGCTAGCACTACAAGGATATAGCGGAATAGCTATGGCCGTTCGTTAATTTGTATCGCAAACGGCCGTCAAATAGCGACAGTACTCAGACGGAAAAAAACGGGCCAAAACCCAAGCGTGGCATTTTGCCGCAAAAGAGCGAAAGAGAGTGAACTACATCGTGCGTTTGAAAAGAAGAGGGGGAGAGAGAGAGAGAGAAAGAGGAAGAATGAGAGCTTCTCACCGCCACCGCAACCATTCGTGAAGAAGAGGAAGTGCATGAAGGACGAAGAGGAGGCGCCGTCGCGAAGAGAAGCCACCGAATCCATCCTCGAGCCTTTGCAGTGAGTCCATTACTCCCTCTTAGTTTGTTCTTGTTTTTTCTCCTTTTCTTTTGTTTGTTTTTGTTAAGAATGATGTGTATTGAGAGAGAAAGAGAGGAAATGAGAGAGAGAGAGAGAGAAGAGAGAAAAAGGAAGAAAGAACGAGAGAGAGAGAAAGAATAAACATGGAACATAATTTTGAAAAAGAGAAAGAGAGAGAGAGGAGAATGAATGAATGAAAAACAAAGAGAGGGTAAGATCTTGTTCTATAATTTCTTTTTTTTCTGTTTATAGTAGTAGTATTAGTAGCAAAGAGAGAGAGAAAAAGAGATGTTTTATTAAAGGTGCACCTTGGGTGTGTTTGACACTTCAGGAAGGCGAGTAGTAGTAGTGGTAGTAGTAGAGAGAGAGAGGTTTTGTTAAAGGTGCACCTTCGGTGTATTCGACGCTTCGAGAAGGCGAGTGCTACTAGTAGTAGTATGTGTTCGACACTTCGGGAAGGCCAGTACTAGTAGTAGTAGTAGTGGTAGTAGTATAGAGAGAGAGAGGTTTTGTTAAAGGTACACCTTGGGTGTGTTCAACGCTTAGGAAAGGCGAGTAGTAGTAGTAGTAGCAGTAGAGATATTTTTATTTATTTATTTTTATTTTTTTTAGAATATATATTGGGTATGTTCGACGCTTTGGGAAGGCGCGAAAGGCCTGTGTCTCCAAGGCCAGTAAAGTGAAAGAGAGATTGAACTTGAAAGTGAATGGATGGTTTTCTTGACATGCTTTGCGCTACCTCCTCTTACGCTCTGCATATCGAGTCGCACACAAAGGAAAAAAAGTGGCAAGGTCCAATGCAATACCACGGAACGGGGAACACTCCAAGGTAGGGTAGCTAGTCCCTCGCCCCCATGCATAGCATATTAGACTTTACATACTGTAGACCCGTCCATAAGTGGATGGAGAGAAACAAAGAGAGGAGCAACAAAAAGAGAGAGAGAAAGAAAAAGAAAATAAGAGAGGGAGTAGAAAAAAGGAAGAGCAAGAGCAAACGAGAAAGAGAAAATAAACATGAAAGAAAAAGAAAACATAAAAGAGAAAAGGGGAGAGAACATAAAACAAAGAGCACAAAGAAAGGTGCAAAGAAACAGGGAGAAACAAAGAAAGAGGAAGGAAACCGACTTTAATTGACGTTAATTTTGTTGAATCACAAGAGAAAAAATCCATCCTTAAACAATTTAAGAAAGGAAAAAAGAATGATAACAAAAATAATTGTTTGTCGTAACGTTGACCAAATGGAAAACAATGAACGCCGTGATGTTCAAGATCGCGAGGCGTATCTTAATCAGTGTGTCCCATGTCCTTGCTCTCAATGTAAGCTGGCAATTAGACGAAAACGTCGATTGTCTATGGAACACATACGACGCTTCGGCGAGTTTCAATCAAAGATCATTGATCAAGCGATCTCAGATTTTGAGCAAACGGTAAGAAAAGTGTATATCAATCATGCATTGTATTCGCAAACTAATTTAATATCATATACAAAAACATTAGTTGTGGCCGTAAAATTTATTATAAGAAGATATGTCTCGTCCCAAGGAGTGCACCTATTACAGCCAGCTAGAAGAGTTCCTGGGCATGCGATGGATGGAGTGTCTGAGCCAATCCACCACTTAGAAGGCACTACCCAATCTATACCGTCAATACTAGAGAAAACAAGCAATCTTTCAGACTTTCCTACAATCTTGGAGGCCGAGATGAAGGCAATGATCGATACATTGATACCCATGGATGCCGAGACACCTAATCCGCTTAGAGAGAAAACATTCATACCATTATATGATGGGTGCCGAGTATCTCGTCTGAAGACACTGCTTGCACTCCTAAGTGTGCAAGCAAAATACATGTGAAGCAATGCAAGTGTGACCAAGTTGTTTAGGTACCTTCTACATACGCTTTGTTAATTTCTTTTCGATACCATCATAAAAAACAATTGTGCTTTTTCAAGGTGTTTTATGATTTCTTTTCAGGTTGCTAAAGTATCATATATTACCACTTACAAATACCATGCTTGAGTCTCGTGATAATGCGTGACATGTTTTACGAAAACTTGACATGGACTATAACAACATCCATGTATGTGTCAACGATTGCGTACTGTTTCAAGGAGACTACATGACTATAGAGATATGTTCAAAGTGTGGTGCTCACAGATATCGATAAGGCTTGCAAGGGCAAACCATCCCTCAAAAAGTTCTTAGACACTTTCCGCTTATCCCCCGTATGAATCACATGTTTCGTACGTCCAGCATGACGAGCTTGACAACATGGCATGTGCAAAATAAATCCACAGATGGAGTCCAACGAATATCAACGGATTCACACACATGGAGCCACATTGACTCTACCTTTTCAGACTTTACCCGAGAGCCAAGGAATCTTCAGCTCAATCTTGCTACGGATCGCGTGAACCCATTCAGTTTGCGCTCAACTTCTTACAGTGTGTGGCCTCTAGTCCTTGTTAACTACAACATCCCACCATGGCTTTCTACGAAGAAAGGACACCTCATCCTTAGCTTACTCGTTCTTGGCCGCTACAAAGTCAAGAATACGGACGTGTATCTTCATCCATTAATCGATGAGCTTAACATTTTGTGGAAGGAGGGGGTTGCTGTGAAACACATGAGCAAGCGCGATAGTCGATGGTCCGCCAATATACGAGTTATTCTCATGTGGACCATGCATGACTTTCCGGGATTTGGAAAGTGCTCAGGTAAGTAGGCTTCTGTTCTCGTTTGTAATATCTATCATAGCTCGTTCAAGTTTATATTCACTGGATAGAGATGTTGGGACAGGTCTGGTTACCTCAGGTTATCATACATATCCATTGTGTGGGCCATAGTTAGACTCCCGAAGATCACGAACCATGAAGAATATGGTATATCAAGGACACGCCGCTTTCTTACTGAAGGGCCATAAACTGAGAGAAGGTTTTCTTGGACGACCTCCAACACGAATGAATGCCCAAAGCTGATACGAGTTGAAAATGGTCCACACGGAGTCGCATCCAAACGGAATGCGATGGTTCTCAGTTTTCTACGGGTTATCGTATTTGACCCACTTACAAATCAACCACTTGTTGGATCCCATACATATTTTCAAGAATATGGACAGCTTACTATGAGATCACATCATAAGAAAGAGAGACTGCGAGAGCACAAATGGATTTGAAGGAGGTAAACAAGATGGAGGTGCTTTAGCCTCAGTCAAGTGCCGATAGTCGCTTGCAACTATCTCTCGCTCCTTGAGTTTTTTCCACTAAAAAAGAGTGCATTGTGAAACAAATTATCAAGTCTATCCACACTCCGACGAGTACGATGCATTCTCTCAGGTCCACGTTTTCTAAAGACGACCAATTATCATGGCTAAAATCCCATAATTAACATAAGATATGTCAAGTTTGTACTACGAATGGATTGTAAGTGGCATGCGTATTTTGCTATTTGAAATCTAGTCATTGTTCATAATGCTTCTTCATTTGTCGCAATTTGTACTACCAATCGCAATCGCGAGATGCCTTACTCCAAAAATACGTGGGGCGATTTAAAGGTTGTCAAATTTAGTGCAATGGATCTCACAGAAAGAGATCAAGACATCCTCTAATGAATCCGTAAGGCGAGAAGCAGTGAAGACTGTCTGTCTCTTTGAGAAGTACCAGCCCACCAGCATGCTCATAATACAAACCCATCTCCTGGTACATCTTGTAGAGGAAGTGGAGATTACGGGACCTGTCCATACGCAATGGATGTTCTTCTTGGAGCGCTTCATGAAAACCCTAAAAGGCTTTGTGCGGCAACGAGCTCAGTTAGAAGGTAGCATGGCTGAAGGTTGATTGGTGTCTAAGGCATTAGTGCATATTTCAAAGTGGCTACCAACAATGGATTCAAACAATAATATGCTATGGTCTCTGAAGGACGATGATAGATTGACCGAAGATGTGGTGGTTGAAAATGGGATAGAAAAAAGGATGGATGCTATAATGGAGGAGAAAGTGAATCGTTTTTGTATGTTGCATCATTCCTCCATGGAGACGTGGCTCGCTAGGAATGAGCAAACTAAGAAAGATCGGAAAGAAAAGCGATCTAAATTTTGACGTTGTACGCACCATCAACCAATTCGATATCCCGAGGACATGAAGGAGATGCCGTGGTTTATGTCAATGTGATGGTTACATGGAGCTTTGACCGTAGCCTCTCGCGAAGGGGCAGAGGTCTCAACTAAGGAGTGGAAATTCTTGAGGAGATGTAGTTTAAAGGTGACGACGTATTTTATAAGCTCTCGTATGTAGATTTTATATGTGACAACTAATTAACTGTTTCAATGTACAGTACAAAATATATAATGCGGCGTAGTCGCATAGACAACATTTCTGCGTGGAGCGTATCGACAAAATACGATTCACAACGGATTCTGGTATCATGGCAAAGTTCAAGCAAGAGAGCCGATGACGAGTAACGGATCCAAACACCATTATAAATGGGATGGAGTATTTTGGAAACTTGCAAAGTATTATCATAGTGGATTACCGTAGCTTCTCCATGATCCTATTCGATGTGCAGTGGTTCAAAGTGGTACTAGAAGGAGCTAGGACAACAGTTCGACGAGATCCATCTAGTTTTCTCAAAATAGATTCTGAAAAAAAATGGACGGATTTGCGCAACATATTTGTATTGCCGTCTCATTGTGAACAGATCCATAAACTCATGTTTTTTTAATTTTATTACAACATTGTATATGTCACAAAAGTTAAATCTCTTTTGTATGTGATTTTGAACAAGTAATTTTCTATCCAAACCCTCGACAACCTCGATGGTGGTATGTTGTACCTTTAGCTCCCGGAAGTGTGAGAGTATATGATGAAAGCAATGTTCCTAGCGTAAATGAGAACAGTATGCAAATAGAGGGGTTGATATTGCAAGGGATGGAGGTTGCTGAAAGCTTGAAGCATACAGAGGAGACAGAATCGGATAACAATGATGGAAAAACAAGAGGCCAAGAATTCTTTGAGAACGAGGTGGACTAATCCTTTTATGGTAACCTTTCTATCGACCTTCCAATGTATGCGGAGTTGTGTTAGGAGATTGATATGGGACCATAGGATACATCATACTTAGAGCATCCACCTACTCAATTTGTTGATGAATCGCTTATAAGGATACATAAGATATGCGTTTTAAGTAAGATCATTTTTTTTAGATTTATATTACTGTGCTTTGCTTGATTTATATTGATTATACTAACATTAATTTTTATCTATGCAAGTGATCTTTGTGGATATTTGGATCCGCACAATGAGTTGAGGGATAAGATAAGGAGCTACAAGAGATCTTTACACGTATGTCTCCAGATCAGATGGCTCGATTTAAAGATATGGCAGACCAAAAGCTGTCTCGGATACCATTAGGCCGTTCTATTAGATTTATTCGGTACGCTCTGACACTTCGGCTTCCAGTAGACGAGGTCGACGCTCCAGACTTGGGCCGGACAGAGGGAGTGGTTCTGGGAGATGCTACAGAGACGTGGATGCGGTGAGCCCGCGGTCGGCTCGAGATACAAGTACTACTCCTCACTCTCGTACAAGTTCGAGAGAGGGTAGCTCAAGGGATTGTTATGGAGATACCGACGCAGTATCTCCGTCTCATCGTTCTATTGGAGTTGTGTCACCTATGGAATTTATCGCACCTGTGGAGACGTCTACTCCAATCACTCCAGCTTTTTCTTAGCCGTCCACACATGGCATCCCTATGGGTGCTACTCCGAGAGATACCACCCCCGTAAGTACACCAGATGTGCAGGGGTCTCCTGAATATGCCCAAGAGCACAGTCGCAGGTAGAAGAGAACATATCTTAGACATACCCCAGAGGAGTATAGATACCTTGTAGATAATAAGACAAGAGTCATCATCATGAATGATGAGGAGAAAAGGGTGATGGCTCGTATAAGAGAGTTGTGCCAATAAGTTTTTCGACACGTCTTGGATCATTGGAAAAATATACCAGAGAGGAGCAAGGACTACATAGTAGCATCCTTGCATGAGAAGTTTTCAATACCCACCGCAACGATAGGTTTTCCACAGGCTGGATGATGGAGTGCATGCGTGCGTACATGTCACACAGACGACAATCGGATACACACAAGACACTAAAGAATGGAACCTCTAAGCCTGAGTGGCTAGACGCAGATGACTAGTGCCGACTCAGGCATGAGGCAACGAGGGCACGACTGTAGGCAAGAGTGGTCTATCTTAGAAGTGGCGGCCACAGGACCTATCTAGAGGACTTTATAAGTTTTATTTTGTTCTTCTTGCTTCCGCGATCCCACCGACCTAGAGACTCGATATGCAAACAGACACGGTCTCACTACATTGATCGATAGATTATATGCACGCGACGGCCCAGTAGGTCACTCATATTTCTTATCCGTAGTTACTAATTTTAATTAAAATGCATTATTGTATGATGGACTGATATGTAGTTGTTTCTTTTTTTGCAGAGTCCGTTCGATGCTCCTTTGCAACGGGACAAGCTTTCGGATGGCGAGGATCTATAGCTCGCCCTTGGATCTGTGGAGCGCACATCCTCTTCTTTTTTTGTCATGTGATTTATGTAAGCATTTTCTATGCACTATGTTATTATCATCCTTTGTATCTTGCCATGATTCTACCGTCGCTTTCATTACGTAATCTTGTATTTATTTTATGTATCAGTCTTATGGATTCAAGTACGCTTTGCCTTCACTTTGACGAGCATTGTATGCTTTATTGTAATTCTTTTGTATGGCCTCCACAAAAAAAAAAAAAATTCTCTGTAACCGTCACTATTAGCATCGCAAATTTACTGCACGCGTCGCTATTAGCATCGCAGTTTGTGTCGCAAACCGTCGCTATTAGCGTCACATTTGCGACGCTCGTAACGACGCAAATAGCGACGCTTTGTGACGGTTCTATGGCATCGCTAATACTGACGTTTTTAGCGACAACGGAGGCAATTTTCTTTATGAACATTTTCGTCGCTTTGAACATTGGTATGAGGTCTGTATCTTGTAGTGTAGTGCAAGTTGCTCATTGTACTCATGCTAGTGTGAGATTAGCTTTGAAAGGTTGAAAAATATCCCAATATTTGGTAAAATATCTCTCAAATTTCAAACTTACTAAAATATCATTCTATCCTTGATATTTTATGCTTTTCTAGTTAAACAACTGTGACATTGGCCTAGTATATTCATCTCCATTGTCAAGTACTAAAGCTAGACCACTTCTCTCTCTCTCTCTCTCTCTCTCTCTCTCTCTCTCTCTCTCATGCAGCAAATATTTTGGGAAAAAAAATGGTATTATAAAAAAAAAAAGGAGAGAGGGAAGGGATGGTCTATCTCTAACAAAAGTGGTATAATAAAGACCATTGAAATGTGTGATTTTGGAGGGAAATTTGAAATTGGGTTTGGAGCTTTGCTAGGTTCAAGAATAACAAACCTAACAAAAGTGGTATAATAAAGACCATTGATATGTGTGATGTTGGAGTGAAATTTTAGATTTAGAGCTTTGCTAAGTTCAAGTATTATTAAAGCCACAACAATAATAATAATATAGTATAGAAGTATACATATAGGCGTACCCTTGAGCTCACAAAGAACATCACCAATGGCGTGGTACGTGTCTCCATGAATAATGATCCTTTTCAGCTCATTAATATGTAATACATTAAATGCTCTCATTCATTTTAAATTTACGAGCGGTATATGGGTAATTCTTGGTAAAATAAAAAGGCCATTTCAAAAGTTTCATCTAAATAGAATAGGTACATCAGGATATCAGGATTTTGACCGGATTTAAAAGATATGTTGGGTTCTCAAAAGAATTTTAACAGCTACTTTAGAAATTTTCGTTGTGCAACCGTTAATAGATATTTGAGAGAGAGAGAGAGTGCGTGCTCTAGCGTCCACTCCCACATTGCCGCTGACGTCCTGGGCTCATGCCCACCTGTTGACACGTGTTGCTCTGTTGCCGCTGCTTCAGGCTAAAACTACCTCTCCCCCACTGTCAAAACGTGCTGCATTGCCGCCAAAACACTCCCTGCCGCCAGCACCCGACATCCCGCTGACCTTCCAAGCTCGGCCACCACTCCACATCCCATCTACCTCCCACTGCCACTCAAAGAGAGAGAGAGAGAAAGAGAGAGAGAGAGAGAGGAGCAGCTTATCCCCATCTCGCATCACCGGATTTTCCGAGAGAGAGAGAAAGAGAGAGTGAAGCCATGGCTTTACATCAAGATGAACGCTATCCTATCTCTGCCAAAGCCCAAAGTGTGTTAGCTTGCTGCAGTTCATGTCTGCATTTTCACAACATAAAGATAGAGAGAGAGAGAGAGAGAGAGAGAGAGAGAGAGAGAGGAAGGATAGGAAAAACGTGTGCCATAAGAATAAAAAAGTGAGGATTTCAAATTTCAAATTTGGTTTGGGTATGGTTGTAGGTCTGCAGGTTCGGGGCTTCCAAAACCTACAACCAAAATACAAAATAATACGTTAGTGTGTGTATATACACACACAGCAACTTAAGAGTATATAAGGATTCAATAGAGTGTTCAGCTCTAATACAATGAAATCAATTGTGCCGTGTTAAAAAGCATGACACAAATGGCGGTGATACGAAAGCTATGGTAGGCCGAAATGGAAATTTCGCATGGTTATGGGAAGACAGCTTGGACAGGGACCACTTCTGGAAAAGTGCCAAGAGGGTGAAAAGCGTTGGCATAAAGTTTTGCAAAATGAACTGCATGTTACCTACCATTGCTTGATGCAATTAAAAAATGGACAGGGACCGCTTGTGGAAAAGAGCCAAGAGGGTGAAAAGCGTTGGCATAAAGTTTTGCAAAATGAACTGCATGCTACCTACCATTAAGATAAAGGGAATGGGCAGGGAAGCATGGATGTGCAGAAGGCAGAAAACTTTTTCATTTAAACCAATGATGCTTGTGGATCAGCACTTGCAAATGACTGCTCATTTGTGACGGACAGATGTTGTTAGCTTCTTCCATTCTACAGTAGGCTTCGGTTCGGTCTTGTGGAAAAAGGCTTCATAGGTCTTGTTCCATAGTTCATTGTACATTAGTCTGAACCTTACTTGTTCCATAGTTCATTCTACATTAGGCTGGGTTCAGACAGGGCAGCAGAAGATGAGTTCAAAGGGGCGTATGTCCTATACGGCTGGAGGGGATTTGTTTATAAATAGTCAGTGAACTTCCAGACCCACAAAAACTTGGGCAGAAGCTCCCCGTCCGCCTGCCCGCTTCCACCCTACTTTTCAGGTTTGATGCATGGATCCCAACCTTCCAACCAATGAGCATAAACCATAGGCTTTTTCTCATTGGTTGGATATAGAGATATGAGATTCAGTACACAAGCTTCCGCCATCCCTTGTGAACAGCATGGGGTGGAAAAGGTGGAACAGCTACCGCCGTCTTCTGAACCCACCCTTATTAGAACCATTGTGCCTCTTTACCAACAACCATGTCTGACCTAGATACACAGACATACACTTTTCTTTTGGTAATCCTTGTATATTATGGGTAGGAATCCTCAAAGGAGGTGAAAACACACACACACACACACACACACAAACGTGTTTATTTTTGTATTAGTTTATAGTGGGAAACCCTTGCTCATTTCAGAGGCTGAGGATAAGAGGCAAAAATAAAAAACCTGCTTCAATACAAAGGTAGGAAGATAAGAGTTTTCTTGTTAGAAAGTTTACAAGCATTAGTAACTGCATGGGTGAGACACTAGCTTTGCAAAGCTGAATGCAAAGTCAAAGACACCTCAAACAGCGAGGTAGAGTTGTTTCATCACTCGAATCGATCCTATATTTGACCAAGTAGCTAGCATGGGATGTTGAACTCTGAAATAAATCAGAGCTTCGGATGTGTTGCACAACTCAAACAAGCATCAAGAGCAACTATCAACTGTAAAATGCATTGTCCTCTCTAAAGTTTTAATTTTGGAGGGAGACAGTAGCTTTCAATTGTAAAATTCAAAAAGCACTAATCATGTACCTGGAGAGGATTAGCAGTGAAGAGGGCACTGAATGATTTAAAGAGAGATCAAGCCAATTCCTCAGCTGCAAGAATAGTTGAAAGAATAACAGCTCACATCAGAGAAATTTCATCATGTAGTTTTGTAAGGCACCATTCTTGTAAATATATAAAATGAGCTAAAGGTCCTTAAGGTCCTTAACCTGGTCTCTCATGTCCTCCAAAGAAAAAAGGCCCAGCATTCCACGTTCCCTACAAGCAGCCTGCAGTTCAGCTTCTGAAAGAGACTCCAGGCCTTCAGTCTGAATAAGTCTATCATCATTTTTAATCCTAAAACCAAAGAATCCATAACTAAATAAACTTCCTCATTTCCAACCTTCAAAAGCAGTTGTATATGTCTAGTTTGTCTTCAATACACGTCCAAAAAGCATTCACAACAAAGATTCAAATTTTCAAGTGATAATGAAAATGAGCAGAATCAAAGACAATATCCCATGCTTTTATAAGGTAGGGAGTTAAGAAGTGGGAAACCTCAAAGCACCACCTAGATATGAGTTCCGACATCATACAATTTTTACCTCCTCACAAGCCATGTATGTTAGAGTGGTCAACTTCAGTTACTTGAGAAATTTGAAAGCAAGACACATATTATGTGTGGTATTGGAGTGTTTGAATGTAAGATCCAAAGCAATACACATAAATGAAATAACTAAGTTCCCTTCTTTGAAAACTTTGAAGGGAGAAGCCCAAGTGGAAACACGAGCAAGCAGAAGCAAGAGAGGTGTGAGCTATGGCGGATGGAGTAAGAGAGCAAGAGAGAGAGACTCAAGATGTGGGAACTCCAACAGCCACAATGTATGACCGGCCTTCCCTTTATTCAAATGTCACTGAAGAATAAAAAATGAAGTAACAGTGATAGGCGCCCATCACATGCAATGTACAGGTGCGTGTACTATTAGTGTAGTAATACACGTGCAACTAGGCACAGGCGCCTTTATCCCCAATAGCCTCCCACTTAAAGGTGAATGAGCCTGGAGTGAAGAGGGAATAAGAAAAAAAAAGTGACAAATTACAATGTGTACATAGAGTACAACAAGATTAGGAATATAGGTCATCTCATCCAACGCCCATCAACTTCCTAAAGAAGGCAAAACGCTCTGCTGAGAGACTTTTCGTGAGCAGATCTGTGGGATTTTGGTCAGTTGAGATCGTAACAAGGTCAATAGACTTGTCCTCAACAACCTCTCTGATAAAGTGGTACCGCACCTCAATGTACTTCGTCTTCGCATGGAAGACCGGATTCTTGGCTAATTAGATAGCACTTATAGAATCCAAATGCAATGTAGGCACCACGTCAATCATACCAAGGTCTACCACCACACGGCCTAACCAGAGAGCCTCCTTACAAGCCTCAATGGTTGCAACATACTCGACCTCTGAAGTAGAGAGTGCCCTACATTTCTATACCCTGGACATCCAAAAAACAGCACCCCCAACAAAGGTAAACATGTAGCCAGAGGTGGATTTTCTACTATCTGCATATCCTACATAATCAAAGTCAATGTACCCCATGACTCTTGTATCCTAGCCACCATAACATATGCAAATATCTGTTATGTCCTTCACATACCTCATGATACCCTTGACAGCATCCCAATGCCACCTGCCAAGTATAGCCATATAGTATGCCACAACTCCCACTGCAAAAGCTATGTCAAGACAAGTGGCTATAATGGCATACATTAAACTGCCCCGTTGCGGATGCATAAGGGAACTTGGCCATCTCGGCCTTCTGCTCATCAAACTACGGACAATCGGTCTAGCTCACCTTTACATGAGAAGGCAAAGGACAACCAATAGGCTTAACATCTTGCATATAAAACCACTCAATGACCTTTTTGATATACTCCTTTTGTGACAAGTAAAGAAGCCCTTGAGAGCGGTCACGTGTAATGCGCATCCCAAGAATATGTGAGGCCCGTCCCATGTCTTTCATCTCAAAGCTCTTCTTGAGTTGACTTTTCAAAGCATCCAACGTATCAAGAGCTCTCCCAACAATCAACATGTCATCCACATAGAGTTCCAAAATCAAAAGGTTGCCATTACGAGCCTTCTTGGTGTATAAACACGGATCCATATCACTGTGTGTATAACCCTATCAATACATAAAAGCATCAAACTGATACTACCATTCCTTGGGTGCTTGCTTAAGGCCACTAAGGCTCTTTCTCAATCCGCGCACGAGGTATTCCCTGCATTTTTCCTCAAAGCCCTTAGGCTATTGCATATAAATCTCCTCATGCAAGTCCCCATGTAAGAAAGCTATCTTAACATCCATCTGATAAAGATCCAAATCTAACTGAGCAACCAATACTAGTACCAAGCATAGGGTAGTCATCTTGACTACAAGAGAAAAGATTTTCTCAAAGTCAACACTATGCTCCTGTTTAAACCCCTTAGCAACCAATCCGGCCTTATAGACAGACTTGGGGCGTCCAAGGATGCTCTTCAACTTATACACCCACTTGCATGGTAATGCATACTTTCCACCAAGCAAAGGAACCAACTCCCACGTATGATTTTTCTGTAAAGAGTCAAAAACTCTAACTGCATGGCTCTCTCCCAAGAGTGACTATCACCATGACACATGGCCTCATCGTAATTGAGAGGCTCACCTACATCTGTCACCATCACATAATCAACGAAGGGCTCAGCCACTCAAGAGGACATCTTGTTAGCAAAGTATATCAGCTCATGTGTGAGTCTGAGCATGTATTGTGGACTGGGTACATTATGTAGATATTTTAGGCATTTTTATTGTGTAGCATTTTATGCTTTATAGCATTTATTACTGCCAATCGACCAACATTAATGCTGGCCGACCTAACATATTTTATGGCATTATTCATGCATATATATTCTAGGCTGCTCCTCCTCAATCAATCAATTCACCACCTGGAGGTCCCATGGAGAGAGGAGTGGGTGCCAATGCCCATGCAGCCAGTGACTCACTACTGTATGTGACAATCTCATATCTGATCTATAGATTTCATTTCCGGAGCATACATTTGAGTTCTCATCCGTATTGTGTTCTCTCTTTCTTTTCTTCTCTTTTGTATTGTGTTCAACAGTTTAATTCAGCACATGTTTATGCTTCCATTGCTGCACCACTTCTAATATGGTATCAGATTTCAGGATCTATGCTCCTGCTGTATTTTCTTTGCTGATTTTAGGACTGTTTTGACCAATACTGATCAGGCGATTGCTGCTCCAACTAGGCAACTTGTTTTTCTTGCATTTTTGTTGATGACAGCACCCGTACAGCCTGTATCAGCCCCTCTCTTGCTTGCATGTCAATTCTAGCTTGCATTTTGGCATTTCTGCATCTTCTCCTAGCTAGGCGACTACATTATCGGGCCAGTTTTGCTGTTTCAAGCAGTTTTTCGCTGAATTTTTTACTTTTCGCAGCAGTTTTCTTCTTGTTTTGGTCAAATTTTGGTGAATATTGCATGTGAACTCTCATTTTTTGCAATCTGTGCTGGTGGTTTGGCTGTGTTCCCTCCCCAAATACCTTCCTTTCTCTATTTCTCTTCTAAATTCACTACAGACGACTCCTCCGTGCATGTCCATTGATGATAAGTTCCATGGAGATCCTAATGAGGCCCTTGCAGCTTCAAAGAAGGATTCGAAGAAGAAGTCAAAGACCCATTGTTACCATTGTGGGAAGAAAGGTCATTTACAGAAGGACTACAAAGAGTTAGCGGCTTCCAAGAAGAAAAAGGAGCAGAAGACGAAGCAGAATGCGGACTCCTCCGACGAGTCATCATGTGCCTCGAATTCTGACTCAAATCCTCCAGTCAAGGTGAAGTTCAAGGCATGGAAATGGATCCTCTTCTTCAGATCGTGGGAAGGGCTTAGTGGCCCCTTTCTCAGCTGCTTTCTAGTAGTGGTGATGAGATATCCCTCGTGACTCTCCAGTGCTAGAGAGCGAGTGTGAGAGGGGGGTAAGATGGAGCAATCGTGTCTCATCTATATATCTATACAGATGCACATGATCCAGAGAGGGACTTCCCTGATTGATTGAAATCTAGCAAATTCAAATCCTGGAGCTAGGATTGACATCCAGGTTCATGATGGGCTGGTTATTTGACAGAGACTGGGTGGCTTTCGTCTAGAGCTCACATGAGGGGACACTTTGGCGGTTTGGCCAAAGGAGGGGGATCCATGGTCATTTATGCACTGCGACATTGGTAACAAGATGGTCACGTGTGCTACATCAAAGGCATTGTTAACAGACATTGAGAGCTGCTATGATCTTCTCTATCTTCAGGAGCTGGTATGATCGACATCGACATCAGATTCTCTCGGAGGCACCTTGGTGGTGGCTTATATCAAAAGATGACGTACCGGCGAGACAATAGAGTTGGCGGGGAGAAACACGGAGTGAACTCAGCAAACATGGAGAAGAGAAGAGAAGAGAGAAGAAAGTCTGATGAATGGAATGATGAAGATCTGAATCATGGAGTGAATGTGATACAAGGGAACAAGGGTGCCATAGCACAAGAAAAATGATGAAGACAGCCACGAACCACAAACCGTAATGTTCTCCTGAAGGGGTGTGAAGGTAGTGTAGAGGCTGGAGAGAAGAGGTGACGGACTGAATGAATCAACCGTGAGGAATGAATGAGAGAGTGGCCTATAAATAGGCACAGTCTGTTTAGGATGGCGCACCTTTTTGGAGTTGCAAACCCTAAACGCAAACACTAAACACAAAACACAGAAACACAAAAACACAAACTACAGGTGAAGTGTGAAGAGTTTTTTAACACCCCCTCATAGAACCAAAAATAGAAACAAGAGAAGAGTGAGGTGGAGATGCAATGCTACATGTTGAAGAATGCTCATGCAGCACGTGCCACTTGGATAGTGTCCCTCATGGGGAGCAAAGGTTGAAGTCGGCAAGTATCGGTGGTGTGTCCCATGAAGCCAGAGTAGGAGCACCCAGTAGTTTGGTCATCTATTAGTAAAGAAGCCATGGATACTAGTGTGCCTTGCTGAAGAAGGAAGAGGTGGAAGAGGTCAACCATGAACCATGAACCGCAATATCCGTCTCAAGGGGTGTGAGGACAGTGTGAAGCACGAACCGCAATGTCCGCCGCAAGGGGTGGAAGGGCGGTGGAAGGGCTGGAAGTGAGCTGCCAGTGGGAGAAGGATGCTACCAACAATAAGAGGTTGTAACCAGTAAAAAACGCAGGTGAGGAGAGAGAAATACTAAAAGCGCAAGCAGGACAGCCTACAGGAGAGAGAAAGACTAAAAACGCTTGCAAGAGAGAAAGTCTAAAAAGGCAAGCAGCAAGACTGTGATGACGTAGCAGGCTGTACGGCAGCAGGTCTGCACAGGAACAACAGTCACCTAGCTGGAATCAACTCCAAACTACGTGAAGAGGACTGAAAATCAAGCATCAACTGATGGAGACAGCAATGGACAGCTTCGGCTGAGATATCCTCCACGAACGGGGTGTGGACAGCAAGCTGAAACACCTAAAATCTGCAAAAACAAGATTTTGATGCAGTGGAAGAAGAAGAGAAGTGGATGCCGAACCCGCCACGGGTCTTTGCCTTCACTGGAGTGGAGGATCTTTGCCGCTCTTTGAGCAGATCCAGCTCTGATACCATGTCAAAAGATGACGTACCAGCGAGATAGTAGGGTTGGCGGGGAGCAACACGGAGTGAACTCAGCAAACATGGAGAAGAAAAGAGAAGAGAGAAGAAACTTTGATAAATGGAATGATGAAAATGTAAATCATGGAGTAAATGTGATATAAGGGAACAAGGGTGTCGTAGCACAAGAAAAATGAAGAAGACAGCCACGAACCACGAACCGCAATGCCCTCTACGCAATGCCCTCTTGAAGGGGTGTGAGGGTAGTGGAGAGGCTGGAGAGAGGAGGTGACGGACTGAATGAATCAACCGTGAGGAATGAATTAGAGTGTGGCCTATAAATAGGCACAGTCGGTCTAGGATGACGCCTCTTTTTGGAACTATAAACCCTAAACACAAAACGCAAAAATGCAAAAACGCAAACTACGGGTGAAGGGTGAAGGGTTTCTCAACAAGTTGATCACCCACTGCCTGGGTATCCATGGTTCTACTTGGTGGTTCTTTGTTGTATGGACTATGATGAGTCATTTATCATTATATCATTGTATCATTGTATTGTATCAAATCACCCATGATCTGAGAGAGGATGTTAGCAGAGTATGTCAGCTCATGTGTGAGACTGAGCATATATTGTGGGCTGGGCACATTATATAGATATTTTAGGCATTTTTATTGTGTAGCATTTTGTGCTTTATAGCATTTATTGCTGCCAATTGGCCAGCATTAATGCTTAGCATTAATGATGGCCAACCTAACATATTTTAGGACATTATTCATGCCTATATAATTTGGGCTCCTCCTCCTCAGTCAATCAGTTCACCACCTAGAGATCCCGTGGAGAGAGGAGCTAGTGCCAGTGCCCACACAGCCAGTGACTCACTATTGTATGTGACAGTCTCGTGTCTGTTATATGGATTCCATTTCCCGAGCATACATCTAAGTTCTCGTCTATATTGTGTTCTCTCTTTCTTTTCTTTTCTCTTTTGTCTTGTGTTCAACAGTTTATTTCAACAAATGTTTATGCTTCCATTGCCACACCACCTCTGACACGTCTAGCTCTAGCAGAGCGTCTCAAGGTAGACTGAGGAGCCTGCATATTCTGTCTAACATCATGGTCATAGGCTACTGGAGCATCAACTGCTACTGCAGGTTATCTAGCTAGGTGTACGAGAGCAAGAGAATCCTCCTAAAAGATAATCCTATGTATCTCGACTATCCACTCAAGTTGCTTATGCATCTTTTCCTCATGGAAAACTACATCATGGTTTGTTGGCTGCAAATGACTTTCCAAGCCTATGGATCCCATAAGCGATAGCCCATCTCACCTACATTCCCATAACCAAGAAAGATGCATTTCACGGACTTAGGATCCAGCTTTGTGCGGTTGTCCTTCGATACATGGCAAAAAGCCTCACAACCAAAGACACGCAAATCATCATACGAGGGAGATTTTCCAGACCACACCTCCTCTGCAACCTAAAAGTTAATAGAACTGCAAGGAGATCTATTGATCAAGTATATGATAGTAGTCATTTCCATAATCCAAAACTATTGTAGTAAGCCTGCCTGGCTACGCATACTATGGACCCTTTCCTGTATTGCCATGTTCATGCGCTCTCCCATATCATTCCGGGGTGGGGTGTGCGGACAATCAACTAACGCTTAATACCCCTCTCATCGCAAAACTACTTAAATGCTTTAGAGACATACTCATCCCCATTATCTGACCATAGGCATTTCAGCTTATACCCAAACTGGTTCTTCTTAACTAATACAAGCCAACATTGAAAGGTAGCCAAAATATCAAATTTCAGCTTTATGGGATATACCCAAACCTTATGTGAGTAATCATCAATGAATGTGACAAAATACTTCGCACATCCTAACGACTGACAAGGCATAGGTTCACAAACATCGGAATGAACAAGAACCAAAGGCTCACCCATGCGCAAAGTGCCAAATTTCTTATGTGTATTGTGTCTACCTTCTGTACAAACAATGATTACATGACTCAAAATACTTATAGTTAAGGAGTGGAAAATACTGCAAACGAGTAAGCATTTTCATTTTCTTAAAATGTGTCCAAGGCAACGATGCCAAAGAGATACATGTGAAACTATAGTCATAGACAAAACATGACCTATGGATCCAAATACAACCAAGGGATATAAAGTGCCAGACTTGGCACCATGTGCCAGAACAAGGTTCCTACGGGTGATCTTCCAAGAAGAATGCCTAAAGGAAACAAAGTGACCCTCATCATCCAGTGTGCCAACAAAGACAAGACTCTTCGTGAGAGCTGGTACATGTCAAACATTATGCAAAGTAAACATACTATCTGAACCAAATTGCAGTCGAATATCACCAATACCAACTATCTACAATGCCAAGTCATTCTCCAAATGGACAGATCTAGTCATACTGTGATAGGAGTGGAACCACTCTCTATGAGGGGTCACATAAAAAGAAAGCTCCTAAATCTATCAACCAACATTGAGTAAAACCAGGCAAGGCATCAAACAGTTGTGACTCATCCAAAGAAGAAGTTGCAATTACGTAATCACCATCAGAGTCAAGTTGTTGCACTACATTGATCTCTTCGATCTTAACATGAGACTTAGCAGAGACAATATGCTGCAATCATCAGACTTATCCTACGCCTTCTCTTTGCCCTTTTCCTTATGCTTGTCATTGCACATTTTATGGCACTACGACCTGATATGTCCTACTTTCCCACAATAATGGCATGCCAAATCGTACTTACGTCCATGGGACCTATTGCAAGGATGTCCATGGGACTTAGAATGAGACTTTTGCGAGTCTCTACCACAATGATCATTCCCACTCTTACCATCATGGCAACCTTGAACACTCAAAGCATGAGAAGTACGAGAAGCATCCACATTCTTCCTATTGATCTCCTCTGTTAGGAGTGCACCCTCTACATCAGACAATTTCAGCCCATTCTCGCGCATATTTGCACACATAGAAGTATGGAATGTATCCCAAGACTCAGACAATGTCACCAACAAGAACAAAGGTGAAAGATTGTCCCTAAAGCCAATACCCTACGATGACAACTAACCAATGATAACATGAAACTCACTCAAACGCTGAGAAACACTAGTACCTTCCTTCATACAAAGGTCCATAAGCTGCTTTAGCCAATACAAGCAAGGCTCTGCTTATCATAGAGATTATAGATTTTCTCCCAAAGATCCCATGCAAACTGCCATCTGTGAAAACATTATAATAAACCTGCTTGTTGAGAGACAAAATAATCGTGGACCTGTAAAGCTCATCTAAGTCATCCCATACATCCTGATCGTGACCTTCAGGCTTAATGCTTTTACATTTGATTGGCCTAATCTAAGATTTCTGCACCAAAACTTGCCAAATTTGGATCTCCCTATAGCCATAATTGTTACCATCCAACTTTTCAATGTTAAAGATGACACTGTCATTTGAATGGCCAATCATACTACAAGAAAAAAGAGACACAATACAGACCAAACAAGCTATTATATACCTGCAAACAGCCCCAAAACCATTGCCAAAACAAGCTGAAAACAAGAGATACATATCAAATAATGAGCTGTCCATAAACTATGACTAAATTAGCATCAAATGGAGAAGACTGCTCTCATAAATAATACAATAGTCTCCAATTACAACATGCTGAAAACGAGGTACAACATACTCAAGCCCGCTGCTAAAATCCAAAGCTCAATGTGACATCCAAGTATCAAGTAAGCGGCTCCCACTAGAACAAAAGTCAGATGCTAGACAAGCAAACAAAGCTCAAATCTGCATATGAGTGGCTTCCAAGCATCCAAGATACATCAAGTATATAACCGAGAGTATAAGGCCTAATAAAAGCTTCAAGCTTGTAAGGTTATAGATCCCTGAAAAATCCAATGAAGTAATTGACAACCAATGTCAAAAGTCCTAAGCTCAAATGCATTCAATAGCATAACCAAGTATAGAGCTTCAGTGTCATGAACCAATACATCCAAAAGAATACCTGAAAAATAGCATGAAAGAGCATTAGGCATAGACTATTCCTATTAAGAGCTTGCTGTCTACTGTATGTACAGTAGTAAAATGACAATTAAGTTTGAGCAAAAGTAAGCTCAATCGAAGCCCAAAAGTATTCTAGGAGCATGGTCAAGCATGTGGCATTGACCATAGACATCAATGTATCATCCCAAGTAGCCGAGAAGCATCAACAAGCAATAGACATATGCTTTCACTGATAAAATAACCTTTAACCTTGCTTATTACAATAGTAAAAATGACAATGAAACTAAGCCAAATATAGGCTCAAATCAATCCAAAAGCATTCCAATACATTGGCAAACATTCCCCAAGTGTCCAACATCAAATGAGCATCCTGAGAGCATCACATAAGCCAAGAGCATGACATTTCCCAAATATATAGCATTCAACCCTATTATGGCAGCAATGATATCTATGAGAAAACTGGGCTAAAAGAGTGCTCATATTAGTCCGATAGCATCTCAAACCAATGACATATGATCCCCCAAGTATCCAGCAACAAAACATAGGTGTACAAGCATTCCGAGAAGCATATAAAAGCTCCAAACATTGAAGATATGGCTGTCCCTGTTTGCATAGTTTACAGCTGAAGCTCAACGACTCAAAACCAATGCTCAATGTTAATGGTCAATGCCAATAGGAGTGTCAAACAATGCCAAAGTCTTTGTCCAATGCCAGGGAGTGGTTGAGCAAGCACAAGTGCTTGAAAGTGGCCACAACTGAAAAATTATGTTTGTATTTTCAGCCCTGAATATTGAGCTGAATACTTCTTGAAATAAGCTCAATGTAAGCTAAGAGAGTAAGTTGAAATGATATGAATAAGGGATACTCTTGTGTGTAAAAAAAATAGCATTACTTTCTGTTACGATCGTTTCGGATATTCCTTAATGTTGATCTACGCATAAGAGAAACCAATGATTTAGACAATAAAAGATAGATCGGGTGAAAACATGGGGCTCAAGATTTCCTTGAGATAGCCCCAATAGGTCCTAAGAAGTCCTAGAGCAATGAGAGCTCAACATGAACCTCGAGAGAGGGAGCTATAGCTACCAATGGTGAAACCCTGATGTAGGTAACTTGAATGAGAGCTGAAGCAATGCCGGATTGAGCTCAAGCTCACGGAGAACGTAGCTCTAATACCAGTTGAAGTGAGAAGCCCCAATGGAAGTACGAGCACGCAGATGTGAGCTACGGCAGATGGAGCAAGAGAGCAAGAGAGAGACTCAAGATGTGGGAACTCCAACAATCACAATGTGTGACCAGCCTTCCCTTTATTCAAATGTCACTGAAAAAATAAAGAGTGAAGTGATAGTGAAGGGTTCCCGTCGCTTACAGTGTGCAAGGGCGGGTATTGTCAATGTAGTAATACACGGGCGGCTAAGCACAAATGCATTTATCCCCAACAGACTTGAGGTGAGACACTTGCATCATATTGCTAGTTTTCAAGCATGGATCTTCTCATCAAATATCTGCCAAGTTTCTCACTCATACATTGGCACTTTGTTCAAATCAAACAATATGCCTAAAGAATCAAGTGCCTTATGCTTTCTCTCATGATTTCATGCAAGAATGGAGATCTCTTCTCAATTCTACATGAAAATCTATCTAGTGGGATCCACAACAACTTCCTATAGGATGTGGGTCCTCATTGGCATTTTGTATACAAGAGAGCATTCAAAGTTCTTTTTCCTTACCATCATGAAAACCTTTCATGGAGTGTCCAGCGTGCAAGAAGATGACACGGATGTGGATTCATATGCCATCACAGACTGGATACGATACAGCACAAATTCCAGGCAGCAGACTTAATGTCATCATCAATGGAGTTCGGCAAACCTCTTTGCTTTCAAATCAAGACAAATAGACAAATTTCAGAAGCTAAGAATTGTGGTCACATGGCCCTTGAGGAGCAGAAAAATATATGACATTGTAGGGTTTTCCTATAGAAAAGCACTTACGTGTGGAAAAAGTTAGTGATTAAGCCTACCTGAGGTTCAGCCTTGCAAGTTGCATGTTCCCACTATTTTAAATATCTGGCCCTGCATAACATCCTTTGAAGTTTGGTGCATATCTTCATGATTTTAGAGATGTTAGTCTTGAAACACCCTTATGCTGACTTACAGCATGGGATTCCTAGTGATGACCATCAGTTGCAGGTTGAGAACAATAAATGTCAGGCTCTGGATGATGCTAGTCACTTCACAAGAATATTCCAAACTGCTTCTCTTGGTCAAACCATAGCCCTTTATCCCATAAAGAAAATTAGTCCCTCCTCTTAATTACAAGTCCCTAGTGGACATCCAGAGTCCCACTTAAATGGCTTCTTTTTGAAAACAGGACAAATGCCCCCCCAATACTCTGTAAATAGGAGTCTCATGTTTGTGCAACCTTGATTCCACACATTCAAGGTGGCTTCATACATTCGGTACAATAAATTCATTACGTGAATATGTACGGTATGGACCATACACAAAAAATTTAAGATTAAAATATGTTATTTCATACATTCATTAAAAAATACATATAAAATCACGTAAAAAATCAGCCTACACACATGCCATGGCACATGATACCACTCAATGCTCATAAAAGGACTCAAAATGACAAAATACAAAGTGATTCATGACTCATGAGGATGACTCAGCATCAAGCTCAAATACATCGGAAAGTGGAGAGCCACTCTCACCAAAAGAGGCCTCAGACAGCTCACCAAAGCCACCATCACTGATGACATTCCCATCATCATCATACTCATGCTCTCTAATTGGAGTATATCCTCTACTCAAGTTCTCTAATTGAAGAGGCCTGAGCATTGTGGAGAAGAATAAGGAGAAAGGAGGAGAGGGAGAGTGTGTAATAAGTATGAATGAAACTTGAAAAAACGAGAGGGAGAGGGAAAGAGAGAGTAAGAGGGAGAGGAAGAGAACGTGAGGGAAAGAGATAGGGAGAGGGAGAGAGATGGGGAGAGAAGAGGAAGAGAAGGTGAGGGAAAGGTAGAGGAGGAGGGAGAGGGAGTGAAAGATTAGGATGATGAAGCTTGAATGTAGGCTTGAGCTCAACAGAGGGAGATTGAAGAAGATGGAGGCTAATTTGTGTGATGAGATGAGGAGGGGCCTGCCCTTTTATAAGGGCTGAGGGGAGGGGAAAGAAATCAGGGATAAATGTGAAAAAGTAGATAAGGTTCGAAAGAAGAGACAATTTACAAGTTTGAAGTTACAATAGCAAAAAAAATGCCATTTTTTGTTTTAAAAAGCACCAACAGCCAGTTATAATGGTCTTTTTTTTAATAGTCCGAATACACCAACAGCCAGTTATAATGGTCTTTATTTTAAATACAGGCATGGAACCTGTACAGTATGAACATATGGTACTGTACTGTACAAAACATAGTGTACGTGAACAGAATGCAACCCTGCACACATTCTAGCCAGCTACCTTCAACAGTCTCACCTTCCACTGCTGTCCGCACCCCTCCACCCTCCGAGAGGTTCTCTCAGTTTGCCAAGCCTTCCTAAGTGGTGCCCTGCATTGATGTGGCCTTCTCAACCTGACGACCTGGCTTGGAGAGCCCTCCAGATCATTGGCATCATCTTTACCATCTCAACTAGCCTCCTGCAGGCTGTCTACTGCCTAACGAAGTGTTCCAGCACTCCCAGCTGCTGTGGTTATGCGGTCCCAAGATGGCCCAGCATCCTCAACACCCAACTTACACTTGGAGGTGCTCCAAATCTACGAGCAATCTAAGCTCTCGATACATATCACTACCCCTGTACTTGTCTCTTACTTGTATGGTTTATGGGGCCTAATTAGGTGGCTCCTAAGGGCTAGAATTATAGAGAGATAGTTAGTGACATGTGCTTGTGAAGATATGGACCTACGCAACTATCAGATGAGTGGAGTCGAGTAGGTTCCTTCATCTATGGTGGTGGCTTCATCTTTCTTGTCTCTCAGCTACTGCCTTCCAGATCTTATATGCGTTCCCTGCTGCTGATCATCATTGAGCTGCTGTACCTGTGTTTCCTGCCTGTAAAAACCACCTTGCTGGTCACCTGACATTTGGAGGTCATTCCGATGCTGAAGTCATCACACACAGCATCTATGTTTTCAGCCTGGGACAGCTCCCTACACTGCTGCCATCTCCGTCAGACTTCATCAGACTGCTGCTGCTGCATTTCGAGATCCATTTGAGTATGACACATGCTGCCATCTCCTTCAGACACCTCTGGTTCAGTCCTAGAGACACAAGGTTCCAAGCCCCCTAATTGTATCATCTTTATTATTGTTTTATACTTTCTCATTCAGCATTCTACAGATTTTGCTCTAGGTGGTTTTGTCCACTTTGTGTTTCCGTGTTTGCCATATATCACTTCTTTACATGTGGTATTGTAGCATAGGTGCTCAGAGCTCTAAGAGCTAAAGATCTTCACTCTCCATGAAGAACATATCTATGCTCTAAGAGCTAAAGATCTTCACTGACCATGAAGAACAAAGTTTGAACTGCTAGAATGCAAGAACACCTATTGAGATGTCTTTCAGATAATCATTGAAGCAATCTCCCTCCTAGCCTATGACATTGGCTCCAAGCAAATGGTATTCTCAACTGACTCCCAAGTGTTGAGCTATAACACACTTTACAGCTGATTAGCATTTTTAAACAGCCCCAAAACAAGCTTAATTAATGAGAAATGCAAATTTAGTGCATGGTTTGAGAGAGTTTCAGTGGTCCCCCAAAACCCTAATTTTTGGGGCACCCTTCAACATCTATAAATAGACAAGCTGCCCACCATTCAATATCATTCCTTCAGTGTAGGTTCTCACTCTTCTACTGTGTTTAGTCCATTTGCCATCACCAGCCCACAAATTGCCTCCTCCTTCCTATGTTCAGACTCTCCATCAGCCCAAGCGACTAGTGGCAGGCAGACCTCGCTCTTCATCAAGCGTCAGTGTTGCAGTCTGCATTTTGTCTTTTCTGCCCCAGGCGGCATCATTTACCTATTGGTGACCATCTTCCCCCTGCTGGCCACCATCCTATGGCTGCATTTGTAGCTTCCTGCTGCTGCCTACTGCTCCACGCATCATCCCCAGTGTACTCTGTCTTTTGACTTCTTGATGATCAGCATTTGGTGTTTTCCTCATCTTCCACACGCCGACTGGTGGTCACAATACTTGGGGCCCGTCTTCAGCGAACATCACTCTCTGACACTCCATTGCTCTGCCCTTGGGCATTCTATACACTCTACATTCATTCACTTTACAGTTTCTTCTCTCTATGTTTGAGTTTTGAGTTTTGTGTTTGCATTTTATATTTTGCATTTAGGGTTTGAGACTTGCTTGTCTCTTCTAAGTCTGTGTTTCAGTCTTGGTCATACATGTGTTTTCTCAATGCTATCCCTAGAATATCTTCACATGGTATCAGAGCCGATGGTCTTCTAAAGAGCATCTTATGGTGATTGTGGAGGCTAGTCTTTGTGCAAGACTCACAGGTGACTCGATTCTGACTCATAATGTCTCGTGCACCTTCTTCTGGGGATCCTATGATGCCCTATCAAGCTTCTCCATCATTAGAGGCTCTGAGAAAGTATTACTATCTCGAGGAGGAGGTAGACACACCTTCACCTTTACCATCTTCGTCTTCACATTTTGGTCATCTTACAAATGAGGAGTTTGAGAAGTACTTGCACATCACATACAATCAAGTTTACACCCCTCCAATGAGTACTACTACTCCATTTGGACTGATTGGTGAGACTAGCCATCTCCCTGATCTTGGAGGGACAGTGGCATTCCCTACGTCTGGCAATTCATCTCCTTCATCTCAACCAAGCCTTATGTCAAGTTTGTATAACCCTTTTGAGTCACATGAGCCAAAACCCATTTCTATTTCTCCTTTTGGTGTGCAAGATCCAGATGGTTTTCAATATGTTAACTTTAATAGAGGAGGCTCTCGAAGCAGATACCCTTCATCAGATATATCTCTACCATCTATTTCATTTGAGCAAGTAAACCACACTTCTCAACTCCTCCCATCCCATCACTATCTTCTCCACATTCTAATCTACTCACATCTTCATTCCAAAACCTAGGATTACACTCCATTTCCGCTCAAAGCACACTAGGGTTTGGATCTTCCATCTCGGTTCCTAGCACTTTTTCATTTCTCATTCCACCATCTACCTACCTCCATTCACTCCACCTCTTGGTGCATCGTTAGGGAGAATGCCACCCTTTGACACTGTAGCTTCCACATGCCCCCACTTTACCACATCCATTCACTTTGGGACAGTTGTGATGGGCATCCCCCTCAACACCCCCAAACACTCACAACCCTCCCACATGACCTTTTAGACAAGGATTTGCATCCTCTACTTATGGACTATCGTCACACATCCCTTGGGTCACTCCTACGCAAGGATTTCCATCCTCTACTCCATGTGTCCCTATCCCTCCACCATGGGCTCTTCATGAGGTTACCATGCCTATACACCGTATACCCACGCCCACATTTGGAATCACTGTGCACACTTCTTGTATGCATGGTGGGCACTCTAGGATTCCTTCCCACGTGTACTCCACTCCCCCATCTTATCCCCCCTCTCCACCATACCCCCATTACATGCCTTCTCTATCTCCTAGCACTACCACTCCTATCGCAACGGCCAAGAATGCCTTCACGGATAAGACTCATTTTAACAGGTCGAACTTCACCATTTGGTTGAACTTCATGCAACAAGTGCTTGAATCTCGAGGTCTTTGGAACCTCGTCATCGGTACACGGACCCACGATTAGCTTACCTTGATCACATCTGCAATACACCATGCCACAACCAATGTTGAGTTAATGTAAGGGTTACTTCCTGAATTCCACTCATAGTTATAGCATTTTCCCCTCGCATCTAAACATTGGAGTCATCTCATCGACTACTATGTGGCACAAAATCGCACTCAACGTATCAATCTTGATTTTGAGCTTCAAGCAGTTTTCATTAAGGAAGGGGATGACCTGAAAGTTAAGTTGATCGACTATTAACAGTTATCAATGGAGTTTGCCACTACTAACTCCCCAAATTCAGACAATGGTCAGGTCGCATTCTTCTTGAACAAGTTACTCGACAAATACTTCCATTTTACCTAACACATTATCTCCCTATCTATTGCCAAACTTCTACAAGTTTGAGTGCCAGTTCTTGTGTTATGCAAGGCTGCACAATCAAGTCCACAAGAAGTTCTCCATACACATCCATTCAGAGGGACAAGGGTTGGATGTCTCTTCTTTAGAAGGAAAAACTAACAGTGGCAAGAACTCGCAAGATGCAAAGGCAAGCCCAAACAAGGGTGACACCCCTTCCTCCGATGAAAACAAAGAAACACGACCCCTTTGGCAGCAAATTCCTAACAAAACTAGGTTTTGCACACACTGCCAAAGGTCACAAGCCATGTGGACAAGGAGTATCATACCAAGACCTAGGGTCTTTCACCTAGAAAACCACAACGGACCACTACAATTGCCTCCACTTAAGCTAGCCCGTCCAGTGGGGCGACGCCTCCCACTGCTACACCATCTACTCCATTTGTCCCAATGGCTACTCAACATGTGGCACGCAAACAACCTCAGCAACCTATATCTTTCACTACTCTTGAAGGATTAGCTAATTGCTTAGCTAGTGGCTCACCTATTGCACTTTACGCATCCCTTCTTGGGGCATCCACTACACCTTCTAACATCACTTCCCCACCTCAACGTACACAATGATGGCCACACACTAACCTTTCCCATTTTAGACTTCTGGTGCATACTTACATACTCATTGTATTGACTTAGCTTTGCTTTCCTTTATTTTTGGTTTTGTATTTTGGAGTATCTCACTACTCACCTTTGTGCTTGCACATTTTCATCTAACATGCAAGTTTAAATTCTTCCTAAGCTGGAGACAAGGATTGTGTGCCGCTCCTTTCATGGTTCCATCTACTTGGAATTTTACTCTTCTACTAGCATGGACGCTTTTGTCAAAATGTGCAACGTTGCAGAGAGACAATAGGGTCTGTGGAAAAAACACAATGTACGACAAACAATGAGAGAGAAGAAAAACTCAAAAACACAAGAACACAGTAATGATGCATTGAATCATATGCTATGAGAAGAAAAGTTGATACAACGGAGCCGAAGCTCAAAAGATGACTACACTATTCTATCTGAATCAAGCAACAACATCTATGGGAAATCTACACAGTGAAGGGAACAAAATGCAATCCTCCGGATGACGAGCTATTGAAGTAATCACTGAAAGGTGAAAGACTGTTGTCGAGGAAGTAAACTGCAGTCCTTTGATACTATCGGAGATGAAGAACACGATCATCAACCGTCGAGGGAGTGAACCACAGTCCTCGGATACCGAGGAGTGGCCTAGGCAACAAAACGCAAATCCTAGAGTATGTCAGAGCTGTCAAATGCAAGAAAAGCAGTCGAAATATTCATGCCAAGTATTACGTGATACCACCAAATGGAGAGGATGTCCCCATGCTACAAAATGCAAATACATGGGGTCTATCGACTAAAGCCAAGGGTGAGAAGGCAATCGCCAAATACAGAATGCTATCGCCAAGTGTTGAGAGTTGGCACGTAGCAGAGAAAAGGCATCTAGATGCAAAACACAAATGACAGCAAGTCGCTAAGCTAATGGGAGCTGACCTTTGCTGATGGAGAGCCTCCAGACGCAACAAACACAATGATCTAGAAAATGCTTAATGAATGGAGGAGATTCCACTAGCAAGGAAAGAAGGTTGCCAACTGCAAAAGACCTCCCAACACAAACCTGATGATGAGCAAAGAGGGTGTCTGAAGAAGAAGAGGAAGGGTGACCACGAACTGCAATGTCCTCAAGTAGGGGTATGGGCAACTGAAACCGGCCTTACTCCTCAGATAGGGTGATAAATCCCTGATTACAACTTAATTACAGCAGCAAACAATAAATGCAAATCTGAAAATACAAATTTACCTACTAATCTTGGACAATGCATACCCGATTGGCCCCAAAATTAGCGCCCCTTCCGGTATTTCTTTAGCTTTATTGAAGAAAAAGTTGATTTACAATTGAATTCTCCCAATCCCATTCGGTATTTCAACTCCCCTTGCTGTCCAAAGTGACCAGCAAGTCTTCAATCTATTTTGCCCCTTGATTCAGGCACTCAATTGGCCTTCACCCAATTCATAGATGATGGAAATGCCCCAAATTCAATGGCTGGCTAGTCCTCCACCTGAATTCAACTGAAATTCACCTTCAACCTTGTTGAATCCAAGTCTTGGAGCTTCCAATTTCTGGCACGCTTCCTAAGGCTGCCGCTAAACCCTAATTTCTGCTGCAAATTAGGGTTTACAACAGAGAAATTTGCAATATCTCAACCACCAAGGGTCCAAATGCTGAGATCTTCGGAGCAAGGCTGTGAAATGGCTGGGAGATTAGAGAAAAAGCCATAAAGAGAAAATGCAGAGTTTTGTTGCGAAGAATGACTGAAAATCAATTAACTGCAGCTGTTGCCCTGCCACAATACCATGTAGATGCAAAGAACTGAAAAAAATCAATCATTTACTATTGCTGCCCTGCCTCAACAGCCTGTAGATGTTGTTTCCTGCTGTCCATTGGTCTTCTTTTGCCCTTGGCTGCCTCAGAAGGTCCTTCAATGGCTGCAAATCAGACCAGCAGCCTCCCCTCCCTCTCCCTTGCAGGCTAAATTTATAGAAATTCTTTAGACCAGTTTATTTTGGAAGGGCTTGTTTGAGAATATGGATACCACGCTGAAATTCTCATAATCCTTCCATCCGCAGACAGATGGTCAATCTGAGGAAGCAAATTCCACAGTATTAGATCTTTTGAGGTGCTATGTTTCAGACCACAAGACACAGTGGGAGCAGTATTTGCCCTTGGTTGAGTTCGCTTACAACAACACAGTGCATAGTTTTACGGGCAAATCTCCATTTGAGGTGATTGAGGGTGGCAAGAAGATACCACCCATTCTGCAAACTAAGGATAAGATCTTTGAGGTTGATCGTTATGTGGGAAACTTGGATGTAGCCTATGCAAAAATAAAATATGCACTTCAGAGATCGCAAGAAAAGCAAAAGAGGACAGTTGATCGACACAGACGTGCTTTGCAGTTTGCAGAGGGTGATTATATATTGCTGCATTTTGAAAATGCAAGGCTGAAAAAGATGAAAGGAAGAGAAAGATCGTATCTAAAGTTGAGTATGAGATACTATGGGCCCTTCCAAGTATTGGAGAAGATTAGCGATGTGGCATATCGACTGAAATTACCTCCACATTGGCGGATACATAATGCATTTCATGTCACTTTGTTGAGGCCTTTTCATGGGGATGTGCTAGAGGATATGTCTGCTGAAATTCAGCGTGAGGTTGAGAAGCTAGATGAGATTTTGATACCTGAGCAGATTTTGGCACATAAGGGAAGAAAGGTCAAAGGTAAAGTTTCCATGAGATACTTTGTGAAATTTCAAAATTATTCACTAATGGATGCCAAATGGATGGAAGAGGATGACTTAACAGACCATCCTCAGTTGTTGCAACTTTACCTAGATGCCTTTCAGTTAGAGCCGACTTTAGTTCGGGCTCCGTCAGGTTCAGCAAAGCAAGGGTCCGCAGTATTGCCTGATACTCAAGGGAGAGGTAGCACTTCCCCTCCTCCAGTTATGGGGACAGCTCTCGTATATAGTGGATTTGGGATGTATTCAACATGCATCCAAGGTACTGCGCTGACAGTATGTTTGCCATGAGATCACTACTTAGTGTACTAGTCACTGTGAGATGTATGCAGATGAGTATGAGTTTCACCCAAGTACTAGAACTATACTTTTGCATCATTTTATGATCAATTTAGCATAAATTTTGCCTCAATTTTGAAACAAAATTTCTGATCAGTTTCAGCTCAATTTTTTATCAGCTTGAGAACCGTTTATGGTCACTTTTTGGATCAATTGTGCATCAGTTTTTGCACTAATTGTTGGTCAGTTTTTGCAATGAGTTTGTGATCAGTTTGGGGTCACATTTGCAACAGTTTGTGATCAGTTCTCAGATCGGCAAAGTGATCAGTTTGTGATCAGATTATGCTCAATTTTCAATGATTTACATCTAGTTCCATGGAAAACAGCATATGTTATGATGCCATTGATGTTTTAGCCATGGTTTATGCTTGGTTATGCTATGCTATGGTTTGGTTTTGCCAGATGAGTTGAGCTCATGAGAAATAGACATATCACACGGTAATCTGGCAATGTTTTTGAGATTCTTTGTGAGTCTTACGTTATCTTATGTTGGTTGGTAATTTTCAGCATATGTTGGGCATATGGAATGATTGAACAGCAGTGCGCAATGTTGTGTTGACTATGATGCCCTACGGAAATCCCAATATAGTACTTTGCTTTTGATGCATTTGGCAGTGCAATCGAGGACGATTGCAAGGATTTCAAGGGGGAGGGCTATCATGAGGACATGTATTTTTGAAACCTCACTTAACATGTGGATTAGTTTTTAATCACATGATTAAGTAAATGATGCACATGTGAGGTGCGATTGGGGTTAAAGTAAATTTACGAGCTTGGAGCCCGAAGAAATCACAGGATGTCAAAGGCAAAAGTTGCTATAAGTTATGCCGCACAGATACTTGGTGGTATTTGGTGCCAGTTGTTGGTCTAGGTCATCCATTTGGCCATAAGTGTAGTTTTGGTGACACTAGAGAAGTGGCGTCTAATGGTACCTAATGCCAGACTGATGGTTAAAGATGGCGTAGAGACACTCAGGAATGGAAGTTGCCTAGCCAATTTAATTATTGGCTAGTCAAATTATTTTTCAGGGCACCGAAATAATTATTCGATTAATTTCTAATATTTAAACATTAAAATTTAATATTTAATTATGAAAAAGACTAAAAAAAACCATTTGGGAAGACTGTAACTTGTTAAAAACGCCCATGCAAGACTAAAAAACGTATTTAGATGTTGGAGAGAAGCATTTCTATAAATTCAGCCTGCAAAGGAGAGAGAGGGAAAGCTGCTGGTCTGATTTGCAACCATTGAAGGACCTTCTGAGGCAGCTAGGGACAAAAGAAGACCAATCAACAACAGGAGACAGCATCTATAGGCTGTTGAAGCAAGGCAGCAACAGTAAATGATTGATTTTCTTTAGTTCTTTGCATCTACATGCTATTGTGGCAAGGCAGCAGCTGCAGTTGTTTGATTTTCAATCATTCTTCGCAACAAAACTCTGAATTTTCTCTCTATAGCTTTCCCTCTCATCTCCCAGCCATTTCATAGCCTTGCTCCAAAGATCTCAGCATTTGGACCCTTGGAGGCTGAGATTTTGCAAATTTCTCTGTTGTAAACCCTAATTTAAGGCAAAAATTAGGATTTAGCAATAGCCTTGGGAAGCGTGCCAAAAATTGGAAGCTCCAAGACTTGGATTCAACAAGGCTGAGGTGAATTTCAACTAAATTCAAGTGGAGAACTAGCCAGCCATTGAATTTGGGGCATTTCCATCATCCATGATTTGGGTGAAGGCCAATTGAGTGCCGAACCAAGGAGCAAAATAGATTGAAGACGTGCTGGTCGCTTTGAATAGCAAGGGGAGTTGAAATACCGAACGGGATTGGGAGAATCCCATTGTAAATCAACTTTTTCTTCAATAAAGCTAAAGAAATACCGAAAGGGGCGCCAAGTTTGGGACCAATCAGGTGTGCATTGTCCAAGATCAGTAGGTAAATTTGTATTTTCAGATTTGCATTTATTGTTTGCTGCTGTAATTAAGTTATAATCAAGGATTTATCACCCTATCTGAGGAGGAAGATTGGTTTCAGCAATAGTGGAGTGAAGAGAACAAAGTATCAAAATCGCGGAGTGATAGAGAAAGGGAGGTAAAAAATGACTGTGGATGTGGTGAAGAATGAATGAAGTGGCGTCCTATTTATAGACATAAGCTATCTAGGGTGGCGCACCACTGAGTGGGCATCCACTAACGAAATGACCAAAATGTGGAGACCAACCCTTTTTGGGGCTGTCAACGTGAAATCCCAACTGAAGTGGGAAAACGAAAGAAGTGGTTTCTCAACATCCCCTCTCAAGCCCAAAAAGAAATGAAAAAAGAGAAATGAAGATTGAAACAAAGAAGATGTAGAGGATCTTGAAGATCCAATATTTTCACCTGAAAGGTGACTTGTAGTAAGAATTAGTAGACGAGATGAACTATAGAATCCAACTCCACCTTGGGAGAGAAGCCACTAGCTCCATAACTCCATGCTAGAAGGAATTCGATGGCCTTGTCACCAAGTCACAGTTAAACTCCAAGGCCCCCATCTAAGTAGTACCTGAAAATCCTAGGTATCAATAGAAGAAATGATTACTCGTCATCCCCAAAGAGGAAATGGTGGGTGAAGAACTTCATGATGAGTAGGTGCCCTCTCTTGGGGTAGAGATGCAGGGGCCCCCTCTGAAGCCGAAGAAGGAGCCCTTGAGGAGAACAAAGAAAGTACATCCCCCTCTAAACCCCCCTCTACGAGAGTGAGGGAATCTAAAAACTCATGGATCATGGAGTCCAAATCATTAGATGTCGAAGGAAGTGCCGCTAGTTGTACCAAAGAAGGTATCTGGGATATTGAAGATGGCGAAAAACTCCTAGAGATAGCCTCTCAAACCCGAGTAGTTGAGGGTGGGAAAAGGTGAGGCTTCAGCAAAGCCAAGGGTGGGAAACAATCGTTGTCTCTCAATGGAGTGGACTATGGACCTGAAGTAATGGAAGGTATTGAATAGTTGTGAAGGAGCAGACTGACGAGGAGATGGTATCCAACAATCACAGTCTCTCGGTGAAGCAAACTATAGAATCACGCATTGTTGAGGCGGCATTCTTGAAACCCTAGAAGAAGTAGAAGCAACCTCCATAATGCATTGTGACAGTCGCGAGAAGGCCGTGTCGCTTGACGATCCTCCTTTTGCTCAATAGGACTTAGAGCATATCAGATGTGTCTTATTGTCTTGAGCATAAAAATATGAAAGCCGATGCAAAATAAACTCTGTGGCCCAAAGGACAGAGGTGGCACAACAATTGCCTGGGATTAGACGCATATACTCTAGTGGTGTAGGAAGCAAAGATCCATGTCAGCAAGCATCAGTGGGGATTCTAGTGATGCCGAAAAAAGAGCACCCAGTGGTCTATCCATCTACCTGTGAAGAAGGCAAAGCACCTGAGTGTCAATGTGTAATGGGGAGGGTGCGTGGGAGAGGAAGAGAGGGTGTCCTTGTCTCCCAGTGGTGCAACAGAAATGAAGGGGAAAATCAATAGATGATGCCGAATCTGCAACCTGTCTTTCCCTCCTTTGATGAACAGGGTCTTCAGCTCTCTGAGCTCCTGCGCTCTAATGCCACGTGAAAATGTACAACAGTACAAAGAGACAAAAGGATTTACAAGAAAAACACAGAGTGTGTACGGCAAACGCGGAGAGAGAAGAAAAACTCAGAAACACAAGAACACAGTGATGATGCATTGAATCATGCTATGAGAAGAAAAGCTAATATAGCAGAGCCAAAGCTCAAAAGATGATTGCACTATCTTGTTTGAATCAAGTAGTAGTACTTGTGGAGAATCTGCACAATGAAGGGAGAAAAATGCAATCATCCGCGCAGTGAGCTATCGAAGTAATCACTGAAAGGTAAAGGACAATTGTCAAGGGAGTGAACTGCAATCCTCAGATATCGAGGAGTAGCCTGGGCAACAAAACATAAAACCCAAAGTTCAAAGCTATCAAACGCAAGGAAAGAAGCCCAAATACTGATGCCAAGTACTAGGTAATGACGCCAGATGGAGACAGAGTTCCAACACTGCAAAATGCAAATACCTCAAGTGTGTTGGACTAAAACCAAAGATGAGAAGGCAATCACCAAATATAGAATGATGTCACCAAGTGTTGGGAGATGACGCCTGACAAAGGAAAGGCCTCCAAATACAAAACGCAATTGAGAGCAAGTCACCAGGCTGATGGGAGTTGACGCCTATTGATGGAAAGCCTCCAAATAGAGCAAACACAATGATCCAGAAGATGCCTGATGGGTGGAAGAGATGTTGCTAGCAAGGAAAGAAGGTCGCCAGCTACAAACGACCTCCAAACACAGACCTGATGATGAGAGAACATAGTGCTTGAAGGAGAAGAAGGGTGACCACGAACTGCAATGTCCTCCAATAGGGATACAAGCAACAATGAGTGAAGAGGGAAGAGTGTCGGAGTGACAAAGGAAGGGGCAAAGAATGATTGAAGTGGATGCAGTGAAGAATGAATGAAGCGATAACCTATTTGCAAGCATATACTGCCTAAGGTGGCGCACCATTGAGTGGATGCCGGCTAACGAAATGAGCAGAATGTAGATACCAATCTTTTTTGGGGCTATCAATGCGAAACCCTAACTAAAGTGGAAATTTTGAAAAAGTGGTTTCTCAACAACTTTCCCTCCCTCAACAAATCGTGCGATATTTCTCTTGATGCTATCATGGCATTATTTTCTATCCTTGCTCTTCCCATAAAGATGCTTCATAATCTTCATCCACCTAGTTCTCGATACCACACAAAGACTAACATCCTCAGGCTCCTCTTTCTTCTTTGACATCAACATCCAGGTTGAGAGGAGGTTCTACCTTTCTTGGTATTCTACAAGTTTCGACACTTGTCTTCAACATTGGCTATTCCCTTGTATTGTATCTTCCTCTCTGAACATCGCATGATTTCATCATCTTTGTACTAAGGCACTTAGGCAAGTGAATAATTTTCCCATGAGAGACACTGTTCAAGTGGCACCTATACATGAGCATTCTTCAACATGTAGCATCCTATGCATCCCATTGTGCAAAGCACCATTGGATAGATCCTAAGTTGTTTGCACCGATAGATTACACCACCATCCTTCTTTCCATGATACTTCATTACCTTTCCCTCGTCATCGACATCCTCCAATGGATAGGTAAGCTTGTACTATTTTGTGATGTATTGGATATACCATCCCTACTCCCATCTTCTAGGTCACTCTTACTTACTTAATCAGCCGTAGCTTGTAAAATTAACTTTCAACAAACCCACCAAAAAAAAAGTTGAATGTAGTTTCATCCACTTTTGCAGGGCTTGATAGACCACTAGGCAGCCAATGTGCACCCTTTGTATGATGCCTTGTCTTCTCTAGGGTGACTACTTGGACCACCCCTTGGTAAGATAACCATCATTTCTGTAGTCTTAGTAGGCCGCTGGGCAACCGACGTGCACCCTTAGTCTAATGGCCTGGTTGCTTTGGGGTAAACATTACTAGCCTTCCCTTTTCAGCTCAATTTTGGGCCTAAGAGGGGGTGTTGAGATAAAGCACGCTTTACATCTAATTGGCATTTTTAAACATCCCCAAAACACACTTAATTAACAAAAAACACAAATTTGATGTGCGGTTCAAGAGAGTTTCAATAATCCCCCAAAACCCTAATTTTTGGGATATACTTCAACATCTATAAATAGAAAAACTACCCACCATTCAATATCATACCTTCAGTGCAAGTTCTCACTCTTCTATTGTGTTTGGTCCATCTATCATCACCAACACACAAACTGCCTCCTTCCTACATTTGAACTCTCCATCAACCAAGCGACAGGTGGCAGCCCTCCATCAAGCATCAACGTTGCAATCTATGTCGTGTCTTTTCTGCCCCTAGTGACAACTGGCAACCATCATCTACCTTTTGATAATCTTCTTCCTGCTAGCAGCCATTCTACAACTGCGTTTGCAGCTTCCTGTTGTTACCTATTGCTCCAAGCATCATCCCTTGTGTCGCCTCTACCTAGTGATCAATGTTTAGTGTTTTCCTCATCTTCCACACCCTGACTAGTAGTCATGGTACTTGGGATCCATCTCCAATGGATGTCACTCTCCAACACTCCATTGCTCTACCCTTGGGCATTTTGTCCACTCTTACATTCATTTATAGTATTCATTCACTTCAGACTTTCTTCTCTCTGTGTTTGTCTCTATGTTTGAGTTTTGAGTTTTGCGTTTGCATTTTGCATTTTGCATTTAGGGTTTGAGTTTCACTTGTCTCTGTCTAAGTCTTTATGTTTCAATGTTGGTCGTACATACTGAGTCTTCTTAGTGCAAACCCTAGAATATCTTCACACAAAGGACAAAAGAATGGAGCTTCCTCCAAACAAATACCTACTAACCAAAATGGATATGCTCATTTATGAGAAACACAAGTTGGTGCTGAAGGAAAAATTAGAGAAAAATCAACTTGAAGCAAGCTCCTATTGATGCACTTCACACAACAATTTCAACATACTAGGCCACTAACATAGTCTAGAACCCAAAGGATCATGTCAATGGAAGATCCATGTTGGACGGATCACAAACCCCCAATTGAAAGAGGAGGTATTGATTTGGCATACTAGGCCACTACCAAAGTCTAGAACCCAAAGGATCATGTCAATGGAAGATCCATGTTGGATAGATCACAAAGCCCCAATTGAAAGAGGAGGTATTGATTTTGTAAACATGAGCCATTCAATGTCAATCATTCACCAAATATGGTGCAAGGTATCTATGGCACAACTTTTGTAAGTTCTTCTTTCATTCCTCCTAAACCATAGGTAATCAGTGAAAGTTATCATAAGGATCTAAACCCATATCAGTATGTAAATGCAAGAAGAGGTGATTACAGAAGCAAAAGACTATGTAATACCTCTACATCACACGCTTATTCAAATGAATTTACTTTTGGTACTTCGTCTTCATTCAATCAAACTCACTTTCAACGATTTCAATTCCCAGCAAGAATCATGATAGAAAATTCATGGAGACTGATCTGGAGCAATCACACATGTAAACCACACCTAAACTTTGTCCTGGGATCACTTAATTGCCTATTAAGCTACCCATAAAAGGTTCCGACACTTGGCATTTGACATTGAGGTGTGAATCAACTATAAACATCTTGACAATTATTCCTTTCACTTCTGCTGCGTTCTCCGACTCAGCCATTCAATAATTCACCACACCATTAGGCACATATCCCATAGGTCAAATGCATATCCATGCTGGGAGGTGTTGGTGCAGCAATGGTGGGAGTTCCACTCCTAAACCAAGCACAGATGGGGACCTACACCAAGGCCATCCCACCCATGTCTATCAAGCCCCTCCCATTCCTCTTTGTCTCACAGGCGGCCACACAATTTGCCAACACGTCAATGCCTAGTGTGGCATCCTACACTTTTCAGCACATGTACCACACACTCCTTTGGGGCAAACACCTCAAGTCACTGTGTCAGGCACTTCAGCACCACATGTAGCATCTAGTCACCCATGGTGAACCACTAAATTTATGGATTTTACTAACCCATGCTTGAATCTCTCTTTAAACCATTCCCAAAAGTAAACTAGTGTTGAATTATTAAATTAAATGGCTTATTTTGGTAGCAGGTCAAGTGCACCCACAATCCTCTATAATCAGTAGGGGCCTATCTGAGTGCACCCCTATCCCGCTTTCGTTATTTCAGCCAGCTATCATCAGCAATCAGCTCACCCAATGCTGTGGGCAGCAGATGCAAGGCCGGAGAATGTACATGATAGCTGGAAAAATGGTCAACAGGTGCTGGATGGCCTGATTCAGCAGCAAAACACAAGGTATCTGATGAAGAAGAGTAGGTAAGTGACCCCATACAGCTGGCAGCAGTGAAGGATGCTGAAAATGCAGCTAAGAAGTGATCCGGAACAGGTCCCCTGGCAAGAAATAGGTGTGCAACAGCTGATGAGGTGTATCTATCAATGAAGAGCACTCCAAATTGTGTGGCCTAGCTGGCGGACTGCAGAAACGGTTGGGACAGCACTGGGAAGCATCACAAACTGAGGTCTCCACTAATGGAGGGGTGTCAGCATTTCCTAAACTGCTGTCATCTACGTTTTCCTGCTTGGGAGGCTGCCTTGCTGTCACCCAGCCTTCTCCAGTTGATTCGATCAGCTGATGTTGTGAGGATTTCTCCATAACCACCAAAAAGTGATACAATGGCACAACTCAAATGTTGGCAACAAATATAGGTGATCATCATATAACAACATCGTGCTACAAAGTCTTATAGTGCCTCTCTATAGCCAGAAACACATGTAGAGCAGATTATGATGGAGCTCCATATGTAAGGGTGAGTCCGTATACAAAAGCGTACAACTCCGCAAGAAAAGTCACTTCTCAAACCATGACTGAGGTACATGGGATAAACAAGATCAACAAGCACCATATACACAAAAAATGTCTCCTTTTCTGACATGAGAGCTCCTTCCAACTTGGAATCTTGATACAAAAAATGGCAATCCACTACCCAGGGTTGACACACAATCAAGAGGAGCATCTTCAAAGCATACAACAAGAAATCCAACAAGACAATAGCACCAACACAAGAATGCCGCCAGAAGGAGCTTGGGAGCCATTTGAGAAGCCAAACTCTTGATGTGACTCTACAAGCCAAAATTCTTCACAAACACATGAACACAACCCCAAGGAGCAGTTTGAGGTCCAGGAGACCTTTGACCTCAACCTGCAACTTTTCAACAGTCACCAACTTGTCTTCTATGGACTCTCGATTCTTCAAGCTTGATGAAGAAAAGAACCTTATGACCATGAAGGTAGATAGATATAATAGCTTCCTTCTCTCCAAACCCAACAACACTCACCTCATACCTCAACAAGAGGGCAGCTCCCTCACTAGTGCAACGGCATGCCCAAAACACTCCATGAGACCACAAAAAATAGTACTCAACACCTCTCCTCTATATCACAAGAAGAGCAAGCCTTCTCAATGCAAAGAGAACCTCTCTCTCACCTTCAAGAACAGCCTCCATGAGCAGCCACACACACAAAGACTCCTCACTTCCACAAAGCCAAGTCATGGGCAGCTCTCCTATGTCCAAGAAATGAGCGCCCTCTTTCTTTATAGCAGGTGTGGGGACTCCACACTCATTTCCAGCCAATTGTGGGAATATGAAAATCCAAAAACTGATCCTATGATGCTCCAAATCAGTGTACTTAGTGTTGTGGACACTCTTGCAAGCTTTTTTAACATTGCAAGCAACAAACCATTGCATATCCTCATGTAGATTGCGCTTATGCAGGCTACTATAGTACGCACCTGTAGGCCATCTTGAGCCCTACACGTCGATGCCCTTTGCCCTTTGATCCATGATCCAGGCTCCCTAGGCTTTAAACTATCATTAAATGCAATTGTTGCCCCTAGTGTCCTAGCACTAAGTGACGCTAGGGTTAGGGTTTATTTTAGGATTTCCTATGACGGTTAAGTTGTTAGGGTTTCATTTTTTATTATTTAAAGACACCTTGTCCCTCATTTGCACAAGTGTGTGGCATTATTCAGTGTGATCACCCAGAGTGTTGTACTCTCTCTCATTAATTCATTACTTCTTATTCATGATCTAGAATTGCTATGCATTAATTAATTCTTTCATTCTCATTCATTTTCCATTAGATTAATCGCACAATTACTCCATGTCTAGACCAGCAGTGGTATTAGAGCAAAGTTCCTTCATCATGCTTGCCATTGCTCACGATCATTCGCCACTAGCCATAGCCATTAAGCCTCCACTCAACTGGCTACCCCACAAGCCACTGGCCCCTACGCTAGCTCAAGTTTCATTGGCAATTGCACACTTTGTGCCCCCATCTTCGCCCATTGGTTGTCACACAGCACCCGAGAGTCAAGCTCTTACAAGCCTATTCTGAATCGTTGCTTGCGTATTGTTGACAGCCCCTATTGATGCCAATTTCCGCCTAAAGAAAGGCACCCCTAAAGTGGTGTTGGTCACGCCAACCAGTCCGCCTCCCCTCTTCCGGTTGTTGCCTTCACCCACCTGACGAGTGCAAGAACTGCCATGCCCATCGTCACTAGGCCACTGACCTGACCTACCACTAGCCATCATGCCCTACCTGAAGCCCTACCTGCAGCCAACTCCAACTTGCTAATCGTGAGCTGCAACCGACTTGTTGCCACCTTTGGAGTGCCGCCTTGTCATCGTACCTGTTGTGTCCTTGCCGACGTGACCTGCGGCCACTTTCATCACGTCAAACACAAGACAATCTGCCAGTCACCACATTGTCACCGACTCACCGACTCACACCCCGTACCTGGTCACCCCACCAACCTGCCAACCCGTCATCCTTACTACCACACGCCACGATAGCCGCCAACTTTTTCCCACGTCAACACCTTGAGAGAGAGAGAGAGAGATGCCGTCGCCTGTGCATCTGGCCCTAACGCTGCCCGTCTAACTTCCGTGTCGCCTTTTTTCCTGTCGCGAGGAGCTCCATTGACTGTCAGATCGCGCAGGGACTGGTAACGCAAACCTTCTGCCCCTCGTCGCCTGACTGGGCTGCAACAGCGCCCGACAGCCACTCAGCAAGGGAGCACGTGGGCGACAGCTTGGCACCCCCCACTTGAGTCGTTTCGAGATTGCCCTGCCCTGGGGCCCGCGCCTGTTGAATGAACGGCAGGACACCGAGCCAGAGGCACCACTCTTTCTGCGGACCGGCAAGTTCGTCAGCCAACTGTCAGGTAAATTAGGGCAGACCCGTGCAGAACAGGGTAGCAGACACGAGTGGCAGTGCTGACTGCTCGTGCAGATCAGCTTTCGGACTGGGATTGGCATCCGCTGGGTGCAGACCCATACCATACAATCAGTCCAAGGGACTGTGGGCTGTGGGCTGTGGGGAGTGCTGGACCCGACTCTGGGATTGTGCTTCTTGCAGGCTGCTGTGCATAGCCTGGACAGAGAGAGAGAGAGAGGCCTATGCTGGCCTGCGCCGTTTCTACCTCCTGTGAGCTCCTGCCTCGGCATCTGACCGGCACAAATAGTGATACACCATGGCTGGTCTGGATATGGCTTTTATAGACCAAACGATGGCAGCTCTTGGTCCGGATTCTGATACAGAGGAACCATAGGATATGGTTCCTTGCACGGAGGAGATGCCCCCTGGTCCTGACTTCCAGCCTGCGGGCAAACGCACCAAGCATACTTCGGAAGAGATCATGGATCCTTAGGAACGCTCTTATACTCAGGTTGCCTCAGATTCTATGGACTCTCAAGATGTTGACTGGGAACATTTGCTAGAGTTTGCCAACACTCTGCTTGGCGATTATGTTCAGCATAATCATGAAGCGTTTTCTAACTCTACCACTGAAGATGTTCTGGAAGCCACTGTGGACCCGAAAAATGTTTTGCGCTCATTTTCGGTGTTTTATGAACGTGCTGTTATACTCTTCTTCATTGGGAAGCTCCCGGTGCAACCCATATTCGCCAATGGCTGCAGAGTCTGCTACAAGGGGAATGTGTTGAAGAGATTTTTGTTGGGCCTCGAGGCTTTTATGAGGTGCTTTTGAAATCTGAGCACCATCGTGCTGATATCCTGTTTAAACTGCCATTGTTCTTTGATCGCCGTTTGGTCCATGTTGTGCCATGGCGTCCAATGGCAAATTTTCAGCTCTTGGTTCAAAGTGAATGCCCAATGTGGGTTGAAGTGGAAAATTGTTCAACTGTCTATTGGCCACTGTTAAAGGATGCCATGGCTGCGGTGGGCACTGTTCTGGTCCCCCCGAGCCTCAGGGCTGTGAATCGTAACCGTTTGTGTTTGTTATGGGACACTGCTAGGAAAAGGCCTGCTTGGTTACGTCTTAATTGCTCTGGCATGCATCCTTTGCACTTTCGCTTGAAATGGGGTAACTTTGCCAGGCATTGCTTTTCGTGTGGAAAATTGGGGCATTTTATGGCTGAATGCCCAAAGAAGCAACCGACTTCAGATGCTGAGCATGTTGTGCTGCCTATGGAAGATATGGTGCTTGATGCTCCGTCGCAGGCTGCAACCCAACTGCCTAAAGTTCTGGATAAAGGTAAACAACATGTTTCGGGTTTGGATTCCCGTGGCAACGACTAGGTAGATGTACGTGCAAAAAAAGGTAAAAGGTTTAATGCTGGCATGGCACATACTGTGCCTACTGCTTTCCAAGCTTCCATGCGCACTTATATGCGCAGGAAAGAAAGGTTGTCTTTAGAGCACACTGCTCATGCTATGGTTTCTTCTACTCCCCGTGATCAGCCTCCTAGGAAAGTATATACGGATGGTCCAAAGGATCCACCTGCTAAGTTGGCTTTTGATACTAGAGGTAACGTGATTACACCATGGGATCGTCGTTATCCCCGTTCCATCCCCAAGACAATGGATATACCGTCCACCTCCAAATCTGGCCGTCCGAACTCTTTTGCCGTGTTAGCTGATTTTTTGGATGAGGGAGTCCTTGACATTCTAGCAGAAAATGTTAAATCGAGGCAAGCTGTGCCTCATACCTGATTTTCTTTTTGAATACACATGAAGATAGCCACGTGGAATGTGCGAGGCATTTGTTCTCGCCATAAGCAACATGCCATGTGAACTACATTGCATGAGAATCAATGGGATGTCTTGTGTGCTATTGAGCACAAGAGTCATGGTGAAGCAGAAAAAGTTGTGGATTGTCATGGCTTTCGCCTGTTTTATGCGGGGACACATGCCATGCATTATTCTGGTGTACTTATGATTGTACATGAGAAATATCAGCCTGTTCTTCTTAAAAATGATGTACATGGCCGTTTTGTGGTGATTGAAGTTTTATTTGAAGGAGAGATCTTATGGTTACTTGGCCTTTATGCTCCGAATGATCCTTTATCCCGCCGAGATCTTTGGAATACTTTGAAGTCCTCCTTGTCACTTGGCAGACGGGGTTTTTTTATGGGGGATTTTAATATGTGTTGCTTCTTCATAGTCCACATGAGAGCATTCGGTGATGGACGCTCCGGAAAGTCATGTGTGGAATGAGTTTGCTCTTGCCGTACTTAAGCAAGATCTCTGGTCTTGGCTACACCCTTCTTCTACAGGGTTTACTTTCCATTCTGCGCAGTATGCAACTACATGGTCGCGGTTGGACTGCATGTACATCATGCAGAACGATGATTTTCTTCCTGAGATGCTCGAAATGAAAGTGTTACAGCAATATACCTTATCGGACCATTTCCCTCTACAGCTTGAGATGCTTGCACAACCCATTGCACCTTTTAAGCAGTTCTGGATCGACTCCCTTTGCGCTTCAACTCGTCTTATTTGAAGCATTCAATCTTTCAGGATTATATGCAGCAATTGATTGAGAGATTCCTATTGGACTTCTCCTCTGAGAGCAATGCGTCGTTTGAACAATTGCTCTCTAATGTGCAACGGGTTGCTCGGCAGTATGGGATCCATCATGCTTCTCTTTGTCGGCGGCGTCGACAAGCAACAGAGGACTTACTGGCTTTGTTCGTTCTCTACTGGTGGACACTCCAGATGATGTATTTTTGCTGCCACTAGCGATGCGTTTGGCTGATCTTATTAAAGAGTTTCAGTTGAAATCCTATCAGCAGGCCAAATTGCAAAATTTGACGGAGACTTTGCAAGATAGTGCTTGTCAGACTCATGAGTTCTTTCAAGCTCTACATGCATCTCCTGCTCGAGAAAATATGACTAGACTCCAGGATCCAGAAGGTCAAATGGTCATTGATCCTCAGGCTATTGTGAACATGTGCAAGAATTATTTTCTCGACCTTCTTGGTTCTTCTCCTTCACCTTCTGATCAAGTTACTCATGCACGTTTAGTTTTCTATGATTTGGTCCGCAATCAGGTTCCACATGATATACAAACTACTTTGAAGACAGATATTTGTGAGGCAGAGGTTATGGATGTTTTGCTACACCTGCCCAAGGATAAAAGTCCCGGTTGGGATGGTCTCACCAATGAATTCTTTGAGGTTTATGCTACTCAACTGGTGAAACCATTGACGACTATGTTTCAGCAAATTTGGGAAACAGGGTTCATGCCTTCCTCATGGAAAGAAGGTCTTATCAAACTGCTTCCCAAAGTTTCTTCGCCGTCAATGTTGAAACATTGGAGACCAATTTCTTTGATGGGTTCGATGTATAAAATCTTTTCCAAAGTGATGGCGAATCGGCTCCACAAGCATCTTCCGGCCATTGTGCATCCTCTTCAATATGGTTTCATTAAGGGCCAAAACATTTTGCATAATATCTTAAATGTGCAAATGGCTATTGACTATGCAAGGCACTCTAATCAGGAAGTGGTATTGATTCAATTGAACCTGGAAAAGACGTTTGATTATTTAGACTGGTCTTTAATTGCAGATCTTATGTCTACTATGGGTTTTGGCACTCGGATGTCCAGATTGATCTACACTATTTAGTGTTGCGGCTTCTTCACGATTTATGCTAAATGGCGGTGTTACCGAGCCATTTGTCCTTGCACGCTCTATGCGACAGGGTTGCCCTTTGAGTCCTCTCTTCTTTGCCCTTGCGACTCCTCAGGTTCTTTCGATGTTATCTTCTATGGCAGCTTCGACTCATTTGGCCGGATTGTCGCTTCCTTCTGGACAGCACTTCATTAGTCAATCTTTGGCTGATGACAGTTTTATGATTTTGCGGACGGACAAGGATAATCTTCGCAAAGCATTGGATGTTTGGACACTCTTTGGACAGGCGTCTGGTCTTCATATCAATGCTTTAAAATCAGCCATTCTCAGTTGCATGGAGTCAGATTTACAGTCATCGGGCTGACAGGGACTGGTGATTCGCCGTGGTTCCATTGTCAGGCATCTTGGGTACCCTTTGGGTGTTGATGTTAGGCCAAAGTAACTACTAGAGTGGATTTCACAGAAACTGGCAGCTAAGTTTCTGTATTGGAAGTCACAAGCTTCGCCCTTCCATGTTCGCCTCAAAGTGGCTCAGACAATTATGTTGCCAATGCTCACATATTTCTTGCCTTTGCTGCCTTGGACTGCTACTACTTTGAATGCTCTTACTCAATATATTCGTTTCATGTTATGGAAGAAGGACTCCTTGCATGCAGGCATTTCATGGATTTCTTGGTCGCATGCATGTACCCCCAAACACATGGGTGGTGGGGCTATTTTGGATGCTAAAACTCATATGCTGGCTCTTCGTTGGTCTCTCTTTCGTGCCATGTGCTTGGATCATCACCCGTGGGTTGTTATAGCCCGTCATTTTCTTGAGGATCACGGGCTTGTGCATGGTAATACCCAAATTCGGAGCTCCTGGTGGCATGTTCTTAATGCAAACTCTCGATTTTCTAGTCCTTCCTCATCCCTACTTGCTCATTTGGTAGACTCCTGGAAATTAGTCCTCCAAAAGGCTCGGTGGCATCCAACGGAGGACCGCTTACATGCAAACTCTTTTCCATTGGAATTGTTGGCAGCCTCGCGATTACTTTCCTGGGAAGGCAAACATGAGCTCAGGCCAAAATTTAACCGCATGGCACGTTTGGGCTTGACTTCAGTTGCGGATGCCACCCTTGCCAGTCGCACTGTGTTGATATCATTTCGTACAGCCAGGAGGCTTTTCAGAATCCCTCGTGGATACCGTGATTTATGGGAACAGCTTTTGCTAGTGCTCCAGAGCAGACAATCGTTTCCTGCCCTTGCTTTGGATCGTCCTTGGCAGGATTGGGACCTTGCAGGTCGCTTGAATTTGGAAAAAGCCTCAGCTAACCAAGTGTATCATCTTCTGATTAAATATCATCAATGGCTGGTTACTAAAGCTAATACTGTATGGGGATTGCGTAAATCTCAGTCATGGTGGAAGGCAACTGTGATGGAGGGCTGGTTAAACAAGACACCTTTCAAATGCAAGGTCTTTCTTTGGAGGGTCATGATGGGTGGTCTTCCTCTTGCTTCCGCCCTTTCCAAGCATCGCACCTCTAACGGCAACTGTTTCTTTTGCACTACTAATGTGGAATCGGCCCGTCATCGATTTATTTCTTGCCCTCTCAAGAAGAATATCTGGTCACTCATGTCAGTGGTTTGGCGAGCAGTGGTTGGGTTCTCCCTAAGCCCCTTTGATTGGGTTTTTGTATGGCCCAAATACCCCACACCGGCACAGTCGCATATGAAGATCTTGTTTCACTTTCTTGGATACTGGGACTGCTGGCACAATTGGACCACTCGGAATGCCTTTCTTTTTTATTCGGCCTCTAATGTTCCGGGACATATTGCGAGGCTTAGAGGTCTCCTGCATTGGCAGTTGGATCTTATTTGGCACTCTGACTTACTCCCTCAGGAGGACTTACTTCCCTGGCATATGGCAATTTCCTCTGCGTCTTTGTCATGACTTTTTGTAACTCGATGGCTTAGAGCCATCGTGTATCTTGTAATCATGTCAACTTGTACCTTTTTTCGTAATTAATACAATTACCTTTTACGAGAGAGAGAGAGAGAGAGAGAGAGAGAGAGAGAGAGAGAGAGAGAGAAATCAAGCTTCACCACTTGAAGAGACAGAGACCAAGAGGGGGTTCACTAGCATGCCTATCAAATAGATTGGGTAATAGACCATGGCCATGCTCTCATGGAATATTAGAGGTTTCAGCAAACAATTGTTCGATCAAAGGAGGTAGCTTGCTAGAACAAGATCTCCATTGAGCTCTACTGAGATCTATAGAGTTTCTCATGCTTCATGGACTTAGCAAGGTGCATAGCATGTCCCTAAAAGATTTCTCTCATCCTTCATGGATTACTATGATTTCAATTGTTAAGAAAACACCACTCTATACCAAAGGTTACTTGTACTGCATTATGGAGTGTGTTAGGTAGGGCCTTCAGCTCTGTGGTGTATGTGTGCTTTTGAATCAGCCACCCCTAGAAAGCATAGGTCACGAACCACAATTTTGATGGAGAATATGGTTTAGGAAAACATAAACATTCAAAGATCTTTTTGTATCTAAATTTTTCTTACTGTGAATTTCAATGTATTTATACTGGACAGAAGAAACGTGTCTCACTTGTCAACAACTATCAACAAAATGCATGAGGTGTAGACATCTCACACCAAATAGTTGGCAGCTTGAGTCTTTTTAGGGACATCTACATAAAGGTTAGCATTCCCTACCATGCTAGCTTTGAACGAAGCATATAACAAAGATATGCATTGGTCCCATAAGGCTGAATTCCCATATACTTGCACATGCTTATAAGCCTTGGCCTGTTTGCAAAATAAGTAAAATAAAAGCTCATCAAATCTGTAAGTAAGAATCTCAGAAGTTTTTGGCTATTACCATGTCTTTGTGTTTTAACATTATGGACCTGCTCATGTTGTCTAGTGTAAGCTCATCATTGAACAGCTTTGCAAAACCCAAAATATCATCATTGGACACCAGCTCTCCTCTACGGACCTGTTGGGATCAACAAACAAGTAACAAAGTTAATGTATGCTGCAATCTTCTTTAACTACATTCATAGAATATACTGCATGGTTCAGAATGGTATAACTACTAAGGTAATACTTTGCTCATAAATTCATCAAGATCCTCAGCAGTTCTTTTCACATCACCAGTTCCTTTTGTCTTAATTTCCTTAGCCATCTCTGTTACTATATCTTGTAAGAACTTAGCATACTGCAGTCTTGCGTTCACCTTTAGCTTTAATGCCTCCTGTTTAAAGTATACATGGTGATTAGGCCCAAAATATATTGGAAATACAGAAGATTTGCATCGTACGTCACCATCAGATACCATGTTTCATAGATGATGAGCAAATTACAGGAAAGGCCAAAACATTGTTCTTTTTTCAATAATACCCTAGGCAATGTCAGCTGGAAATCAAAATTGGCATATTGCTTATTTGATATGTCAAGGAGTACAATGACCAATGTATGTTGACCCTTGATAGCCCTGAGCATACAAATGAGTCAAGGTAAACTTGTACATCAAGTCCTCTCATATGAAGTCAACACAGATTCAAACCGTTACAAGGATAAGATTTCAGGGGGTGGAGATACTTGTTTGAAGACTGTGTTAGAGGTGGCACCAGAATGTGTGAATGAAACCATCAATTGATAGCTCTCAATCAGTAAATGCTTCAGAAAAAGGCAACTTATAATTCTGAAGATTCATCAGAGATAAAAGGAGGGAGACTAGAATGATTCCTGAAAAACACACCAATACAATGCAATCATTTGGCTCGGCCCAATGCCCCTTATAAGTACTTGTTTGTTGAATACTAGAACAATGACATTTGGCTCTGATAGAAATCCATCAGCCCAGTGCCCTTTAAGAGTGTTTATTTATTGAATTTTCGTGATCAATGACATTAGTAGGCTTCCACTAAACAAATGATCCATGAAATAATGGATGTGAATAGATTATCATTCCTGCAGCAAATAAAAGCATGTCCAAGTAAAGCTTTGCTGTCCAATACTTGGTAATTGCTTACATCCTGCAATTCCAAAATATCATTAGTAAAGAAACATACCACGTGCTTGGTTGCGTATCACCTACCAAAAAAGAGCAAATCTTTGGCAGTTGGGCACAATGGCCTAACCCCATTTTTTTCAACATCTTGACAATTGCTTCTTCATCAAAGATAAGGAAAAAGTCTCAAATTGTAGTTCTATTTTCAAAGAGAAGAAGCTTCTATTAATACCATCTCAAAGAAAATCCCCTAAGGTAAAATATAAAGTACAAAGAACCTTGTAAAATGAAACTAATTGTATCATAAATACAATACTATGTGAACAACCAATCTAGTGGGCTATAATACGATACCATCTGAGGGGCTGTGTGAAAAAAGGTGCCAAAAACCTAGGTCTGCTAGATAGCATTTCCCTTCTTGAGTCCTCACCCTCTTACAGCCACCCTACAGCCTCTCCCACTTTCCACGGTATATGGATGAACTCCATCCAAATCCTCAAAAGAGTGGAGGCCTCCTAGACGTCTATAGCATGGTTGCTGTCCCGAGGACATTAAGTTTTTTAATGCTTTGCTTTTGCTAGAGACATTTGATTAATTGAATAATCAAATGTGTAATGTTGTGATGCACATGTGATGTGCAAGCAAATCTTTTGTGGTAACAAGCCAAGGACCCCAAAAAAGCAATGGGTGTCAAAGGCAAAATTTGCAACAATTTATGTCAGCTGGGTTCTGGGTGATAGTTATTATTAGTTTGGCCCTAGGATAATTAATTGGCCAATAAGGGTCCGTGGCATAGTTACCAGGAACGGGGAACAAGAACGGGAACGGGACCCCCCGAAACGGGGAAAACGCCTAAAGTTAGGGAACGGGAACAAAGGGAACGGTTGGTTTATCTAGTAGCATGGTGGAAGTGAGAAGGGTGGCATGATATGCTAGGTACAATATGGGACAACTAGATTATGGGTAGTAGTATGGTAGGCATTGAAAAGGTCATGTTCGACGTGCCAATTTAGTGACCTAATGGATCACGCTTTTCAAGGGGGGACCAACAACACAATTAGTATCAACATGATTAGTAATCATATGTCACACACACCCACACATGCACACATGTTTGTATATATGTGCGTGTATGTGTATCTAATATCTATCTCGTGTGTGTGTGTCTCACCCACTCACTCACTCAGGCGGGTAGGAGAGGCGGGGGGCCACAAGCCAAGCGGATAGAAGAGGTGGGAGCAGGTAGGGCCCAGGCGAGGTAGGCGGGCAAGGGAGGCAGAGCAAGCGACAGAGGTGGAAGCAGGCGGGTTCCAGGGAACGGCTGTTGGAACGGCCCGGAACGACGTGGAACGGGTAAGAACGGGGCTGGGAACAGGCAAGAACGTTCCATGGGCGTTTTGCTGGTAAACACATGCCGGAACCCGTTAATCCGCTCCTAAGGCAATTAAGATTTGGGACCACTTGGGGTTGCAAATAGCCTAGGCAATTAAATTATGGATGAGACATCTAATTTTGGACAAGGTCAAAAGGACTTAAATTAATTTTCAAAATAAATTGATTCTAAAAATTTATTTAAATGGCTAGGAATTGCTGGAAAATGGGAAAAAAAGGCTACCACTTGGCAAGAGTTCCCACACAATGGAGAAGGTTGTTTGGAGGCTATAGAGACTCATTCAATGTATTCAACTTGTGAGAGGGAGAGAGAAGAAGAACCTACTAATCAAAATTTGCCCTTACGGAGACATTTAGCACGTTGCAAACTACTGCAGGAGACCCTCGAGATGCAAACGACAGCATTTATGATGCCTCAAATACAACCAATAGAAATTCGACACCTTCTTGGCAGCAGGCAACAACATTTGGGATTGATCAGAGCAGACAGCAATCAATTTCAAGGGTTTTCCCACATAAAAACTCAAAAAATTCTCTCATCAACATTCTCTCTCCTTCTCTAGTCCATTCTCTGATTATCTCAGCAAATCTCAGCCATCTGAAAGAGTTCTCAGCCAAATTTGGTGGGCAACAATGGAATTTCTGCTGTAAACCCTAAATTACAACAAAAATCACGATTTACCAACCACCTTGGGACCCATGCCAACAATTGGAGGCATAGTACAATGAAATCAGCAATTGGAATTCAAGGAATTGCCAAGGATTTCAAACACTAACCCGTCCCATTTGTCTTGGGGCAGCATTTGGCCAATCAAGGGTCCAATTTGTACAAGTCCGGGGTGAAGATCAAGGGGCAAATTGCTCGAAAGGCTTGCTATTCATTTATCACAGCAAGGAGCTTCTGAATCAACAGAGGAGATTAAGAAATCTCAGTTGTACTCCATCCAATTGCAATACAAGATAAAGAAATACTGCAAGGGGTGCCAATTTTGGAGCCAATAGGATATCCATTGTCCAAGATTGTAAGGTGTAAAGTGTGCATTTCAGTTTTGTGAATTTGTTAATTGCTGTAATTAAGTGCTTAATCAGGTTTTCACCACCCTCTCCAAGAAGGAAGGCTGATTTCATGGTTCCAATGCCAAGATACCATTAAATCCTTTGACTTGGTGGCCCGAGGCACTTGATTGCAAGCCAAAAGCTTTGTGCTAGTGCTGAATTTGTGCTTAACTGAGTAATTACAACACAATGTCATCATACAGTGAGATAGAATGTAGTAGCACTGTTTTTCATGCAATGGTTAGTCAAGGACCGCATACGAGATTGTATGGCACAACTCATTATAGTATGCAGCAACCTATGCATGGTGTGAAAGACCCAATGTATTTGGATATGGCTGGTAATATGCATAATCCTATGTATGGCAACATTGTTTTGATGCTTGGAGCACAAAGTGGCATATTTAGTAACACATCTACACCCCCAAATGCTAATGGGGCTTAAGAAATGGGTGTTGGTCATGCAAACGCTTCATTTGGTGTTGGTCATGATGAAAATACAGCAAATGCACCGTTTTTGCAACAACCAATATATGACAACTTGACTCCCAAAGAAGCAACAAAAGACAATGATGAGGGTGGAAAAGAGGTGAAGTTTGAGTCCTTCAGTGATGCACAAGATAGGCTGAAAGCTTTGACTTTCATCCAACATTTTGATGCAACCTATTCAAAGGAAAACTTTACTAAATCCTCTAAGATTCGAAAGGCACCCACTTTTTTAAGAGGAATGCATTGCAATGGTGATCCATGCTCTTAATGCAAGGAAGAGCACTGTCAACATGGATACAATTGAAGCAAATGTTTTCATCAAATCAGTTGACTAGTACTTTTGAGGTGGACATCATGACAACTTGAAATAAGCTAGATGCAAAGAAATACAAGAATTTGGAGCAATACAATAAGAAGGTTTAGGATACATTGCTACCTATCACCTCTTATTATCTGGTTCCTCTTCATGAGCAAGTGGAAAAGTATGTATGTGGGCTACCTAAAGAAATCAAGGATTTTTGTTGAATCTACCGTGTCTAGCATGTCTTAGCTCATAGAGACTACTACTACAACTGATGCATGGTTGTGTGGGAAAGATTCAAGCTCCCAAGAGAGTGGAGCGAAGACGAATAAAAAGTTGTCAAAGATTGAGAAAAGGGGCAAATCTGAAAATCAACCTAAAAAGAGGTCAAAACGGCAAAGAAAAGGCTGCATAACATAAGGAATTAAGGCTGCAAACAAATGCTTTGTGTTGAAGGGGAGAGAGTGTGCAATGAAGTGCGAGATAGAGGCATGAGCAACAGAGTTGAGAGTTCGAGAGAGTGAATGCAAAGATAGGTGTACTTTTTTTTAAATGGTACACAAAGAATAAAAGAATGTATTTATATGTTAGGGTACATTAAGGGTGTGTTCACACCCGTAAGTCTACTTACACGGAGACAAAGGGACTTTACACCCAACAACCTCCCACTTAAAGGCCTGAAGTGGTACCTTTAAGCTAACCAACTCTCACTAAATGAATCCAATGCTCATGTTGAGCCTTTGCAAGACACTTAGTGAGAACATCTGCAAGGTTATATTGGGTTTTGACCTTAGTTAGTGTGACAAGACCATCATCCAAGACCTGTCGAATAAAGTGATACCGAACATCTGTGTGTTTGGTGCGTGCATGGAACATGGCATTCTTAGCCAGACATACTGCACTTTGACTGTCACAACCAAGCACTGAGTACATGAAGAAAGACCAAAATCCTTGACCAGACGGCCAAGCCAAATAGCTTCCTTAGAAGCTTCTGTGGCTGAAATATATTCAATCTCTGTAGTACTCAGTGCCACAATTTTTCGCAATCTTGAACACCAAGAGATAGCCCCACCAACCAAAGTAAAAACATACCCACTGGTAGATTTCCTAGTGTCAAGATCTCCTACCATGTCTAAATCACAAAATCCCTACAACTCTAGTGTACCTTTTCCCTAACATATACCCTTTTCTTGTGTATCTTTTAAGTACCTGAAGATACATTTCACTGCTTCCCAATGTGGCTTGCCAAGGTTAGACATGAAATTGCTAACAGCTCCCACTGCATGAGCAATGTCAGGGCGAGTTGCAACCATGGCATATATCAAAGATCCACAAGTTGATGCATAAGGTATACCCTTCATGGCATTAGCAGCTACATTATCCTTAGGGCAATCAGATTTGCTAAGATTTGTATGTGGCAATAAAGGCACACCAAGAGGCTTAGCATCAACCATATTAAACCTATCAAGTACTTTGCTGATGTACTTGTCCTGTGAGAGAAACAACAAATACTGCCCTCTGTCTCTTTTAATGCGCATGTCTGAAATGTGTTCAGCTGCCCCTAATTTTTCATGGAGAAGGCTGAACTTAGCTACCTTTTAAAAGCATTCAAAGTACTCTTATGCAGTCTTGCAATCAACATATCATCCACATATAAAACCAGCACAAAAAGGCTTCCATCATCAACCTTTTTAGTGTATAAGCAATGATCTGCATGACTGCGTTTAAATCCATGGCTGAGCATAAAGGTATAAAATTTTTGTATCATTGTCTAGGGGCTTGTTTCAGCCCATATAAGCTGCGTTTCAGCCCATATAAGCTGTGTTTCAGCTTACAAACCAAATGCTCTTTCCTCGGAATAGTAAATCCTTCTAGGAGCTTCATGTACAGTTCTTCATCCAAGTCACCATGAAGAAAAAGCAATCTTCACATCCATCTAATCCAACTCTAAATCCAAGGATGCAATGAGAGCAAACAAAACACGGAGCGTAGTCATCTTCACTACTGGTGAAAAGACCTCCTGGAAGTCTATGCCTTCCTTTTGTGTATAGCACTTTTAGCAACCAACCGTGCCTTGTACTTGGGCTTCCCATCAATACATTTTACTTTGTAAATCCATTTATTAGGAATAGCTTTCCTATCCTTGGGCAAAGGTACAAGCTCCCATGTGTTATTTGCATATAGAGACTTCATCTCTTCCTGCATAGCAAGCTCCCACTTTCTCTTGTTTTCACATGACTGTGCCTCTTTAAATGTCAGAGGCTCACCCTCATCAGTCAAACAAATGCAATCCAAAGATGGCTGAAACCTCTACGGCTGCCTTCTGACATGTGTAGACCATCTTACCCAATGATCTGTATTATCAAGCAGTGGGCCTACATCCTGAGGAATGTGCACACCATCACCAAGTGACTGATTTTCAGCATTTTCTTCCTGCTGTAATCTGTTTTCAGCATGTTCTTCTTGCTGTCCTATTTCATCATGTGCATCTATTTGTTGTCCATGATCTTCTGGTTGTAGCACAATAGGTTGCTGCTCATTTTCAGCATCAAAAGGGACAGAATTTTCAGCTAATGGCTGCTGAATGGCTAGCTGTTCATGCTGAAATTTGACCTTATTTTTGTCAATTTCACCATGTGTAGCATTTTTCAGTAACTTTGCCTCATTAAATACTACATCTCGAACATCTCGGCTGCGTACTATCTTCCTACCCTGAGAAAGCCAAACTCTATAACCCATCTCTCCCTCATCTCCATATCCCATGAAGATGCCCTTAATGGATTTCATGTCTAGTTTGGTCCTCTATTCTACAAGTACATGCACAAAGGCATCACAGCCAAAGACACACAAATGGTCATATGAAGCAAGTTTGCCAGACCAAACGTCTTCAGGAATGCCATCTTCCAATGCACGATTGGGAGAGCAATTGCATACATGAACTGCAGTTTTAAGAGCCTCTCCCCAAAACTGCTGCAGGAGATTAGCTGTGGACAGCATGCATCTGACTCTCTCATAAAGTGTGCAGCCACGCCATTTGATGCAAGATTATAAGGGGCTGTCAACTCCCTCTTAATGCCATGCATCGCACAAAACTTGTTAAATTCATTTTAGACATACTCACCCCCATTATCTGTTCTTATGGCTTTCAACTTAAGCCATTTTTGTGTGGTAACAAAAGCATGAAACTTTTTAAAAACATCCAACAGATCATTTTTGCTCTTAAGTACGTACACCCATGACTTTCTACTAAAATCATCAATGAAGGTAACAAAGTAGTGTGCACCCCCATATGAATTAGCAAGCATAGCGCACACATCACAGTGTACTAAGTCAAGAGCATTAGACTTCTTAATGACACCTGAGTAATAAGGAGACTTCACTCGTTTTCCATATAAGCAATCATTACAAAATTCGAGACCAAAGCCTTTTACATCAAATCTCCTTGAAGAGGAGAGAACACGAAGGCCTTTCTGGCTCATATGACCAAGTATTTTGTGCCAAAGCTCCATCTGTGAATGGACTTCAGCCACAGCCAAGAACTTGCCAGGTAATGCTTTACAATGCAAATAATATAAAGTCCCCCTTTTGCTGCCTTTAACAATCAGCATAGAGCCCTTATGGACCTTTCAAGTGTTAGAGATCAGGTCATAGCCTGATCAAGGGCAGCAGGCTGGTGCAGTTGAACTGGCAGTCGGACTGCACAATCGGACTGCCACGTGGCAGTCCGACCTGCAGCAGCCAGTCGGCTGCATTTAATGCAGCCGCCTGGCTATTTTTTGACGCCCTATTTCCCCCGGTTTTCCAGCTATTTATACCTAGCACTTTCAGCAGTCTGGTACACTTCTCTGCTCGCAGATTACAGACCGGTGACGCACAGATTCCGTCTCTTCGCAGATTTCAGACAGCAGACAGTGCAGACTGCAACGGACTTCGAGGTGAACAGCAGGTTGCATCGTCGAGGTGGAGACACGCAGTCCTGCGCACTGCACCCGTGTATATATCTGCATATCTTTGTATTCAGCATTCTTTATACAACAAATCTTCATCGTCCACTGTCTCTTTCTCTCTCTTCTCTCTCTGCGTTCTCTCTCGCTCAGTCCTACGCTTCCGCACCGCTGCACTCTGACATGGTATCAGAGCAGTGTTTGAGGGCTGACTGAGTGCAGAATCAACCTGAAGAGGAGTTTCCATCGCGACACAAATTTGTGTTTTTTGCATTTAAGGGTAGACAGGAGGGCTACGCCTTGGAACAAGGCTGAAACGAGTGTGGGCGCACAGGAAAGGAGTACAGGTGGTGGATTTGCTGCTGTTTACTGCTGTTTGACGCGGAGGAAGTTTGAGTTTTCAGCCTACAAGTGCAGGTTTTGCTTTTTCATCACCTCCGGCGGGTGAAGAAGGTTCAGGACGCGGAAGAGCCTTAGCAGGCTGAGTTTTCCCAGTCAGAGGGGGCTGCTTTTGCGTTTGTGAAGGCATTGCAGGTGAAGATGTCTACAGAAATTGACTTGGAGTTCCAGGCGATTATGGACCGGAAGGTGCCTGTCTTACCGGCTCTTCCTGCAAATCAGAAGCTCGACAGCGACAACTACCGCATTTGGCGCGTCATGATGTTGGCCATCCTTGAGTCCTATGATTTGGCGGAGTTGGTACAGGAGGAGATTGACCAGCCCTCGGTAAGAGATGAGTCCAAACTCTCTTCCGATGCTTGTGCGGAGTTGGCCAAGGCTCAATCTCATTGGGACAAACTGAATGCCAGGATTCGATCCTTTCTCTTTCTATCATGCACTACAGCCGTGATAGCTCACATCGAGCACTTGACGGTGGCTCGGGAGATATGGCTGGAGCTTGATCAGATGTATAATCGGATGACCCTAATGAACCGGGTTTCTTTGGAGGTACAGATGCGGACCTTGTCCGTCAATAAGTCTTCTTCACTCCGGGAGCACATTAACAAGCTAAGGCAGCTTCAGATGCAAGTTCAGAATGCGGGGAAGCCGATTTCCTCAAAAGACATGGCGATCACACTCTTGTCCCAATTGCCGCCACAATTCGGTACATTTTACTCTGCCCTTATAGCTTCGAGACGAGAGTCTACTCTTCGGTGGGAAGAGTTGGTTCCTATGGTTTTGGACCAAGAGGAACAGTTAAACGGACAGAATGCTTCCAAGTCGGAGGCGTTGACAGGTCAAGCCTCTCAGAAGAAGAGGAAGGACCAAAAGAAGAAGAAGGGGGATAACAAGTCCAAGAAGGACAAGGATAAGGACAAGGATAAAGACTCCACATGCCATATTTGTGGAAAGACTGGCCATTGGAAGAAGGATTGCCCTGACAAAGACACGAAGGACACCAAGAAGAAGGACACCAAGGATTCTGGAGCGGTGGCTGCACCCTCATCAGCTGCATTTCTTCATCTAGCTGTCATTGAGGACACTTCACCGAATGCTTCTGATGCTGCAATGACGGCTCCCCAGGCTCGAGAGTGGATTGTTGATAGTGGTGCCTCACGGCACATGACTCCTTCATCAGATGGTGTTGCCCAGCTGCGACCCTCACGTGGGCAGATTCTCATTGGAGACAGCTCTTCAATTTCTATTGCAGGTCGGGGTAAGATGCAGCTTATTCCGGATAGACGAGGTGGTACCCATACCTCAGAGGTTTTGCATGTACCAGAATTAGGGTACCATCTCCTTTCAGTTCATAAGATCTGCTCCCTTGGTCTTTTGGTGGAGTTTGACAGTTCTACGGTGCGAGTCCTTGATCGTGGATCGAGGAAGGTTCTCTCATCCGGATATGAGGAGAATGGCATTTACAAACTGAAGTCTTCCACCGCCCTCTCTACTCTTCTTCTTACCTCACAGTCACAGTCAGAGTTATGGCATGCTCGGTTTGGTCACCTGAACTATGACTATCTTCGGAGGGTGTCACGTGGACAGCTTGTTCAAGGGTTGCCGGATATAGTGGTGAGCCAGCAGCCATGTGTCTCCTGCATTCAGGGGAAGCAGCATAGGGATGTCATTCCCCACATAGCTTCGCGGCGGTCTACTTCACCGATGGAGCTAGTATCTACGGATCTATGTGGCCCTATGAGGAATGAGTCCCTGCGTGGGAGCTCGTACTTCATGCTGATCGTGGATGACTACAGCAGGATGACATGGGCCTACTTTTTGGCACTAAAGTCAAAAGCTTTCTCGCACTTCAAGGATTGGCTTCTCTTTGAGGAGAACCGATCGGGCCGGAAGTTGAAGACCTTGCGATCCGACAAGGGAGGTGAATTTGTTTCTAATGAGTTTGCTCGGTTTTGTGCAGATAGAGGAATTCACCAGGAGTTTGCCAATACCAACACTCCTCAAGAAAATGGTATTCTTGAACAAAAGAACCGCAGTGTAATCGAGATGGCACGCACCATGATGGAGCACCGACACACCCCTCAGGTTTTGTGGGCCGAGGCTGTGGCTACTACAGTCCACATCCTTAATCAATTCCCTACTTCGGCCGTGGAAGGGATGACCCCATTTGAGGCTTATTTTGGGATGACGCCAGATGTTTCTTACTTTCGAGTCTTTGGGTGTGATGCCTATGTTCACATTCCCAAGGCTCACCGTGATAAATTTGAAGCAGCTTCCCGAAAACAGGTATTTGTTGGCTACAGCTCCCAGTCCCAAGGCTACCGACTGTATGATCCCGTCAAGCGGGATGTGTACACTAGCCGTGATGTGCGGTTTGTGGAGGTTCCGGCTACTTCACCGGGTGAGGAGCATCCCGTTCTTGGAGATCCAGGGGAGAGTTGGGCTCCTTCTACAGTTCCACTGGAGCCCATGCCTTTTAATTATGATTCTGTTTCTGACACAGAGTCTACTGTTCCACCAGACACCTCTGAGGAGTTACTGCCGGTGGATATTCCAGAGTCTTCTGCTGATGGAGAACGTCAAGGGGAGGTTCGGCCTCCTCCTCGCTGGGCCCGTGACACACTCAGTGATTCAGGGATCGAGGGGGTTCCTGAGGAGTGGGGACCGCAGGATGGTCCGCGACGGTCACGGCGGCACCAGGCACATTCTACGGAGCTTATTTGCTCCAACTATTGTTTGATGACCCGTGTTATGCAAGATCGAGAGCCCACCTCCGTAAAGGAGACTTTACAATCCGCCCCATGGAAAAAAGCTATGGAAGCTCAGTTGGAGGCTATTAAGAGGAATGGCACTTGGTTACTCGTGCCCCGCCCCCCGAAGAAGAAGGTGATTGGAGTCAAGTGGGTCTTCAAGACCAAATACCTAAGCGATGGTACTTTGGATAAGCACAAGGCTCGCCTTGTTGCTAAAGGTTTTGCACAGCGCCCAGGTATTGACTGTCATGATACTTTTGCCCCCACAGCTCGTATGGCGACCATTAGAGCTGTTCTTGCTTTGGCTGGCCATAGGAGATGGCCTGTTTATCAGTTGGATGTGAAGTCGGCCTTCCTCAATGGTGATTTGAAGGAGGAGATCTATGTTGAGCAGCCTCCTGGCTTTGGTTCTTCAGATGGGAAAGTCTACAAGTTGAAGAAGGCCTTGTATGGCCTCAAGCAGGCTCCGCGTGCATGGAACGAGAAGATTGATTCGTTTCTCCAGTCTCAATTGGAATATCGGCGGTCCAAGGCCGATCCGCAGCTGTATGTTCACACTTCCGAGGATGGTTGTGTGCTGTTTGTCTTATATGTTGATGATTTGATTGTCACAGGTGATGATGCATAACAAGTCCAAGAGACGAAGTCAACTTTACATCGGACATTCGAGATGACGGACTTGGGTCTACTACATTTCTTTTTGGGCCATGAGATTTATCAGTCTCAGAGGGGGATCTTTATCTCTCAACAGAGATATGTACAGGAGCTCTTGGTGTCTTTTGAGATGGAGGATTGTCGGGCCCTATCTACTCCTATGGATCCGAACTGGAAGGCCACTTTCCATTCAACTTCTCCTTTGACGGATGCGTCCCGCTATCGACAGTTGATTGGGTCTTTGATTTGGCTTCTCAACACCAGGGTTGATCTATGTTTTGTTGTTGGGCTCTTGGCAGGGTTCATGAGTGAACCTAAGACGGTGCATTGGCAGGCTGCTCAGAGGATACTTCGGTATCTGAGGGGGACGTCTGATTTAGGGATTCATTACCCCGCAGGGACAGATGGGTCAAATCTTGTACTTGCAGGTTGGAGCGACTCGGATTGGGCCGGTGATATGGACCACAGGCGGTCTACTACAGGTTACTGTTTTACTTTGGGTGCCGGTGTTATTTCATGGAGTAGCAAGAAGCAGCCCACGGTAGCCCTTTCGTCTACTGAGGCGGAGTATCGGGCCGCGTCTTTCACCACATGCGAGGTTGTGTGGCTTCGGAGATTATTGGAGGAGCTTGGGTGCCCCCAGACTCGTCCTACATTGCTGCGATGTGACAATGAGAGTTGCATTGCCTTGGCAAGGAACCCTATTTTTCATGCCCGGACGAAGCACATTGAGATCCAGTACCACTTCATCCGAGAAAAGCTTCTGGATGAGACCATCACTGTGGAGTATTGCAAGACGGAGGACAATCTTGCGGATTTGTTTACGAAGGCGCTTCCTCAGGCTCTACTTCGGAGACATTCCAGATCCCTCAGGCTTCTGCCCTGCCCAGGCTCTGAGAGGGGGTGTTAGAGATCAAGTCATAGCCTGATCAGGGGCAGCAGGCTGGTGCAGTCGGATTGGCAGTCGGACTGCACAGCCGGACTGCCACGTGGCAGTCCGACCTGCAGCAGCCAGTCGGCTGCATTTAATGCAGCCGCCTAGCTATTTTTTGGCGCCCTATTTCCCCCGGTTTTCCAGCTATTTATACCTGGCACTTTCAGCAGTCTGGTACACTTCTCTGCTCGCAGATTACAGACCGGTGACACGCGCAGATTCCGTCTCTGTTCGCAGATTTCAAACAGCAGACAGTGCAGACTGCAGCGGACTTCGAGGTGAACAGCAGGTTGCATCGTCGAGGTGGAGACACGCAGTCCAGCGCACTGCGCCCGTTTATATACCTGCATATCTTTGTATTCAGCATTCTTTATACAGCAGATCTTCATCGTCCACTGTCTCTTTCTCTCTCTTCTCTCTCTACGTTCTCTCTCTCTCAGTCCTACGCTTCCGCACCGCTGCACTCTGACATCAAGATCCACCACCAAATGTAGTAAAATACCCTTTAGCATCAAGCTGCCCAACTAATAGTAGACTCTTCTTTATGCCAAGTACAAATCTGACATCCTGCAAAATCAGCTCTTGGCCATTTTCAAGAGCCAAGTGAATGGTGCCAACACCCTCTATCTCACATGCATAGTTATTACCCAAGTAAACCTTGCCTAGGCAACCTGCAGTGTATTCAAAAAATAACTCCAAAGAAGGAGTAACATGAAAGGAGGCACTGCTGTCCACTATCCATGATTGTGACAACCCATCATGAGCTGAAAGTAAGGCATCAATTAACTCCTTTTTGGTGATGTGCATATCACCTGTTGTTGCCATAATATCTACATCATTACATGAGGCTACAACAAGTATCTCTTTAGTGTCAGGAAGCTCTTCAATGTCCATACTAGATGCAACATTTGCCTTTGCAACTTCTTTTGAGGAAGAGTTATCATCATCTTTCTTATCATCCTTCTTTTTCTTACCATGTTGTTTCTTTCTTTCTTGCTCTTTCTTAAAGTACCGGCAATCGGGGGTTTTGTGCCCTTTACGCCCACATTGATAGCATGTAACATCTTGTTGTTTGCCCTTGCTTTTGCTTCTGCTTTTCCCTTTACTGGTTGCATTATCCCTCTTTTCTGCCCTGCCTCTCACATGGTAAGCTGAGCCACTGCTTTCACCACTAGACTTTCTTCTAATTTCTTCATTAAGGATTGAACCTCTTACACCATCAAAAGTCAAAGCAGAATTGTTACTAAGTAACACAACCAAAGACCTCCCAGCTGTCAGGCAAAGTCATCAATAAGAAAATAGCTTTCAATTTATCATTGAAAGCCGTCAAACCAAAGTCCTGCAACTGACTCAAAACCCTTGTGAAAGCACTCAAATGCTCAAATGCTGGCTTAGACTCATCCAACTCCATGTTCACAAGTTTATGCATAACATGCACTTGATTTACAGGAGTTGTATTTTCATAAGTGTCCTTAAGCTTTTTCCATATAGTATAACCTGTGTCAAGACGCTTGATGTCTGTAAGTACATCATCAGACACTGCCATCACCCAATCCACATCTGTCATAGCTGCAAGCTTAGCCTCCAAGAGATCATCTTCACAGTCCTTGAGAAACAAAATGCCTTGCATCCTATCCTTCCAGAAGTCAAAGCCAGTGCCATCAAACCTCTTGATTTCAAAGAGGGATTTAGTATCACTGTTGCTAGAAGCATTTGCAGTCATTTTTCAGCAATAAACCAAAGATTCAATGCTGCAATTTATGACAACAAAAATGAGCTGAATATTCAGCTGATTTCAGCCCAATTTTTCAACAAATAATAGTAAGATTCAGTCCAAGTACACGTACAGCAGTAGAACGAATGACTTTCAGCAGTATGACTGCAATTTCAGCATACATTAAATGCATACATCGCTGCCACGTAACTCCCACTTCAGCAATATCACCAAAAATACATCTACACCAATCCCAGATCTGCAAATGATCACTAAGACTGCTGCAACATGAATAATCAACAATACATCAACTCAATGGGAGCTGTCCAGCAAGTGTACTGCATACATATGTGCTTGTATCATCTTCTGGTACCCAAAACACCAAGAAATCTCTGCAATTTCTCCAAAATCGCACAAGCGGGAGATAAAAACACTCAAATCACTCTCCTTCTAACCACAAGATTGCTTCAGCAATATTCCCAAAGTGCATTTCACGCATTAACTTTGCCAAAATCCACAAATTTCAGCAAAAGCCCCAAAAATTTCACTATGAAATCTGCCCCAATTGAATTAATATATGTTCCCGAGAGCATAAAACGGGCAAATTTAGCAAAATTTCATAGAATTTTGCAAAAGCCCCAAAGTTTCCGGGTCCAAGTGTGCACGAATGTCAACCAATCTAACTCAGCTGAACAAAGTTTCACCAATACAACAAAAGCCCCAAATTTTATGGGTCCAATGTTGAGAAGTTTTACTCAAATGAGCAAAATTTCACTAAATTTGGCAAAATCCCCAATTTAAACGCACACAATGTCTGCAATTTCTGATGTTGATACCTCAGCCTTGCATGAGCAGCACTCAATCTGAAAAAGCCCCAAATTTCTGGGCCTAAATCTACACAAACTTGTGCACTGTGCTTGCACGATGAACCCCCGTCAGTGACCAAGGGGCCTCCTTGTAAAATTAATGAAAATTTGACGAAAATTGCTAATAATGTGACGAAAAACATCAACTGTTGGCCAACCGCTTGTCCCGCGTGCCTGTTGCCCGATGAATCTGCCTGGGACTATCCTCGTGAGCTGTCGCCGCTTGCTGTCGCCGGCCTGCTAGGAGTGACAAAGACTACTGCGCTGACCAGAATCAGCTATCGCCTGCTGTTCAAGATTACACGTGTTGTCGCCACGTGGCTGGGAACTGTCAACCATTTGTCCTAGCAACACACGTGTGTCAAAACAATGACGACCTGACCTGTATTGGCTTGCAAAGGCTGTGTGTGACCTGTCTGGTGACAATCTGAGCAAAAACGAGCTTGAAGCACTGTTGCCTATCTCGCACGTGCTCCCGCCTGACCAGCAAAAATGATGACTTGCTGATTTTTCATGAGCAAAGCGCTGGTGATGTCTCGCACGGGCTCCGAGAAGTGCACACACCTTAGCTATAGCTCTAATATCAGTTTGAAGGAGAGAGAGTGCGCAATGAAGTGTGAGATAGAAGCGTGAGCAGCAGAGTTGAGAGTTCAAGAGAGTGAACGCAAAGATAGGTGTACCGTTTTTTTAATGGTACACAAAGAATAAAAGAATGTATTTATATGTTAGGGTACATTAAAGATATGTTCACACTCGTAAGTCTATTTACACGAAGACGAAAGGACTTTACACCCAACATGTTTGTGAACAAGAGGATCACATAGCTAAGGACTATCCTAATAGGTAACAACCCAAAAAATCATAAAATTAGGAAGCTCTCAAGGGTAAACAACCCAACAAATTAGTGGGATTGGTACCGGATGTTGTTAGGGATCAACCCAATGATGATGCTATTGAGTCATGCAAAGATTATGGGGCAAAATCAGATATCAACACGCTTTGATTATCTTTGATAATAGGGTAAGAGCCAACTTCATCTCTACAAACACGGCAATCCATATAGGCATTAGAGAGGATAAGATGGGATCCTTGGGAGAAGTTGAAATGGCATGCAAGGGCCATGCAAAGCCTGCCACACCACTGATTGAAAAGCTCCATTTGCACATTTAAGGATATATGGAGAGCAAAGAGTTCTCTATTGCTCCACTTGAGGATTGTAATGTCTCGCTTAGTATACCATGGTACCACTACATGCATGCAATGATTGATTAGCATGCTAAAGTGATCACTATTCAGTATAAAGACAAGCCCCACTCTTTGGATGTAAAGTTGAAAGGGAAATTTGTCCCTATTGTATTGGTTGTTGCCATTTCCAAGTAATGAAAATTACCTTTCAACATACTTGGTTTTTACTAAAAATAAGGTTGATAATGAAAATGTTAGAAACATATCCAAACTAGATAAGGATCGCATTTCATTTCTAAAAAAGTATGTTGATTGCTTTCCACAATCACTTTCGAGACAGCTACTGCTTTGAAAGGCCTAAAGATCATGGCATAGAACTTATCCCTAAAAGCAACCCACTAATAAGCCACTCTATAAAGCTAGTTACAACCCAATAGGAGATTATAAGCCAAGTGAATAAGCTATTAGAAAAAGGGCTCTAACTCATCTCCCTTTTGGTCTTCAATGCTTTTGATGCAAAAAAAGAATCACTCATGGCATATGTGCATTTACTATAATGCTTTGCATTCAACTAAATAGATTTGAAAAGTGGGTATCATCAAATACGCATTAGACCAAAGGATATACCTAAGACATCTTTTGGGTTGTATGAGTTTCTTGTCATGCATTTTGAATTTACAAATGTCCTACCACTTTTAATCAGATAATGAATCACATCTTCAAGCCACATATGGGATTTGTGGACATCTTCTTTTATGACATGATTGTCTCCTCTAAGAATGAGTCAAAGCATAGAAAACATTTGGATATTGCATTCAATGAGCCGGGTAAGCACAAGCTGGTCATTAATGATAAGAAAAGTGAATTATTTTTACATAAAATTCACTTTTTGGGGCACATTGTATCCATTGATGGTATTCGTATGGACCCTACAAAGGTTAAGGCAATATGTTCAAAACCACCCTTGAAATATGTACACAAGATCCACAACTTTTGGATCTATGTTCATATTACAAGACATATGTATGCAATTTCACTGAAATTGCATCTCCATTGCATGCTTTGCAAAAAAAGAATATACCATTTAGATGGACAGCAATGAAAATTTCAGTGTTTGATCAGTTAAAAGAAAATATGACTTCAGATCCTGTGCCTATTAGCCTGATCTAAAAAAATCATTTGTGGTTCACTATGATACATGTGGAAATAGCATTGAGATTGTTCTAATGCAAGATGGTCGTACTATGGCTTATGAGAGCCGTCTTCTCTATGGTGTAGAGTGAAATTTACAAGACTATGAGAAAGAGCTCTTAGTTGTAATTCATGCATTATCTACATGGAAACACTATTTGTTGGGAGCTGATTTTATAGTACAAACAGATCATCAGACATTGAGGTAATTTCTAAGTCTGATGTAATTTCTAACGCAAAGAAAGTCGTCAAAGAAGCATATGAGATGGGCAAACTTTCTCTCTATGTTTCATTTTCAAATTGTACAAATTAATGGTAAAAAGAATGTTGTAGCTAATGCCATATCACATGAGCCTCAAATTTCAACTATTGGTATGGTTTATCACACTGAATTGAATGCCATGAAAGATCGGTATGCTACTGATTTGGATTTTGCAAATGTGTATGATCAACTTTACAATGGCTAGAGGCATGAGCACTTTGTACTTAAAGATGGTTTTCTGATGATGCATAGAAGATTACATCTCGCAAAGTAGTTGAAACCTAAAATGATCACTCAGAGTAATGTTCCTCCTTATGTAGGACATAGAGGGATTGATACCACAATCAAAGCAATGGAGCATTTTTTTTATTGACCAGCTTTTTGAGACATGATGTAGAGCAATTTGTTAAGACATGCATCGTATGTCGAAAAGTAAAGTATGATAGAAAAAAGATGTTGGCTTTGTTGCAATTCTTGCTCATTCCAAACAAGCCTTAGCAAAGCATTGCTATGGACTTTATCTTTGAGCTTTCTAGGACACCTACAGGGAATGATGGGATATAGACTATCATTTGTAAATTCAACAAGCACTCCCATTTCAATCCGGTGAGAAAGAAGATAAAGGTTAATCATATGGCACGTTTATTTTTAGAGCATGTATTTAAGTATCATGTTATGCCAGAGTTGATTCGTGATGATCAAGATCCTTGGATGACCAATTTATTTTGAAAGGGGTTGTTTGAGAATATGGATACCATACAAAAATTCTCATCATCTTCCATCTGCAAATAGATGGTTAGTATAAAGAGGCAAATGCCAATGTTAGATATTTTGAGGTGTTATGTATCAAAGCATAAGACACAATGGTAGCAATATTTGCCATTGCTAGAGTTTGTATATAACAATACGATACATAGTTCCACTAGCAAAGCTCCATTTGAGGTTGAAGAGAGTGGCAAGAAGGAAGCACCTATTTTGCACACTAAGGATAGTATCTTTGAGACTGATGTTGTGTGGAAAGCTTGGATGCAACCTATGCAAATATAAATTATGCACTTCAAAGATCTCGAGAAAAACAAAAGAATGCATTTAATCACCATAGACGAGCTTTGCACTTCACAAGTGGTGATTATGTATTGTTGCGTTTTAAAGATGAAAAGTAAAGAAAGGTTGTATCCGAAGTTCAATATGAGATACTATGGGCCCTTCCAAGTGTTGAAAAAGATCAACAATGTTGCTTATCGACTAAAATTACCTTCCACATTGGCGGATACACAATGCGTTTTATGTGAGTCTGTTAAGGCCTTTTCATAGCAACGTACCAAAGAATGTATCTGCTGAAATTCAACTTGACGTTGAGGAACTAGATGAGATCTTTGTAACCGAGAAATTTTTGACACATAAAGCAAGAAAGATCAAGGGTAAATTTTCCAAAAGATATTTGGTGAAGTTCCCAAACTATTCACCGATGGATACTGAGTGGATGGAAGAGGATGACTTAGAAGACCATCCACTTCCATTCAATTAGAGCTGAGTTTGGATTGGCCTCAATTAGGTTCAACAGAGCAAGAATCCAAAGCATTACCCGATACTCAAGGGAAAGGTAACACTTCCACTCCTCTAGTGATAGTCATCTCTCATACATAGTGGATCTTAGATGTATTCAACATGCATCCAAGGTACTATGCTAACAATATGTTTGCCATGAGGTCACTATTTAGTATACTAGCCATTGTGAGATGTATGCAACTAAGCATGGTTGTTACCGCAGCTCTAAGACTATACTTTTGAATCAACTCTTGCATCACTTTCTTATTAATTTTTACATTCAGTTTGAGATCCCTTTGCGATCACGTTTACATCAGTTTGTGATCAGTTTTCAGATTAGCATATGATAAAATTATGATTAGTCTATGCTCAGTTTTCAATGGTTTTCAGTTGGTTCTATGGACAGCACCATGTTTCATAAATGCCATTGACAGTTCAGCCATGGTTTATACTCAATTTATACTTAATTATGGTTCTTTAGTCAAAACAATTGAGAAACATGAGAAATGGATGCAATTTCTAGCAACAATTTTAGAGTATTTTTTAGTTTGATACTATGTTTATATTGGCTGGAAATTTTCAGCAAGTGTTGAGCATGTGGCATGGTTAAACAGTAGTGACCAATGTTGTGTTGATTGTCATGCCTTATGGAAATTCCACTACACTATACTTTTGCTTTGGCACATTGCAATGCAATTGAGGATGATTGCAAGGAGTTCAAGGGGAAGGTCTTTCATAGGGACATGAAATTTTTGGATGCTTTACTTATGCTAAGACATTTGATTAATTTAATAATCAAATGTGCAATGTTGTGATGCACATGTGATACACATGGCAGATATTTCACAATAACAGGTCAAGGGTCTTGAGGAAGCAATGGGTGTCAAAGGCAAAAGTTACAACAAGTCATGCCAATTGGGTTCTAGGTGATAGTTGGTGTCAATTTGGCCCTAAGACAATTAATTGGCCAATAAGTGTCAATGGTGACACTAGGGACTAGACATTAATTAATTAATTAATCCTTGTCAATGGGCCAATTAAGGTTTGGAACCATTTGGGGTTACAAATGGCCTAGACAATTAAATTGTGGATGGGCACATTTAATTTTGGGCAAGGTCAAAAAAACTTAAATTAATTTTCAGAATCAATTGATTCTAAAAATTAATTAAATGACTAGGAATTGCTGGAAAATGAAAAAAGAAGGTTGCCACTTGGCAAAAATTCCCATACAATGGAGGAGAAGACTGTTGAGAAGCTATAGAGGCTCATTCAATGTATTCAGCCACAGAGAGAGAGAGAGAGAGAGAGAGAGAGAAGAGAAGCTGTTGATCAAAATTTGTTGCTATGGAAACATTCAAGAGACTGCCAATTGTTGCAGGAGACCTTGGAGATGTAGACGACAGCATTTATGCTGCCTATAGATATAGCTAACAGCACTTAATGCAAGCGGCAGAAGTTTGACACCTTCTTGGTAACAGATAATAGCCTTTGGGGCTGATCAAAGCAAGCAATAGTCAATTTCAAGGGTTTTCCAACATGAAAAATCTGAAATTTCTCCCTCCTCAGCATTCTCTCTCCTTCTCTAGTCCATTCTCTAATTATCTCAATAAATCTCAGCCATTTGAATTTCTCAGCCAGATTTGCTGGGCAGAAATGGAATTTCTGTTTTAAACCCTAATTTACAATAAAAATTAAGATTTAGCAGCCACCTTGGAACCTATGCCAACAATTGGAGGCCTAGTACACTGAAATCAAGAGCTGGAATTGCCAAGGATTTCAAATGCCAACCCATCCCATTTGTTTGGGGCAGCATTAACCAGTTAAGGGTCCAATTTGTACATGTCTTGGGTGAAGGTCAAGGGACAAATTGCCTGAAAGACGTGCTAATCATTTATGACAGCAAAGGGCTTTTGTATCATGGGAGGAGATTAAGAAATCTCAATTATACTCCATCCAATTGTAATACAAGATAAAGAAATACTGCAAGAGGCTCCAATTTCGGGGCCAACAAGGTGTCCAATCTCTGAGATTGTAAGGTAAAGTGTGCATTTCAGTTTTTGTGAATTTGTTAATTGTTGTAAGTGCTTAATTAGGTTTTCATACCCTCTCCAAGAACGAAGGATGCTTTCAGTTGCACATGGCAAACCTAATGTACCAAGCAATGGTATTGGCAATCAATTCCCATATATGTGAGTGTGCCTAGGTTCACTTTGCCCGTGACTCCCCTGAAAATTTTCATATCCACATAATAGGCCTCTATATGTAACCCCAACTATGTCCCCCCAAGTTGCACCCATGGTCTTTGCTTTGTTGTAAAAGTCCATCTAAATTGAACTCTATCCAATTGCAATATAAGTTAAAGAAATACTGCAAGGGGCGTCAAGCGATGATGATGCCTCTCAATATGAGTATTCCCATGGCAAAGAAGGAAATGCAATGCATGATGTTAGACAAGGCTCACAGCATGGACAACAAGCTGAAAATGTTGTTGATGGTCAAGATGTAGGGCCTTCAAGGCAAAATGATGCTGAGAACCAGAAAGGGGAAGAGGAATTTGATGATTAGTTTAAAACTTGAATGAGGACAGCAACAAATCTCTTTGCTTAATTAGCAAAGGATCCTCGGTTCACTCGATTTTTGAATGCTCCGATGAAGGACAACAAGAGCAAGAAGAAGAAATCATCTTCTACACCTTCAGGGACAGCATGACACACCGAAGAAAATACCAAAGCCTTCTCATAAGGCTCCCAATGATGCTAATGAAGCAAGCAGTTGGTACCAATGGGGCAAGGTATGCAAATGTAAGGCCATTATGGAAGTGCCAATCCGATAGGATTTGGATAGTTGGGCATGCATACAATGATGGGACAGCCAAGATACTTTGCTGATAGTACTATTTTTCATGCAATGGTTGTTCAAGGACCACATACGAGAATATATGGCACAACTCCTTGTGGTATGCAACAGCCTATGCATGGTGTGCAAGGCCCAATGTATTTGGCTATGGCTGGTAATATGCATAACCCTATATATGGTAGCATTGGCTTGATGCCTAGGGTGCAAAGTGAAATGCTCGGTAATGCATCTACATCCACAAATCCTTATGAGGCTCAAGGAATGAGTACTGGTCCTACAAATGCTTCTTTTGGTGTTGGTCATGATGCAAATACAACAAATGCACCCTTTTTGCAACAGCCACTATATGATAACTTGGCTCCCAAAGGAGCAACAAAACATTATGATGATGGTGGAAAAGGGGTGAAGTTTGAGTCCTTCATTGGTGCACAAGATAGGCTCAAAGCTTTGACTTTCATTTAGCAATTTGATGCTAAGATTCAGAAGGCAACCACTTTCTTGAAGGGAAATGCATTGCAATGGCCATCCATGTAGAGCACCGTCAACATGGGTACAATTCAAGCAAATGTTTGCATCAAATTGGTTAACAAGTGGATATCATGACAACTTGGATTAAGCTAGATGCAAAAGAATGCAAAAATTTGGAGCAATATAATGAGAAGTTTTGGGATGCTTTGCTGCCAATAACTTCTTATCGTCCAATTCCTCTTCATGAGCAAGTAGAAAAGCATATATATGAGCTACCTAAAGGAATCATAGATTTTTGCATTAAATCCAATGTCTACATGTCTCAACTCATAGAGACTATTGCTACAACTAATGCATTGCTGGGTGGAAAAGATTCAAGCTTCCAAGGGGGTGGGGAAAAGCCGAATAAGAAGTTGTCAAAGGTTGAAAAAAGGGGTAGATCTAAAAATCAGCCTAAAAAGAGGTCAAAACAACAAAGAAAGGACTGGAAACCACTTGCACAATGTAGGAAATTGATAGTTGCAAATAAATGCTTTGTTTGTGAACAGGAGGGTCACATAGCTAAGGAATATTCCAATAAGAAGAAAGATGAAAAGTCAAAAAATCAAGGAGATCCCAAGGATAAAAAGGTCGGTTTGGTGCCAAATGTTGTTAGCAATCAACCCAATGATGATGTTACTAAGTTATGCAAAGCATGGAGCAAAATTAGAGATCAACGTGCTTTGATTTTCTTTGATAATGGAGCACGAGCAAACTTCATCTCTACACACATGACAGCCTATCTAAGCATCAAGAAGGATGAGATGGGACCAATAGGGAAAGTTGATATGGCATGCAAGGGCTATGCAAAGCATGTCACATTGCTCATTGAAAAGCTTCATTTGCACATTGAGAAATATGTGGACAACAAAGTGTTCTCTATTGCTCCACTTGAGGGTTGTGATGTCTTGCTTGGTATGCCATGGTGCCATCATATGTATGCAAGGTTGATTCACATGCTAAAGTAATCAGTATTCAATATAAGGGGAAGACCCACACTTTGGATATAAAGTTAACAAGGGAATTTGTCCCTATTGTATCGGTTGCTACTATTTCTAAAGTAATGAAAAATCACCTTTCAGTGTACTTGGTTTTTACTAGGGATAAGGTTGATAATGAAAATATTGAAAACATGTCAAAGTTAGAGAAGGATCACATTTCATTTCTGAAAATGTATGTTGATTGCTTTTCTCAATCACTTCCAAGACAACTACCGTCTGAAAGATTGGAAGATCATGGCATAGATCTTATCCTTAGAAGTAGCCCACCTAATAAGCCACCCTACAAAGCTAGTGCAACCCAACAGGAGATTATGAGCCAAGTGAATGAGCTATTAGAAAAAGGACAAATTCAGCCCCAACTCGTCTCTCTTTTGTTCTCCAATGCTTTTGATACTAAAAAAGAATGGCTCATAGTATATGTCCATTGACTGTAATGCTTTGAATAAAATCACAATAAATAATCGGTTTTCGATCCCTCACATCAATGATGTTATGGATAGATTATAAGGGACAATTATATTCAGCTGAATAGATTTGAAAAGTGGGTATCATCAAATATCCATTAGACTAGAGAATGTGCCTAAGACACCTTTCAAGTCATCTTTTGGGTTATATGAGTTTCTTGCCATGACTTTTGGACTTGCAAATGCTCCTACTACTTTCAATCGAATGATGAATCACATTTTCAAGCCACATAGGGGATTTGTGGACACTTTCTTTGATGACATGATTATCTACTCAAATAATGAGGTAGAGCAAAGAAAGCATTTAGACATTGTGTTCAATGAGTTGCATATGCATAGACTGATCATTAATGGCAAGAAAAGTGAATTTTTTTTGCATGAAATCCACTTTTTGCAGCACATTGTATCAGCTGATGGTATTCATATGGACCCTGCAAAGGTTAAGGCAATATACTCATGGCCGCCATTAAGAAATGTACATGAGATCCGTAACTTTTCGGATCTATGCTCCTATTACACAAAGTATATACAAAGTTTTACTGAAATTGTATCTCCATTGCATACTTTGCCAAAAAAAAAAAAAAAACCATTTCAATGGACAACAAATGAAATTTCAGCATTTGACAAGTTAAAAGAGAGGACTTCATATCCTATGCTTATATTGCCCAATCTAAGAAAGTCGTTTGTGGTTCAATCTAATGCACATGGAAATATCATTGAGGTTGTTTTAATGCAAGATGGCCGAGTTGTGACTTATGAGAGCCGTCTTCTCCACAGTGTAGAGAGGAATTTTCAGACCTATAAGAAATTTCTCTTCTCTTGTCTCGCACAACTATGGAGGATGGAGCTTGACGGAGAGGGATTGAGGTTGCTTGAGCTTATCTCAAGAATCGTGGAGCTACCGGAGTGCAAGAAAGAGGAGGGTAATCGATCGAGCATTAAGGTAAGCTCACTACACCCCATAGGTAGGGAGAGCAGATCAGCTATGTGAGAGGTAGCCATTGCCACTCAACTTGAAACGATTGACCAATAAGCGGTTCATAGGTCTCAAGGGTTGAGCGAGAGAGCTCCCTTCATTTTGGTTCCATTGTCGAGACCAACGGATTCGAGTCTTGAGTGCCACGTGCTTCAAATCGAGCATGGAAGTAGGGTTTCATCCCCGAACCAGTGCTTGAGGTAGATAGGAGATTTAGGAGTGTTAATCTTTGAAACAAATAAATATTTTGGGTTTCTGAAGTGTAAACGAGTGGGTTGATTCAGCCCTAGCATTGTCTTGTGATTTTTTTTGCATTAAGGTAGAATAAGACCAAAAGATTGTGAGAAAACAGTAGAGTTTTGCTGCTGTAAACAGGGCACAACCAAGAAAAGAGCTCAAAAAAGATGGGCTTCCAACCCTAATGACTAAGTAAGAGCTCATTTCTGCACACTGAGAGTGAAAGAGAGAGCTTGAGGGAGAGAGAGAGTTGCAAGTCAAAGAAAAGATCCCGCCCATTGATTCAGAGTTTTCCAACCACCCTAGGTAGATGAAAACTTTCCTTGCTATGTATTTGCTCGATTTGGAAAGACCTGTAGGCAACCACAACCAATGTGTGGAGAAATCGGCCAAAATGCATCGCGCCACGCTGACGGGCTCGCAGTCGACCACTGTGTCCTGGTCCGACTCCTAGAATTGGAGAGTCGGACCATTCGACTATCAAAGTTGGACCATCTGACTGGTCCAATCACCACGTGGTCCGATCGGACCTAGACCCCGCGTCCAATCGGACACTCACTTCGATTGGACCACTCGTCCAGTCAAACATCCAATTGTCAGTCAACTCCAGCCCATCAATCAGGCCAGTGTGAACAATCGTACCACACGAAAAATCAAACCAAACTTTTAATTGAATTTTTATGAATTTTTTAATGTTTTTAAGTGTTTGCAGGTAGTTTTTAAATATTTTTCTCGGGTTTGTGGAAAATCAAAAGAGATACCCGGCTGCATGTGAACAGCTATGTGTGCTCGGGGACGACACGCACCACCGCACGGAGAAGACCAAACGCCGTCTTCTCTTCCTTTCCCTTCCTTCCTTCTCAGATTAGTTAACTAACCTTAACTACCCTAATTCATTTAGTTAACTTAATTCACTAACCTAACTACCTTAATTAACCTAACTCACTTAATTAACCTACATAACTTATTAACCTAATACACCTAATCAACTTAATTTAATTAACTCACCTAATTAACTTAACCTAGCCTAACCTAACTTAACTCACCTAATTAACTTACCTAATTGTACTTAGTTCACCTACCTGATTAGCTCCCTAACCTAACCCCAGTTTCCCCCGTTTTAGCCCCCTTTCCTGCCCCTTCTCCACTCTACCCCCACCCTCCACACGCAATGCGGCATCCCAATGTGCCTGCACGTACGGGAGTGGCCAACGGGTGTTCACGCGCAAGACCGATAAGGAAAGAAAGATCAAAAATATAGTTTCCAAAAGTTATCTGGTGAAGTTTCAAATTTGTTCACCAATGGATACTAAATAGATGGAAAGGGATGACTAGGCAGACCATCCTCAGTTGTCCTTGATGCTTTTCAGTTAGAGCTAACTTTGGATTGGGCTCAATCATGTTCAGCAAGACAGAGGTCCAGAGCAATACCTAATGCTCAAGAGGGAGGTAGCACTTCCACTCCCCGCCAAAAATGGACACCTTTCATATGTAGTGGATATCGGATGTATTCAACATGCATCCAAGGTAGTGTGCTGAGAGTATGTCTGCCATGAGATCACTACTCACTATACTAGTTACTATGAGATGTATGCAGATGAGTATGGTTTTTATCACGGCACTAATCTACTTTTGCATCAGTTTGTGATCACATTTACATCAATTTGTGATCAGTTTTCAGATCACCATATGATCAGTTTATGCTCAATTATCAATGGTTTTTAGTTGGCTCTATGAACAACAGCATGTTTAGTCAATGCCATTGATAGTTCAGCCATGGTTTATGCTCAATTTATGCTTTAATATGGTTCTTTAGTCAGAATACTTGAGAAACATAAGAAATGGTTATATCCAATGAGTTTATGGCAACAATCCAAGAGTATTTTTCAATTTGATGCTATGTTTATATTGGCTTGAAATTTTCAGTAAGTGTTGAGCATGTGGCATGGTTAAGCAGCATGGCCAATGTTGAATTGACCATGATGCCTTATGGAAATTCCAATGCAATGTACTTTTGCTTTGGCACATTGCAATGCAATTGAGGACGATTACAAGGATTTCAAGAGGGAGGTCTGTCATGGGGAGGTAAAATTTCTGGATGCTTTGCTTATGTTAAGACGTTTGATTAATTTAATAATCAAATGTGCAATGCTGTAATACACACATGATGCACATGGCAAATATTTCACAGTAACAAGACAAGGACCTCGAGGAAGCAATGGGGTGTTAAAGGCAAAAGTTGCAACAAGTTATTCAAGCAGAGTTTTAAGTGATAGTTGGTATTAGTTTGGCCTTAAGACACTTAGTTGGGCAATAAGAGTCGGTGGTGACACCAAGGACTAGGCACTAATTAATTAATTAATGCCTATCAATGGGTCAATTAAGGTTTGGGACCACTTGGGGTTGCAGTGACCTAGCCAATTAAATTGTGGATAGGCACATCTAATTTTGGGCAAGGTCAAAAGGATTGAAATTCATTTTCAGAATGAATTAATTCTAAAAATTAATTAATTAGCTAGAAATTACTAGAAAATGAAAAAAAAGGCTGCCACTTGGTCAAAATTCCCACGCAATGAAGGAAAAGGCCATTTGGAGGTTGTAAAGGCTCATTCAATGCATTCAAGTTGTGGGAAAGAGAAAAGACAGGCTGCCGATCAATTTGTGCTGTTATAGAGAATCTTCTGGGGCTGCCAACTGCAGCAAGAGACCTAACAAGAGCAGGCGATATCATTTATGATGTCTTCAACAACTAGAAACAGCATTTAATGCAAGCGACAGCAGTTTTGGCTCTTCCATGCAACAGGCGACAACTTCTGGGCTGACCCGAACAGGGCAGCAACCATTTTTGGGATCTCTATGCAAAGAAATTCGGGAATTTTTCTCTCTACAACTTTCTCACACCTTCTCCAGCTTGTGCTCAACCATTCTCAACAGATCTCAACAATTTGTAGCAGATCTCAGTCAAATTTGTTGGACAACAAAGGAATTTCTACTCTAAACCCTAATTCACAACAAAAATTAGGGTTCAGCAATCACCTTGGGACCCATGCCAGCAATTGGAGGCATTGAAGATTGAAATCAACAGCTGGAATTCAAGGAATGGCCAAATATTTCAAATCCCAGCCCATTCCAATTCATTTGGGCCAGCATTTGGCTGGGCAAGGGTCCATTTTGGACAAGTCCTCGGTAAAGATCGACAAGCAAATTGATCAAAAGGTTTGTTGATTATTTGTGGCAGCAAGAAGCATTTGGATCAGTAGAGAAGATTAAGGAATCTCAATTGTATTCCATCCAATTGCAATATAAGTTAAACAAACACCGCGATGGGCGCTAGTTTTGGGACCAATGGGGTGTCCAATGTCCAAGATTATATGGTGAGTACAATTCAATTTTTTGAATTTGTTAATTGCTGTAATTAAGGCTTACTCAAGTTTCATCATCCTCTCCCAAAAGGAAGGTTGGTTTCACCTAGTGTGTAAAATGCCACAGTTGTATGACAAGGTTGCACAAATCACTTATTTTTATAAAAACCAAATCCTAAAACAGCTTAACTGCCACAAAAAACCCTAACCCTAGTATCACTAGGGTCCTACGATACTAAGGGTAATGTTTGCTTTGATAATAGTTTAAATACCTAACAAGCCTAGAACATGGATCAAAGAGCATCAATGAGAAGCCAATGAGATGGCCTACAAATCTCCCTCCATGGAATGGGTGGATTGATCTAGGGATAATTCAAAAATCCTAGTAATTAATGATGAGATATAAGGTCATGGTTGCACATGTTCATCCAAGTTTGATCAAAGAGAACCTTTGTGAAAAAAAATTCCAAGTTGTCTTCACTACGTATGTAAGACAATTATATACCTCCACCTGAATCCGCTCACAAATTCTTGTTGAACCAAGAAAGAAAACGTGTATTCAAGAAGAAGCAATTGCCACTATGAGATACGAGTATCTGAACATCCAACCCATTCACTATCTGCATACCATGCAAAGAAAGTGGAGAATCAACATTGTAGAAAAGACTGAGATCCTAGATGCCTTTAAGTGTAACGTGTCCACTTGTTAACTTCAGGACACATCTTAGCAATCCATCGGAAAGGATGTCTAGAAAACTCCGCCCGGCACTCCCATGGAATGTTACGGGGTTTGCGATCTAGGACTTTCCGTGTCTGCCACGTAGCGGAAGTATTCCGGCCATTCCCACTTAGAACCGACCTGAATTAGGATTTTCCCTATTGGTCATTTCCTAACGGCAACTAGCGTTGAACCCGAGCGAACTACTTTACGCAGAAACACCAGGTTCGAAGCGGATTCACGCTGCACTTGGTTCAAGGAGAATGGGAAACGAGAGGGATGCGAAGCTCAACCTCTCTGCCATAAGCATAGTCCCATTTCGTTCCCCTAAAACAGCGTAAATCGGGATCAGTTATAACTCTAGGTCAACGCTCTTATTGTTCGTGTTCTTTGAACGATCTTCCTGCTGTCCATCTTGATTGAGAAAAGTTCCCGGCCAACCGGGGCCACCCATCCGTAGGACGGACCTATGGCCACATCCACCGCACTTCCCTCAGGTTGTTTTAGTTATTTAATTACCTAACACATTTAGTTGGGCATGTATCAATCAACTTCCTTAATTAGCCCATTAGGCACTCGTTCCTTTACGTAATCATAGCACTTGACATAGAAAAGCAATGTCAAACAAGTTTCTTTTTAACAGGTTATCATATTAACCTTTGAAATACATAAAGTCCAGCCCGTAGGCTTATCCACAATCCGCCCGAAGGCTATCCAGCAATCCACAGGGATCACTAATCCAAGATTCCGCCCGTAGACTAGTATGCGGGTCTCGAGATCCAATCCCGAGTCACGTTAGCCTCTTGTGCAAGGCCTGGAAGGCGAGGGATTTACGGCCAGAGCCCCCCTGGCACCCAAGCGTCCTCCTGCTCCAAGTAGCGCTTAACGGAGAGACCTCTCGTGGCGGGTTCGGTCCACCTTCTCGGCGCGGTTAACAACCCCCTTGGTTAGGGTCAAGCAGGCAGTCGGGGGTAACTGAAGCTGCCTCTCCCTTCAGGCCTTCAACCTGAAGCATTAGATATCCATTTATCATTTAATTCTTTGATCAAACAAAGCAAAACAGTGCTCCTAAATCTGTAACAAGAACAATCATTTCCATTGGTCGTTATTGTTGACCAACTGCTAAGGAGCGAATCCTTTTTTCCGAATGCATTCAGCACTCGATCCGGGATCAATTGCGGTTTGGCAAGATCCCCTATATCCCGGGTTAGGGCGTACCCTATTAACCCGACTTGATCAATCCCTTAAGTTCATATGCTATTTCAATTTATTGGTTGGTCCTTTGCTTCCAAGCGATTATCTTTACCCCAGAAAGATACTATATTAGGACGATTATTCATCCTCTTGCAAGATAACTTGTGTAAGAATCTCCCAATCTCATTCCGAGGAATTGACCATTCCCTTGTGATCCAATCACAAGATCATCCGACTCTGCACTTGTTGCACAAGTGTCGCATCAAACTATGGAACTATTCTTCCCATCAACGGTGTCTTCTAATCACGGTGTCATGATTAGATATAACAACCCGTTCCTGATTACATTAGGCCGACATTGTTGGTCCTAGGGTTTTAAGTTTCATCTTTTTAGCGAGAGACCCTTAGGAAAAAACCTTAGTTTTTTCGCAAGTATGTTTTGTTGTCCCTACATTCCGTGAATGTGGGCAAGTATTTAGGATATAGGAGTTTCGGTTTTTGACAATACGTGTAACTAGGTGAATGTCTTCACCGTGCTAACCCTAGTCAGTTCCTTGGGATACGTTCCATTGAATTAACCCTTTTCTAAACGAGTACTCCGCGGATTTTAGGTGTTTAGGTTTATGCCAATTTAACCTGTTTATTCTTGAAGATAATTACGCTATCATTTCCATAACCACATGACTTATTATCTACGCATAAGTTGATTTTCGAACCCTAACTTTTCGGTTTAAGATCAAGCATAGGTTAGGTTATAGCCTAATCCCAATTAATCATCCTAAACATGCAACAAGATTCATGCAAAAATATGCAACCTTTTCTAATAATTATGCAGTTGAAGAATGATATTTAAATCAATTGACTAGAGTTATGCAACTTAAGAATCATTTCATGCCTTGCAATTTCCTATGGATTATTAGCACTTTCCATAATGACTCATTGCGAAGAAGATATGTCCTAATATTGCGACATGCAATTTATACTTACATGCCTAAACGGAGTGCACTATCTTAATTCTGTTTTGTAAATATAGACATTAATCTAAGTTCAGTTCATTGAAATGCACAAAAACTACTTGCTAGAAACGCATATCAATCTTCTGCTCACTTTATTTTGTTCGTTTTATTAAAAATACTAATGACCGAACTTTTCTATCTCGTGAGCTAATTCTTTCAGAATTAACCCAAGTATTTAAGACGAAAAATGCATCCTATCTCCAAAAATTATCCTCGCACGATTGAATTATAATAACATAAAATAAAAATTAGAAAGGAAAACCTGGACTTGTGGTGAGATGTCCACGTGGATGCTAGGAGACGATCCTCTTGCGGTTTATATGGAAGGGCCTTATGAAAACCCACAAAACAAAGGGGGAAAAAGGGTGTAGAAGACCCCTTTTTGGATATAGGGGATTGTGTGTGGGGGACAAAGGGTATGGAAGGGCTTAAGAAGGAATTTTTGTATGGGGGAAAAAGGGCCTTAAGAGCCACATGAAGGCCCTTCAAGACAACTTGGGGGGGGAAAGGGGGCTTATAAAGCCCTTAGGAGGGAATTTGTGGGGATAGTCTTAAGAGCCACAGGAAGGGGGACTTAGAAGACCCAACGCTTCTAGATAGTTTCAGAGCCCACATGGAAGGAGGCCAGGACTGGTGGCAGCGACGCGTGCTGCACGACTAATGGCGGCAGTTCTTGTGCTAGGTGGCGGCAAGGCAAGCTAGCGAGCGGCAGCCGGCGACGTCTTCTGGCTCCACGGCAGCCGCCAGGAGTCTGACGACTCCTCCCTCCACTCTCAGTGGATGACAGCGGCCTCACGCGGTTGCTGCGGCTCACGGCCCTCTCCCAACCCCAGCTCTTCGACAGCGACGTGATGATGCAGCGCAGAGTGGCAGCTTCTCACGTCCACCCTCTCCTTCTACGATTCCTCACGACTTACAGCCTTAGCCTCTGTACCCTCTCCCATCTCGCGACACGAATTAAATAGGTGAGGAGGGGGATCCTCCCTCCTCTGCGTGACATCTCGCATGCCCTCTTCCCCCCTGCAAGCTCCATCGAGGAGCTTGATCATACCTTCTATTCGCCTCCCCCCTCCAGCACGACAGTCGGCTGGGGAGGTAAGGGAAATATTAATCAAAAAAATGTCATTATCCTAACCTTATAGACTCCTGAGAGAGGATTCGTATGCGGAATGCATGTTTTTATTTCGGAATTGTTACATTAAGATATCACAAGACACACTCTACTGCATGCCAATGAAGTACTGAAGGATTGTGCATAAACCTACTCAAAGACAACAAACTGAAGATCTAGCCTAGTGTGACATAAAAAGATCAAGCATCCGACAGCTTGTTGATATAAAGTAGTATCAAAGAATCTACTACTATCATCAAAAGTGAATCTAAAACCAGGTTCCAAGGAAGTAAATACGACCATCCAATCCTTGAACTAAAAGCATTAAAGAATATATTCAATATATTTAAACTTTACACCACAATTAGATGGAATATGGTATTGTAACTAGCCTTCCTTCAATGGAGGGGTGGTAATTATAACTTAATAACAACAAGCAATAATTAATGAAATGTTGAAACACAAACACTTACCAATCAATCTTGGACTTTGGACACCCTATTGGCCCCAAAATTGATGCCCCTTTCGGTATTTCTTTACCTTTAGTTGCAATTGAGTTCAAATACAATGGGATTCCTTCAATCCCCTTCATAGTCCAAAAGCCCGTTGCTGTCAACAATGACCAGCAAGTCTTCAAATTAATTTGCTTGGTCAATTGGCCTTCACTAACTCCTTGGGAAATAAAATATGCCCCAAATTCGAATGTTGCCTGGTCCCTCACTGAAATCTTGCTCTGAATTAATTCTCAGCCTTGAAAATTCAAGTCTTGAGGCTTCAATCTCCTAGCACATTCCCGAGGTTGTCAAACCCTAATTCCTACTGTAAATTAGAGTTTATAGCAACAAAGAAAAATACAATTTCTCAACCTCCAAGGATTAGAATGCCGAGATCTTCAAAGCGTGGCTGAAAAATGGCCGAAGAATGAGAGAAAATGCTGAATAGAGAGAAAATTCAAACTTCCATCGCAAGAAAATCAAAGAAATAGATTGATGCCCTATCTAGACAACCATAAAGGTTGTCTCCATTGATGGAACACACCAAATATGATGTTTGTTTAGCTCGAACAACCCTCAAACTACTCTCACCTACTACTATAGTCTCTTCAAGGCATGTCACCAGCTCCCGGAGGGTCTCTTGCTGGCTGAAAATGGCCTGTCAATTGTTGTAGCAGCTATGGTAACCTTCTCTCTGTCTCTCTCAGCTTGCACAAGGCTGGAATGAACCTCTCTCTCTCTTCCCCAGCCTCAAAAACATCTTTTCCACTTGTATGGGCAAGTTTTGCTAAGTGGCAACCTGTGAGAGTGCGCAGCGAAAGAAGAACACGAACACAGAGGAGAGGAGAGAGGAAGCAGAGAATGAAGGAAGAAAGTCTGCACTGACTGAGATGAATGCTGAATACACTGGAATGGACAGAACAGTCCCTGCACGCAGCCCAGAGCATCAGTGAGGGAACCAGGACAGACTGGAAGCAGAGGCAGCACCAATGCCGGAGACGGAGACGGAGGGAGCAGTGCTGTACCTGCAGAGAGTGAATGCTGGACTGACTGGGGGGGCTGCTATAAATAGCCCCCAGCCAGCAAACTGGCCGACCTGGCCAGATTTGGCCGACCAGCCAGATCTGGCCGACTATGGCCAGATCTGGTCCGACTGCCCAGAACTGGTCCGACTGCCCAGAAAAATGGGCAGTCAGGGCAAAAAACAGCCCAGTTTGGGCTGGAACAAACCCAGGACTGTATGCTGCCTAGAGCAGCCACAAAACTGTCCTGACAGAGCTCTTCTGTCTCCTGTCAGACTCTGACAGGAGCTCACAACCAGGAGATGACAGACTGAGACTGAAGAAGAGCAGGCTAACACCCCCTCTCAACTCCTGGGAGAGACTGAAGACCCAAGAACCGCATGTGATGAAGCAAAGAAGCCTGAGGCAATGGCTTCGTAAAGAGATCAGCTGCATTGGCCGCCGTAGGACAATAGACCACCACCAGCTCCTAATCCACGATCCGCTCTTGAACATAGTGATACTGAACCTCAATGTGCTTCGTACGAGCATGAAACACCGGGTTCTTGGCCAAAGCAAGAGCACTCTGGTTATCCACACGCAGCTCCGTGGGTCCGGTCTGGAAAAAGCCAACCTCCGCGAGTAAGCAACGGAGCCAGACTGCCGCCATAGCGGTCGAACATAGGGCCCGATACTCAGCCTCTGTAGATGAAAGTGCCACAGTAGGCTGCTTCTTGCTGCTCCAAGAGACAGCACCAGATCCAAGGGTGAAAGCATAACCTGTAGTGGATCGTCTCGAATCCACATCACCTGCCCAATCAGAATCACTCCATCCAGAAAGGGTAATCCCATCTCCATACATGATCCCGAAGGATCGAGTCCCCTGCAAATAGCGAAGAACCCGCAAGGCCGCCTGCCAGTGATCCTGGGTAGGAGTCTGCATAAAGGAAGACAATAAAGCCACCACAAAAGAGATATCCGGCCGAGTGTGAAGCAGCCAGATAAGAGAGCCGACAAGGCACCTGTAACGGGTGGGATCGGTAAGAGGAACTCCAGCTGTCAAAAGCTTGGACTCAGGGTCCATAGGGCATGAGATAGGCCGACACTCAGCCATATCAAACTTCGAAAGAAGCTTGGAGATGTACCTGTGCTGCGAGATAAAAATGCCCTGTGCCATCTGATAGATCTCCAGACCTAGAAAGAAGTGAAGGATCCCTAGATCCGTCATGTCAAACTCCTGCTGTAGAATGGACCGTGTATGCTCCACCTGCTGAGTGTCGCTCCCTGTAATGATAAGATCATCCACATACAAGATGAGGAACACCGAAAGAGAATCCACAACCCGTAAGTAGAGGTTGGGATCATAAGCGGAGCGCACAAAGCCACTCTGTAGAAAGAAGCGGTCAATCCCCTGGTACCAAGCACGAGGAGCCTGCTTTAGGCCATAAAGAGCCTTCCGCAGCCTATAGACATGATCCTCCTTGCACTGCACAAGAAAACCAGGAGGCTGTGAAACATAAATCTCCTCCTCAAGAACGCCATTCAGAAAAGCAGACTTGACGTCCATCTAGTAGACAGGCCAACGGTGGTGAGCAGCAAGAGCCAAAAGCACTCGGATGGTGAACATCCTAGCTGTAGGAGCAAAAGTCTCAAAGTAATCCAACCCTGCACGCTGGGCAAAACCCTTGGCAACAAGCCTAGCTTTATGCTTGTCCAAGGAGCCATCTGCAAGATATTTGGTCTTAAAGACCCATTTCACACCAATCACCTTCCGTTTCGCGGGACGCGGAACAAGCTCCCACGTATGGTTTCGCTCGATGGAATCGAGCTCGGCCTGCATAGCCTGTCACCAAATATCCTGTGCAAGAGCCTCCTCCACAGTGGAAGGCTCGGAATCCTGAAGAATCTGTGACATAAGAGCATAGTTCACACATAGTGAACTGTCCCGCTGGGCCTGTAAACAGGCTGATCGACGTGGACCTGTAGAAGAAGCAGGAAAGTGAGTAACACCTGAATCCTGCATGAGCCGGCGATACCATAAAGGAATCCTGAGAGACTCCTGCTGCTGTGAGGGAGACTGGGGGGTCTCCGGAACCTGTAAAGCACCCAAATCGGAGAGGGACTCCCCCTCACCGAGTGAAGGTAGATCCTCCGCATCTGAAGAAGGCTGTATATCCCGCGAAGATCCCGAAGTGGTGGTAGAAGAGCTCGTAGAAGACGAAGGCACATCCACCAAAGGGGAAAGGGAAGCCGAAGGAGGAGGAATAGGAGGGGTGCGAAGAGGCATCCTGGAAGGAAGTGAAGGGAGAGAAGGTGGGGGAGGGTCCGTCGATGATGAAGAAACATCTGAAATAGAACCATCAATCGGATCCTCAGAGGCCGAAGCCTCATCAAAGATCACATCCCTGCTCACCTCAACCTGCCGCGTCGTCGGGTCGTAGAGCCGATATCCCTTCGTGGTCGTACTATAACCAACGAAGATAAGCTTTCTCGACTTAGAGTCAAACTTCGTCTTCCTCTTCTTCTTGTCCACATGGACAAAAGCATCGCACCCAAAGATGCGAAAATGGGACACGGAAGGCTTCTTCCCAAAGAAAGCCTCATATGGAGTCATGTCCTGTAATGCCGAAGTCGGAGAGCGGTTGCGTATATGCACCGCTGTAGCCACCGCCTCACCCCAAAGGAAATGAGGAAGACTCCTATGCTCCAGCATAGATCGGGCCATCTCAAGCATGGTCCGATTCGCACGCTCCACCACACCATTCTCTGATGGTGTGTTCGGATGGGAATACTCCACCCGAATACCATGATCCCTGCAAAACTGAGAGAAAAGGTGAGAAGTGAACTCTCCACCGTGATCAGCTCGAACACCACGAACCTTGGAAGTTGTTTGGGTCTCCACAAACACCTGCCACTCACAGAAACGGGAGTACGCCTCGCTCTTGTACTCCAAGAAATAAGGCCACACATAACGACTAAAGTCGTCCACAATCAGCATCAAATACTTGGCCTTCCCAAGGAAGGCCGTGCCCATAGGTCCGCAAAGGTCGGTATGAACCAACTCAAGCGGAGAAGTAGCCCGCCTAGAAGCAACCTGCGGGTGAGGCTGCCGGTGCTGGTTGCCCCTCAAGCAGCTAGGGCACAAAGTGTGAAGAGGAGGGAAATCAGGAAGTCCCTCCACCATCTTCCTCCTAGAAGCCCGGCGAAGAGAATCGAGGTTCAAATGACCATACCGAGCATGCCAGAGCAGCCCAAGCTCATGGGAAGTCCGCGCAGCCAAGGCTGTGAGCGTATAAAGCCCACCCTCCTGTGTACTTGTCCAAAGAGCATCACCTGTAGAAGCATCCTCTACTGTGACTGCATCCTGTGAAAAAATGACTCGGGTACCTAACTGAGTAAGACCATGCACAGATAAGAGGTTAAAACCCAAATCAGGCACATAGAGAACTTGGGCGGAGGAAGACCGCCTGTCAGAAAACATAGGTAAAGTCCCCACTCCTCGAACAGGAACTGTAGAATTGTCACCAATGGTGACTGTACCCCCTCTGGAACAAAGATCCTGAAGCCAATCCTGACGGAAGGTCATGTGTGAAGATGCTCCACTATCGACGAGCCAAGGCTTCTCCTGTGTGGTAGAAGCTAGGGCAGTGTCTTCCTCAACAAAGAGATGCACAAACACAGATTCTATTGTGGCTGGGGCCGCCTTCGAGTCCTTCTCCTTAGGCTTCAAATGGGGATACTTCTGCCAACACTTCTCCTCGGGATGAGTGCCCTTCCCACAATGGGAACACTTGGGCTTCTTCTCCTTCGCATCCTTCTTGTCCTCCTCCTTCTTGTCCTTGGCCTTCTCCTTCTTTTGTTTCTTCTTCTTGCCACCACCTGTGCCAGCCGTAAATGCCTTGGTGGAGCCACTGGCTCCCACCTCTTTGAGTCGCTTGTCATGCTCCAAGACAAGCGGGGAAAGCTCCTCCCATAGGAGAGTCTCACGGGTCCTCGAAGTGATGAGGCTGGTGTAGAAGACATCATAACGGGGTGATGGCAGCTGAGTCAACAGAATCATCGCCATATCCTCAGACGATATCAGACGACCAAGAGAGGCTAGCTCGCCTCGCATATCCTCCATCTTCGTGATGTGCTCCTTCATGGAAGAAGAACCATCAAGACTGAGCATCCGCAACTTCTTCTCCAGGGAAATCTTGTGGGCAAATGTCTTGTGCTGATACAAAGACGCAAGCTTTGTCCATACTTCCGCCGCGGTCTGTAACCTGTGAACATGTACAAGAACAGAATCATGGAGACTCATAAAAAGAAAGGAACGGGCTCAAGAGTTGAGCCTATCCCATAAGGCTGCACGGTCCATAGAGGTGCCATCGGACGAATCCACGGGGGGTCGGTCGATGGGCGAAGAAACAAGCTCCCACAGATCAAAGGTATCAAGGATGCAAGCCACCTTGCATGACCATAGGGAGTAGTTGGAACCATCCAACTTGTCTTCCTTCGGAAAGGAAGGGAGAATCGGCACCTGGATAGAGGGAATCAAGGAAGGCATCCGCACATCTGATGCAGTCTTCACTGAAGAAACCTTCGCAGTAGATGGAACCCTCTGAGATGCATGGACTGAAGAAGGACGAGTGCGAGGAGGGTCTTCCCGATGTCGAACTTCACGATAGTCCCGCCTCCGCTCAGAGAAATGATGAGAAAGAAGCTCATCCTCTGAGTCTTCAAAGCCTGAAAACTGGTAAGACATCTTCCAATCTGCAAAATACCAAAAAAAGTTGTGCCGCTGACGAAATAGGACCAGCAATGTGGTCACCAACCACCAAGACGCAGGCAGAGAGTGCCTACAAACACCTGGATCTGCAAAACGCAAATAGATCTGATGTCGAACACCAGAAAAGAGACCACCAGCACCAGGAAACAGCCCGGACAGAGGTCGCCAGCAGGAAAGGAGCAGCCTGGGGTGGAAGCGACCTGCAGAGCAGCAAAACGCAGCCTGTAGGAAGGTCGCCCAGCAGTAGGAGAAGCCGCCTGGCTGCAAATGCAGGGATGCTGCGTCGCTGGATGACGTGGCAGCCCCTGCAGTCAGCGTGGACAGCAAACGCAGGCTGAACAGCCTCCTGATGCAATCGCCTTGCTGTTGTGGATCTGTTGGCAGCCTCCTGAAGCAGTCGCCTGGCTGTTGTGGATCTGTTGGCAGCAGCAGTAAGGTATATCTCTCCTGAAGGTATGTCCTCCGTGCTCTCAATCAGGCAATGATACCATGTGAGAGTGCGCAGCGAAAGAAGAACACGAACACAGAGGAGAGGAGAGAGGAAGCAGAGAATGAAGGAAGAAAGTCTGCACTGACTGAGATGAATGCTGAATACACTGGAATGGACAGAACAGTCCCTGCACGCAGCCCAGAGCGTCAGTGAGGGAACCAGGACAGACTGGAAGCAGAGGCAGCACCAATGCCGGAGACGGAGACGGAGGGAGCAGTGCTGTACCTGCAGAGAGTGAATGCTGGACTGACTGGGGGGGCTGCTATAAATAGCCCCCAGCCAGCAAACTGGCCGACCTGGCCAGATTTGGCCGACCAGCCAGATCTGGCCGACTATGGCCAGATCTGGTCCGACTGCCCAGAAAAATGGGCAGTCAGGGCAAAAAACAGCCCAGTTTGGGCTGGAACAAACCCAGGACTGTATGCTGCCTAGAGCAGCCACAAAACTGTCCTGACAGAGCTCCTCTGTCTCCTGTCAGACTCTGACAGGAGCTCACAACCAGGAGATGACAGACTAAGACTAAAGAAGAGCAGGCTAACACAACCTTCTTCCATTTTTCAGCATTATAAGCATTATTAATTTAATTTTCCACTTTAAAATTCATCTTTTCCACTTGCATGGACAAGTTTTGCCAAGTGACAACATTCTAATCTCATTTTTCAACATGATAAGCATTATTGATTTAATTTTCCACTTTAAAATTCTGAACATTAATTTAATAATTATTTTAGTGCCCAAAAATTTAATTTGATCAACCAATAATTAAACTACTAAGCCAATTCATCTCCCAAGTGTTCCCGAGTGTTCTTTAGCCCCCGAATTAGTATTAAATATCATTAAATGTCAAATCCCTAATGTCACCAACTGACACTTATGGCTAATAAAATGTCTTAGGCCGATTTCTAGCACCAAATACCACCTACTATCTATGCAACATTACTTAAGACAACCTTCGACATCCACTAATTTCCTTAGGTCATTAGCTCGTAAATATAAAATAATCTCAATTGCACTTCATATACACAACACATACTTAGATATTTAATTAGAAATTAATCCAAATGCTAAGTAAGGCAAGTAAAATTTCATGTCCTCATGACAAGTATATAGGAATATTCACAATATATTGAAACTCTTTAAATCGGCTATTTGAAAGAAAATATCCACCACAATTTGAACAGCCGACAAGCACCCTCAAAGCAATGGCATGGCTGCCTTGGAGGCAAGGTCTTTCATGTATTGGAAAGAGTAAAGACTCAATCTCTAGCATAATCCTATTGGGCTTGAGAAAAGATGCTAAGCCATTAAATTTAGGGCTTTCATTAACCCATGATTAAGTCTCTTTAAACCAATCCCAAAAGCCCATTGATGATTAATTTTAATTAACAAATGACTTATTTTTGGCAATAGGTAAGTGCACCTAAATTCTTTATGAAAAAAAGCCCATATGAGTGCATTCCTTATTCCTCACTCATCATTCCATTCAACTACCATTCATTGAAATCGGCCTTCGGAGGTAATCTAAAGAATAATGATCATAAAATAATGTGTACACACATGAAATAATTAGCAAAACAAAATACTCACTAAACAAGAGAACTAGGACATTCTTGCACAATAGATGACACCTGATAGGCCCCAAAGATTGGCATCCCTTTCAACATTTTTTTGCATTATTTGAAGCTTACAACAATTACAAGTGACTTGTCACAAAAATCAGCACTTTCTTGATACCAGTGATTCTCATGTGCCTTGCTCTTGAACTTATCCTAAACTAGTTTCCAACGCAATGTCCTCAGTTGCTATCACCAACCTTGACAAAATGTGCAACAAATCTTTCCATTCACACTCTAATGAGTATAATGCATTTCAATACATGCTATCTTCAATCTAATTCACTTTCAAAAGTGACATCAAAGGTGAAAATCTAGTGTCACTATGCCTTGTACTATAAACAATGTGTAATTCATACAAAACTCAATTCCAAACTAATATGATATGCTTCATGAAAACCTCAACCCTGGTCAAGCATCAATCCCAACACTTTGTCTTGACCTTTGCATATCCAATTCACTATCAAATTAAAGAAATTCAGATCTGAACTTCAGATTTGTATTGCTACCGCAGAAAAATAGCATTCAATCCATGTCAATTGCTCTAATCCCTGCAACACGCATTTCACTAGGTACTACCTTGAATTTTTCTATTTTTCCATGCATTTCCTAAGATAGAATTATTGTATTTCAACAAATTCACACGACACAGCTGATCCATATATACATAATGACCTTGTCACCATCAATGTCGGCCTTCAACCAACTCTAGAGTATTCAAAAATGCACATGAATACTTCACCTTGCCAAACCCTAAAAATGGCAACCAACATTTCAAGCAAATGCGTAACAAATCTATCCATTCACTCTAAAAGGTATAGTACATTTCAATACAAGTTGTCCTCAATCCAATTGACTTTGAAAAATGACATTGGAGGCGAAATCTGGTCCCACATTGCTATGGATTGTAAACAATGTGTACTTTATGCAAAACTCAGTTTCAAACTAATATAATTTGCTTTACAAAGCCTCATCCCTAGTCATGCATCAATCCCAATGCTTTCTCCTAACCTTTACACATCCATTTCACTGTCAAATCGAGCAAATTCAAACCTGCACTTCAAATATGCATTGTTGCCACAATAAACTAACATTCAATCTTACCCAAATACAAATGGCAATTGCTTTCATCCCGTCAATACATTTCATTAGGTACTACATTGTAATAACCTATTTTGCTGAGAATTATATCAAAAATTGTAGCATACCTTGCTGAAAATAGAGTTACAAAACTTCCCAATGGTTTTTTTTCAAAGAAAAGTAAACATTCTATTAACACGCCTCGGAACAAAGTGTCCCAAGGCAAAAGACCAAGTACAAAGTAGTCCTATAAGGGACTTCTGTATCAAGAATTATATAACAAGGGAAGTCCATAACAAAGCTTGAGTGAATAGCCAATCAAGAGATATATAATGCCAGACCATGTGGGTATAATAGAGGAAAAGGATGCCAAAATCCCATGTCTTGAGAAAAGCACCTCTCCTCTTCCTCGTAGTCTCCCAATGGATTCCCCATGCTAAGACGAAAAGATTGGTTGTTGTCGCAACTCTATATGTGCTTTCAATTCATGTTCCAGGGCTGAAAAAAAACTGCAATTTCTGCAGCAAAGAAGAGAAGAATGACTGTCTGCAAACTTGAGCTTCTCAAAATGAGAGAAAAAGACCCCAAATAACCAAGATCAACTTTCTAAATGAGTAACCAACTACATCCAATCTTAATTTTATTAAGGGCTAATTAATGACTTGATCATTAATCATAAGTGAGTTGCTCACTAGACCAAACTTAAAGTCAAAGTTTGCTTTATAACTTAAGTCAATTGTTTACTAGGAGAACTTTAAAATGACCATTAAACCTAAGGTGCAAACTTTCAATTATTGAAGGTTTCACATTGCACCTTTTTTGTTTTGCCCTATCCCTATAACCACATAGCCTATACACTTATCCACTATATGCCCAAATGTCAAATTCTACATTGTTTGTGCAATGATCACGAAAGTCAAATGACAATTAGGTCACTTTCTTCATGAACAAGTTGCCACCTAAATACTTCAATTTTATGCAACAACTTATAACTCATAGCCTCAACTTCCATGAATTTGAATGTCAATTGTTGCATTTCACAAAGTTATTTAATCCATTTAACAAAAAACCCCATCCACCATATTCAAAGGGAACCTTGACTTCCGCCATACAAAACAGGAAACAAGGGGATGGAAAGAACAGCACCAAGTCCCAATCAGATAGTGAATCACAGGCACCCCAACCACTGAAAAAGAAATGCAAGTGTGCCAGTGCTACTGAGAACAAACTCAAACCTCACTGAAAAAGAAATGAATGCATCTAGACTTGGCTAAAATAGTCAAAGCCCCTTTGTCTCTGTTAGCCTCTACCGGAGCTCATAACCAAGAGATAACACACTAATAAAATACAAGCTAACGGCCTCTCTCAAATCCCAGGAGTGTCTAAAGATCCAAAGGCCTCATGTTATAAAGCATAGAAGTCTAAGACAAAGGCTTCCTAAAGAGATCAATTGCATTGTCCTTCATGGGAGAGTAAGCCATTGCTTACTCGAAATCCACAATCTGTCCCCATACAAAGTAGTACTAAACCTCTATATGCTTCGTGTGAACATGAAACACAAGACTCTTCACAAGAGCTAAAGCACTCTAGTTATTCATGCGTAACTGTGTGGATCATGTCTAGGAAAGCCGATCTCTACCAACATAAAACGGAGTCAAAAGTGCTTCCTAAGCAATAAAACAAAGCTCGATACTTAGCCTCCATAGAAGATAATGCTACAGTAGGTTACTTCTTATTGCTCCATGAGATAGCTCTTGAGCCAAGGGAAAAAGCAAAACATGTATTGGAGCATCAAGACTCCACATCACCTATAATGAAGCTTCGAGACTCCATATCATCTACCCAATTTGAGTCACTCCATCCAATGAGAGTAGCCCCCTCTCCATACATGATCTCATGGGATGAAGTCCCTTGTAAATAATGTCTAACCCAGTATAGATAAGCCAAATCAAAGATCCAACAAGACACATGTATTGTGTAGCATAGGCTCGGGGTCCATGGGGCATGAAATAGACTTGCACTCAACCATACCAAACTTGAAAAGAATCTCAAACATATACATGTGCTAGGAAATAAAAATGCCCTATAGCTAATAAATCTCAAGACTAAGGAAGAAGTGTAGAATCCCAAGGTCCATCATCTCACACTCCTATTGCAAGATCTTTCAAGTCCAATCCACCTCCTAAGAGTCGCTTCCTATAATAATGAAGTCATCCACATATAAGATGACCAAAGCACACCTATCACCCTCAACCTTATAATAAAGGTTGGGGTCATGATCAGAACAATGGAAGCCACTTTGTAGAAAGAATCAATCAATCCGCTAGTAACAAGCCCTAGGTCCTAGGAGCATGTTTGAGGCCATAGAGGGCCTTCCACAACCTGCAGACACGATCCTCCTTTCCCTGCACACAAAAACCAGAAGAGGCTAATCAACAAATCTGCTCCTCTGAGATGTTGTTCAAGAAGGCAGACTTTACAGCCATCTAGTAAACTGGCCAACATTGATGAGCTACAAGAGCCAAAACAACCCAAATAGTAGAGATACAGGCTATAGGTACAAACGTTTCAGAATAGTCCAAACCTACCCTCTATGCTTTTAAGCCTTGGCAACAAGCCCTAGCTTTGTGCTTGTCCAAGGTGCCATCAACCAAGTATTTGCTCTTATAGACCCACATCACCTACCACCTTCCACTTCCTTGGATGCAGAACCAACTCCCAATTCTAATCAAAGAATGCTGCCCAACAGAGAGAAGTGGCCACCTGGCTGCTACAGCAGCCTGCCAGTGAAAAACACAGCAAGATATGGGAGGATCTGCTCAAAATGTAGATGGTATATTATCTGTCCTGCACTGCAGAAGGTCATCTGGCAGCATCTAACGCCATCCAGCACACTGAATGTCCCACCCAGCACAAAGCAAGGCTTACAAGTACAAAATGCAAGCTTTGACAGGTGGCATCCTGCAAAATGCAGTAGAGAAAGGGTAGAAAACACGTCCTGGTCAGGAAGAGCTGAAACACAGGGTCTTCAGCACCAGAATCTGTCACCCAGCTGGTTCAATGCAGGCAGCACCTCCACTTCATCGTCTCAGCTTCCACCAAGGGGAATAATACCACGTGAGAGTGCACAACAGAAAGGAAAGTGAACATAGAGAATAGAGAAGGAGATTCAAGGAAACACTAAGAGAGAGAAGGAACAAACTCACTAATGGCTGAAAGATACAAGCCTGCAATGATCAGCCACAACAGGCAGCATTGAGCATCAAAGTGGGCACCTAACAGTAGCAGGGGATGAGAGAAGAATAAGGAGGGCTGGCTGATCTGATGATCACAATGGATGAATGAATGAGGGGGCAGGCTGCCTAAATAGGCAAAATGAGACAATAACTAGTACACAAGTAGTCATGCCCAAGTCAGTCTGCCCAACAGACCAAAATGGTCACAATGCCCAAAACGAAATGCACTTATATATCCTCCATCCAAAGTGTCCAAAACACATAATATGACAAACAACCACAATGTCAGAGCTCCTAAGCTGAGGCTCACAGGGAGGAGATGACTGTACAAGACACATGTCTGCTAACAAGAACCTTGATAGAGTTGCATACTCTAGTTTTCAAAGTAGATATTTTTGCTACTTAAGTAGCAATTAGCAAATGAGCTTCACTCTTTCAATAGTTTCTCGAGGAGTGCTGCAATTGATGACAGTCTCAGTGGAGGAGAGAATATAGTGCACCTATGGCATGGCAGCATTTTCTATGACAACACCAAATGAATGGATGCTTTCAAGTAACATAATGAGCCAAAACCTTGTTAGAAAGGTTCTTAGCCTCAAACACAGAAGATCAATAAAAGCTTTGGATAAGGAAAACAAGGCCCCAAAATCATTTCTAGAGGTGGAAATTTATAAATGTTTGATGAGAAGACCTACCTTGTGACTTATTCAATGGGTTTTGACGATTTGAAGCCGCTCTCAATTTTCTAGGCAACCAATGTCCAATCTTCAATTAAAGGCACTCATGTATACACATGTGAGTATTTTCATAGAAGACTTCGGTTTCAACCCACTCCTGTCCACTCTCCCAATCTCTTCTCTTGCAGGTGTCTTTGGCAGCCATGAATGCACTCAAAGTTCCAGCAGGATTGTGGCCCCTGTCACATGGGCAGGGGATCACAATTTCAGACCATGTGGAAATCAGTTCTGCTGAACCCGAGGCTATCACAGCATCTTAAAGCCAACAAGTTCTGCATTTCGCAAGATGTCATCTAAACTTCCCTGCCTTTGCACAACCTCCCCCTGCATCACAAAAGGGACAGCTGGTATGATCTTCTCAGCCCAGTAGACAATGACTTTAAAATCTCCCTTCTCCAGCTTCAATTGCCCCCCTTTTTTAGCCCTTCACATCACTATTCCCATTTTATTTTTTTCATACCTGCTTTCTGAGTTTCATGTGTGTACCTCCCTATATAGCACCTTAATTTGCAGGATACAAAAAATCAAGCGACCATTTACCAACAGCAAGTATATACCATCACAGAGATTCAAAGACTGAAGCTGATTGCTAACCATATGTCAATTTCACATGTTAGCAAACCAGAAACAACAAAGATATCTGTGCAAGTGAGAAAAAGGTCTAATCTTTCATGTTCACATACTAAAAGGGAAAATTTGATGGTTGTTACAATAAGATACAGATCGATACCTCTTTCTTTGTCTTGTCTTGAAAAGTGGAAGGAAGCATATTTGGAAACACTTTCAAAAGTACTGGAAGCAGAAACTCCATGAAAGGAACGATGATAATGACAGCAAAAGGGACAAGACGAAATATGTCTGCAGTAGTCCTTGTAAGCTGTTGCCTTTCCCTTCGACTAAGACTATGTTCCCTCATCAGTTTAAACAGCAGACGTGATGAAATCCTAATATCTGTCCAAAGAAGCTTGGTCCCTAGCCAATAGTGCTTAATAGTATCCCTGATTTTTCCCTTCCAATGACTCAGCTGTTTCATCCAATCATCCCTACATTATAACACCATGAATAAACCACTGATACTTCTAATTGCAAGTTTAACATGGCTTGACTGTATAAAACCGGGTCAAAATCTTGTCTCAAAGTAACTTTAGTTTGCCAAATAATGAGAAAATTGCATGGACATTACATTGGAACAGAATATCAACGATACACAAAATAGAGCCTGAGTACGCTTTTAACACCTCCGCTAAATTGATCATGAGATGCATCAGCATAAGGATTGTTGATCTGAATGTAGAACAGCGAGAAAGAGGTGAAGGACAGCATACTTCCCCATAGAAGCCATGGACTTGATAGCCATTCTTATCTTCTGAGAGAATCTTTGCGGTGGGATGTCTTCTATGCAAGCAAGGTTTGCTCTAGAAACTTCATTTCTCAGACCCTTGTTCTTTTCCATTTCGTGATAAGACTGCGATGCTGATGTACACGATCCAGAAAACGTTTGAGATGGAGACCTCTTAATGCGTGGTATGTCCTTGGCAGTGTCAGCAACCTGTGCATTTGTCCAGCTTGTACAGCCTTGCACAGGTAGGGGTACTCTCCGTAGCAAGCTGTCCCCTTGTCTTCTCTGTCTGGCAAAAGCCTTGAAGGGCCAAGAATCGGTGGCCGCATTGTGATGATCTATAAATTTTCTGTACTTGGACTCCCGTTGAGATTCGACTGACAGATGATCGTGTTGCAATATTGGCAGCCAGATTGATTGAAAAAATGTTAATGCTGCATTTGCTGTGCCAAAGGAAGACGCAGAGGCCTCGAATTCCACAGAATTGTTGCAGCTCAAGTTACGCCAGGGGACTCGACGAAGACGATGGCGAACAGCTATATACCCTCGGGAAGCCATAGCTTCGTTTGTAATGGATCAAACAACCATCATCGTTACCGGCAACCACTGCGCCATCAGATGTTACCAGCCTCTCCTCCTCCTCCTCCCCCTGCCCCTCTTCCTCCTCCTTCTTCTTGTGCCGCTGCTGTGTCGTCATCCAGTATAAGCATCGGCGACTGCTGGGTTGCATCACTTGGAAGAAGAAAAGGCGCATGGCTGGCCATGTAGCTCTTCCCGGGAACAGGTGTGAATTTATCTTCCCGCCTCCCTTATTAAACGCGAAATGTGACTTAACACTTTGACGTTATTATTTTTCAAGTAGGACGTTGGGACTTCCAGCCTTGTGGAAGCTCAGGTGGAAGACTCAATAACCTTCAAGACCGATGAAGATCGAGTTGCACATTCCAACAAAGGAAGGCCATGTCTAGGCTGAGGATACAACCATTCCAAAAAAAACATCAAAATGTATATATCGAGACTTGCATGTTCTAAGGCTTTTAAATAACTAAAATTAAAAACTCTGAATGTATATCTTGCACATTTATTGGGCTTCTAAATCAAAGTGCATAAGTGTAAAGAGTGATAATCATATACTCTAATTGTGCATTTCGTACATTAAAAGGATCTTAAAGTAGCCTGAGTAAATGTTGTAGATCGTTATAAATAAGCATTGTCTCAAAGACAATGGCCTAGTAGTTGAATGTTGTATACCATTATAAATAAGCATTGTCTCAAAGGTGATGGCCGAGTAGTTGAATACTAGGCTCATGAACATGATCCATGGGGTTGTGAGTTCAACTCTTACTAGGTGCATCACTTTTTTTTAATAATGCGGGTGTGATATTGTACTAATAGGAAACATTTACACCACCATTATGGGTAAACTGATGACCAAGTCATTAAACAAGGGACTTCAACAACTTAGCTATCGGCTTATAGATTGGCTCCTTCTTGACAAGGAGTGAGCTTCCATAAGGACGTTTATGGTAAGATTAGCAAGAACCCCAAAAGGACTACAAAGACCACCAAAAACCAAATTGTTCCTGCAATTCTAGATGTGTTGCAAAGTAATGCCACAAATAACATCCCATATTGTTTCTGACACTTGATTGAGGTTGCCACAATCCCGAAGCAAAATTTGTTTCCAAGTAATATCATGGTGCTAATTTTCCTTATTCGTAACCTTTCTCACCATGCACCATAAGGCTTAAGTGTCCTGGCAATCCCAAAAAACATGCTTGACATTCTTTTCCTTCCTCTTGCAAAAGGCACATATCAGCAATCCTACCCCACATGGCCAACTTGTTAGCTACAATCCGCCAAAGAAGCATGTTGATCTTGAAGGATGGAGTGGCCCACTAGGTTTTCTTCAACCTCTTCTCGCAGGTCGTGTATGTGCCTCTAGGCTCAAACTTCTTCCAAAACTCCATAGTCTTCAGGAACCATCGTGGATTAGGTTCTTGGAAGTCAATCATTTTCTTAGCAATAGTCACTGCCTTTCCTTGAGGATTCAACCAATATTTTAAAAGCTCAACATCATTCCTATGTATTAAAGTAGGCCAACCGTCCTTGATTTTTGACAAAATCTTCTACAATCATGAGGCCTCTTCATCATTCAATCCAAATTGTCCAGTAGCCCTTTCTACACTAATAAGGGATGAACTAGCATTATCCCATATATCAAACTAGCACATGATACATATCCTTCGAATACCATAGCTAAGCATAGGTTTCTAATTAGCTAGAACAAAATCATGCTTAAATGCACATGAAGAAATCCATAAACAAAAAGACAAAGATGCACCTTCTTTATCGCTTATGGCACCACCCAAGAAAAGAGGGGGTAAACTGCTTTTAGGAGTTGAGCTAGTTGTTGTTGAGCAAATTTGGACTACTTAATAGAGATTCTCATAGTGTGTACAAGCAACACATCATGCCATTTTATTGCATTAGGCCAAACTCTACCGTATACTTTTGCCTCGTCCAATCATTTCATGATTATGATAGCCCATGATTGTCCTTCAAGGATCCACTTAATCAAGGAGAAAGAAAGATGTCATGTTAGCCTTTTCCTCGATGGGTTTCAAGACTAGCATTGCCTTTATTTGTGGTGGGGGAGGTCAATTGTTGCATGCCAAAATCCCCAAACAAGAGAGAACCATATGAAAGAGTGCCTCAACCTTTATCCAATCCACAAAGGCAAAAGGGAACAAGGATGTAATAAGTGCCAGCATACAAGAGAGAACCATACATAGAAGCGTAAATATAGTTGCAAAACCAGATGTGAAAGAATGCCTAGCAACAACTTTAGATTGAATTCTAAAGAAGAACCGTTTAAAGCAATCTTTGAGAGTGATGTCAACATCAATAGGAACTCCAAGATAGGTGGACAATATGTCCCTTGGGAAATTTAGTAATTTCAAAAGGAGCTAGCCAAGGTTATCATTCCATGATAGATACAAGAGCTCAAATTTGTGTTTGCTAAACTTGAAACCTAATAGAATAGAAAGTTCTTCATAGATGTCAAGAAGAGATTTCGGAGATGTAGGATCAACATGGGCAATGTTGGAATTATCATAGCTCTAATGGCCTAATTTACACAACACAAAAGTGCATGTGTGCATGCGATAAGAGCAAATAAGTGGGGAGCAATCAAAAAACCTCATTGAATGCTTCTCTTGAGTTAGTAGCAAAACAAATGATGAAAATAGTAACTAAAGTGTTTGAAAACACGGTTTTAATCATCCAATAATAATAATTGTCAAACCTTGCCCTTTCCAATACAACAAACATAAATTCACAAGAAACTCAATCATCAGCCTTTTCTACATCCATGTTGAGAAGGAGATAATCATCATTTAGTGATAGTGCATGATCCATGCCAAGTAAAATATTCAAAATAGCATCTTGAATGTGTCTACCAAAAACAAAGCTATACTACTATCTATGAGCGTGCCTCCTTGGTATGTGCTTGACCCAAGATGTTAGAGCTTTTGCCGTGACTTTGTACAGAACATTAACCATTGTCCATAGATGCCAACAATGACTTGGTCGATGCCTCTCAAATGGCTTTGGAATTAACTTGATGATTCCCTCCTTAGCTTTAGAAGACATAATACCAAAATCCCTAAATTGATCAAGCATTTTGCATAAATCATCAGTGCATGCATCATGTATAGCTTTAAAAATTTCAACAACAAATCCATCCGACTTGGGAGTATGACCTTTTCTCATTGACTTCATAAACATCAATAGCTTATCTTTTGTAAAAGGTACAGATAGAGATAATCCACATCAGTGCTACTGAAGCAATGCTTGTGTTACAAAAATGAGAATAATCTTTGATGCCACCCATCAACAAAGTCAAAAGATGGACTTATAATAGCAACAAATGTCTCTTAAATACAATAGAAATCCCTTTCTCATCAAAATACTTTTTCCCTTCATTGTCCTCCATCATAACAAAAGACTCTTCCTTTTTCTTCGTGTTTAATGCATTAAGATAGATAGGAGTAGAAGCTTCATGCATATGTAGTGTATTAGCTTTCAATTCTACCTTAAGACTTGCAACTCGATGAAGTTCCCAACCCCTAATAAAACGTTCAATGTCTTGTACTTACGAGATGAAGAAGAATAGGATCATCATGTGTGTAAAGTTGAGCAACAACAATATGGTTTCTACATTTCCAAGATAAATTAAATTGCCATCACCCTAATTGCACTTGACACTTCCCATGGTTATTGTAGAATCTAGTAATAGCTTGCATGTGTTGATCCTAATGATCAATAGGAGAGGAGAGGTAGGGTTACAAACATTCCAAATCATGTTGGGATTTTGTAAAAATGCATCATTAACCAGGAATCTTGTGTTGAGCTTGGTTGGGGGGAGGAGCATTATTTATTTTGCTAGACATCATTAGGGTAGCTACATTAGTCAAACCAAATGAGGTTGACATGTCCTTCCAAGGATCCCTTGCTTCTTTGGTCATATGTCCCAATCCATGAGAGATGATCATCACTACATAAGGTCATATTCCAGTCCCCAAATAGTATTGTACTATCATTAGACACATGTGACTTGATCCATTGCTACGTGTGGGCTCTCACTCTGGAGCCATTGGGCGCATACACAAAATAGCAATCAAGTGACTCTCCTAGAACAATAACTCTAAGGCCTAAAACATGACCTAGTTGATCATCAGCAATAAGTTGTGCTTTGAATTTCTCCTTAACAAAAACCAAAAGTCCCATATGACTCTATCATACGTGTTTGAAAAGCAGCGATAATTAGAGAACACAATTGAGGAGGGACCATGTTCATCTAACTTAACCTCAAGAACACCAACCATGTCTAGTTTGCCTCTTTGAACTAATGCAAATAGCATAGTTTGAGTTTCTCTTTAGCAAAGACTCCATGCATTCTAGGTAAGGATTGATATTTTGTACAAAACTTGATGCATTTTTGCTTTACTCAATTGAATCAATATCATCAAGGGGGCATAAAAGTTTGAACCCCCTCTTGCAAGCTTCTTGATGGACACCTTATACTTGGCTTCCTTATCAATAGAGCTACTAGCATGATTTTCCTTACACACAACCTTATCAGTCTTGGCAACCTTCTCTCTATTAGAATATAGGGGATGAAGTACCCAGCTTTCAAACATGGAGACCACATTCTCACCCTTTTCACCTAAGGTCAGGGAGGGCCATGTCTTACTATTTGAGGCAAGGCTAGCAGATTGTGGAACCTTTATTAATAGTATAGTTCTCTTCTTTCATTTGTAATTCACTTTGACCCTTTTTTTATAGTAGCATTATTTTCCATCACCACAGCATAATCCACATGAGCTTGATCCTTGGAAGCTTAGGCTTTAATAGATTTTTGGGGGTATGATTTAGCAAAATATTATAGTTATAGCAGACGTCTAGAAATTTTGAAAACCAAACTTCACATACCAAATCTAGACCTCTCTTATCATTTATCTCAAGTGCATCACGAGACTCAAACCCCCTATCCCACAAAATAAATGCATGCCTTTGACCCTTAGGATTGAGGAGAGGGGGACACAGAGCACCTTTCCAAGAGCTTAGGCAACAACCTCCATTTCAATTTCAAATATTGTATGCAAATGAGGGAATGAAACTTAAAGAAGATAATTAGAAAATAACCCATCTTTAGGAGAGATGGTTGCATACCACGGAAGACAGTGGATTGAATTACCCTAAAAGCCAATCGAGCAAGACAATATCCAAATTCTTTTAGCCCAAGAGCCAATTGAAACTTGGTAAAACCCCTTCCCAACAAACTTGAAATAGACAAGGCTATAATGTGCTTATGGTAGACATTGACAAATCAACGTGAGGACTCATCATGTGTGGTGGGAACATGGCCCACGAAGTAGAGGCAAAGACTAGACAAAGCAAAATCAAAATACATTTGACAACGGTTCTCCATTGGTAATGGAGCCCCAATAGAAACACCAAGGAAAAGGGAATTCTCTTGCAAGAAAATCTATCTTGTAACATCAACAAGCTTTTATTTCATTATTTTGATAACCAAAACAAAGAAAACAACAATTCTTCACGCAGCATCATATTAGATATCTCCCACGGATTTGATAGAATCAACTATAATCTTCAACATCTTCATAGAATCCATCAATATAATAAAGAACACAAAATAATACACCATCTTTGAATGGAAATCAATCACATAATATTCATCTTCAATGTCTTCATAGTTCTCTCTCACTCTCTCATATACAATTACACTGTTTTGATAGAATTGACTATCTCTGGTTCTCTCTCTCTCTCTCTCTCTCTCTATCAATAGTACATCATCTCCTCACTACAATACTCTCATAATAACTCTCAATAATCCTTATTAGGTCGTGGATGCACCTCCCAAGAGGTATGTCTAATACGAAGAGTCACCAGAGCCACTACAATGTCTTTTCACAGCTCACTATTGTCACTGTTACTCAGTCTTCTCTTCAGTCTTCAGCAGCTGCTTCTTTCACTTGTTTTAGCTTTTTTGAACTTAGATTCATCCTTTCCAAAGGTTAGAAAACTTTCCCAAAGTCACACATACTTTCTACATAACACTTATAGAACGTCTATAGAATAGTTATAGTACAGTACCAGAGCAGCTACAGTACAGTTACAGTACAGAGACAGAGGCTCTACAGAAAGGTTTACAGAGGGTTACAGAAGGTCATTAGAACCTCATTACTCATACTCAAACCATTCCATACTATAAAAAACTATTCAATAGGCTTCCAAAATATCTCAATCTTCATCAATCATCAATCCATGCTTCGTACAGAAGAAAATCAGAACAAAACAGAAGCTATACAGAGGGTACACAGAACCAATCAGAACCTCAACAGAACATCATAAAGCTTCCAAAACATAATCAATATCATCCAAAACACTCTCAAACACTTCCATTAACAACCATACATCACTCTAAATCCATAAAAAATCAATCATTTAGACCTCAAAAACAACAAAAATCAGTCAAAATTTCAGTCTTTTTCCACTCTCAATAGGTAACTTCATTTTAACCTCATGATGAAGACCTTGATGCGTCGCCTTGCTCTCATGGAAAAATAGAAAGTCCTAGCAGAAAGCAGAGCAGAGGTAGCCCAAGTGGGCTTTAATACTCAAAAATGAGCTTTCCTCAATCAGTGTGCTTGTGTTGGAGAATGTGGTAGTCCACACCTTAGATGAGGTAGATTGGAACAGCTACGTGTGCAAGACTATAGACCAAGTAGCCAAAGTACTAGCCTTGGGCAACAGGCCGACAAGCGGAGAGTCCCCAGCCTCTAAAAGTGCGGAGAGAAAGAAACCTTTCTCTAAAGCCTCTTTCATCAAATATGGAAGTGTGTTGATATCCATCATCTAGGAGGCTATAAAAGAAACTCAGCAAGGAGAAGAAAGAGAGGATGAGACTCCAGATAGGTCACCGATCCACCAAGAGAAAGAGCCATCGAGCGACAAGATAGAAACTGAGATAGAGAAGGAGGATGAAGAGGCTTAATCCGAAATGAAAAAAGCAAAGAATCCCACTAAAAAGATAGCTTAGAAGAAGAAACAAGATTGTATTAGATGGATGTGAAGAATGCTTTTCTCAATGGTGATTTGGTTGAGGAAGTATACATGGATTAGCCCGAGGGCTATGTACATTCATATTTTCCTACATATGTGTGTAGATTGAAGAAATCATTATATGGGCTAAAGCAAGCACCTAGAGCTTGGAATGCTAAGATAAGTGCATGCTTACAGAAACTTGGTTTCACTATGGGCAAGGCTGATCATAGCCTATTTACAAAGAAGACAAGGGCTGGTTATGTTATATTAGTCATGTATGTGGATGACTTGATCATTACAAGTGAGGATTCTTCTTAGCGTTAATAGAAAATGCTTGTTCCTAGCATTGTTAACTTTGAATATATTAGAAGCAAAGGCTTATGCAATGGCTTGTGATTTAGAACCATTATCTTTGGTGTGAGAGGCATAGGAGTCTACCTTCATAACCCCATCACTAGTGGTCCTAAGGACCTTGGAAGACTTCCCACAACAATGTCTTTTGAATAGTGTTTGGCCTACATGTAGGCCAAGGGGGAGTACCCACACTGAAAGACAAGATGGCAGTTAGAGTTCCTGCTCCTCTCCCAACATGCAAGCTCCCCACCACAAATTACAATGTTGTGCTAGATTATGAATTGAAAGATGATGATGATTCAGCTTTCACTCAACTTAGGTGCATCACTTGATTGGATATGTATGTTTACATGGCATGTGTTAAAAAGATGAATTTAGAGCATGGTAGGAGCTACGGAGGTTGGAAGATGAATACAAGACTCATGATGACATAGACAATGGACTGACTATTACACAAGTGAATTAGGTTCCAAGATGGGATCTTGGCCTCATAAACACAATCTTGTGTAGGAGACTGATAATGACAATGACACTAACTGAAAGAAGAAAGCATCATGATATATTGCATTAAACTCGTTAAAAGTGACGATCAAGTACAATGCTTTATAATAGTTGGATAGTAGCATTCTACCTCATTATGCATATGGGATTTAGGGCATCTCTTCCTAGAGCATACATAAATTTTCATATCTTTCAACACCCACCCTCAAACGATGAGTTTCTACACTTGCTAGTTTTTGCCCCCCCCCCCCCCCCCAACACACATGATAACATGGCCCAGGAGACTAGCTCATAGGCAGCCTAGTCAAGTTAAAGCTTAAAACTTTACATCTTTGGCAAGGGTTTTCTTTCTCAAAGCAAATCCACTGAGGGAATTTTCCACTATGGGAAAACACAAGATCCACTATGGGAAAGATACAATGAAAATTTATTCAAAAGAATCTATTAGAGTTGTTGCTGATAGCATAAGCATCTTCTTCACCTTCTTCATTCATGAACTGATTTTGATGGTTACCATTATGTACCTATTGTGCTCTTTTCCTATGGAAACATTCACTGGCCATGTGCCCAGTCTTACCACAACAATGACATGTGACCCAATCCTTGTTGTTGATGTTAAATCCTCGTCCATGTCCTTTTGCTTTGTAAGTTCCCCTGGTATACAAGAGATTGTCCTTTGAGATTATTTCTTTTGCATCCTTGTTTTTAAATTTACTTTCTCCATCAAGTAGAGAATGCTCAATGTCTTTAAGTGAGAGATTAGAAACATTACCTAGGGTAGACACAAGGTTCTCATATGGTTCTTGATCTACACTTGCTAATAGCACCGCTATGGCTTCATCCTCATCTATATTCTTCTTTAAAATTGCAAGTTGAGTTTTTAGACTCTTAAACTTGTTAATACGCATGGTCATAGAAGAACTATCCTTTACATCTAGATTATAGAACTTCATGAGTAATTTTACTTTTGAGTTTTTAGCTCGAGTTCTAAAGATCCTGTCAATCTCATCCCATTCCTTTTTTGCATATTTGATGTTGGAAATATGGTGCAATGCATCATCAGACAGTCCCTAGGCAACGATGCCTAGAGCTTTGTTATTCATGTTTTTCCACTCTTTTGTCTTAAATTGGACTTCTTCAACAAACCCATCTTCATCACCTTTCTTTTTTCCATTTGCACCTCGTATATCATCCTCAAATAGATCCTAGAGGTTTTTCCTCACGAGATGGTACACTGTATTTTATTTCCAAGCGTGAAAGCCTTCACCATTGAAATTGGCTATTTGCTCAAGTTCAAACATTTTGAAGGAGGTCTTACCGTGAGTATACTCGGGCAATGTCTATCCTTTTACAATGAGATTGAGACTTATAAGGGATTTAATCAATTGGGGATTCAAAATTAAAAAACTTCATGTTTGTCATTGCAAGAATCGAGGTAAAACCAACAAATGAGTTATTCTTGAATGTGCTAAGAACACAAGTGCCAAAAAGCACTAGGTTAGTATCAAGAGACACTAGCTTGATGTCAGGCTTTCTGATGTCTGATTTCAAGTGGTCTTCTAGATCTTCAAGTGGACTGCTTGAGTTCAGGTGGGTTGCTCCAAATCTTTTGCACTGAGGTTTGACTTGCTAGAAACTTCAGATTTGAGTGATAGAACCTTTAGTGTGCTGGAACCAATGAGAAAATGAAGTGAAAAAGAGCTTGAAGAGTACTTGGCTATGGAATCTCTATTTAGGGTTTTCTGTTGATCTAGTTTTTTGCTTGTGGCAAGAGAGCTGTAGTACATCATTTTAAGAACCCTCTAGTGGGGAGAGAGCTCATATAATGGGCTTCAAATGCCCTATACTTGTAGGATGTATTGCAATGTATTGCGACGTGTAGAGGTAGATTAGGCCGCACGACAGTAAACATGCACAAATATGACAACAAAGACAAAATCATGCAATCCTGGTTGCTCCATGCATCAATTGGCTCAATTTTTATAATGAAATGAAGCGCCTTGGACTGAAAGCAACCCTCCAAAAGAAATCGAGCTGAGATATGGCCTGTAGAGAGAGTTATGAAAGCTCCAAGTGCTACTGGTCTAGTTTGGCTATGGCAAACAAGAAGGTAAAGTGGAGATGGAGGTGAGAAATGAAACCATGAGCTAACAATGAACTAACCAGAGGTAAAGAGAGATTGGAGAAGCAGAGTATAGCTAAGCCATGCTTAGCTGAGCTGTGATACCATGTCAAAAAGACAAATCTAGAGCATGAAAGGAGCTATGTAGGTTGGAAGATGAATACAAGACTCATGATGACATACACAATGGATTGACTGTTACACAAGTGAATTAGGTTCCAAGATGGAAGCTTGGACTCATAAACACAATCTTGTGTAGGATACTAACAATGACAATGACACTAACTAAAAGAAGAAAACATCATGATATATTGCATCTTTGAAAGTAATAGTCAAATATAATGCTTTATAGTAGTTGGATAGTAGCATTATGCCTCACTGTGCATATGGGATTCAAGGCATTTGTTCCTCGAGCATACATCATTTGTCATATCTTTCAACAACATGATCATAAAAGTCATGTCAATTGTGTACTCAAACGTTAGATTGGTCCTTCTTGGTAGGGCCATTAAGTAGGATTCATTCCACTTACAAGATATCATTTTATTGCATTGTGCCTCTTTATTCTTGCCACCTAAACTCCCCCCCCGCGGTCTTGTTGCCTTTTTGGGTGTATAATACTTGCCTTATCTCATGAAAACAAAATACATTATAATTATATATTTTTTAAATGTATAAGATAAGTACATATATTGTTACATGTGTATTGCATTTTGATTATGTACTCTCATGTAGTGTCACTATTAGAAATATTTAGGATTTCCATATTGAACAAGATCTGATGTGGAGAATGAGGTCGATAAATTCTTAAGATGATCCTATAAGGGCACGATGTGCTCCATTTTTCAAATTGAGACTATTTTGGACTTTTTTTTTAACCTATAAGTGTTGCGCTAGCTTTTTCATCTTTTTTTATTTGAGATAGTTTTAGAGTCCATTTTTGACTTGTAAGTGTTACATTGGCTATTTTAAAATTTTTATAAATCTACACAAATTGTTCAAAACTTGCAAACTAGGTCAAGGCTTACAATATTAACTATAGAGATAATGTATAGATCAAGTTGTTGTTACTTGACAATTAGTTGTTGTTTTGCACAAATGGCTTCATCGTCTACAATGTTCGATGAACTATATAACATCAAAAGGTTTGATAGTACTAACTTCAGTTTATGAAAGGAGCATATTTGAGATATCTTTGTTAAAAAAAAGCAGTCAAGACCCACAAGAGGAATATATGCAAAACCAACAAACAAGTTTGAAGAGGATTTATTGGAGCTTGATGCATTGGGCAAATCCACTATTACATTGCACTTGCTAGAATCTATGTATTTTATAGAGGCCACTACACATAACTTATGAAATAATTTCTATGACATTTATGAGAAGGGAACAACCTCTAATAAGATCTATCGCACAAAAAAGTTGTGTGAATTGCAAATGAATGAGGATACTACTATTGCCTCCCACCTTAATGAATTCATTACCATATTGAGTTTTAGTTAGATGCAAACTCAAAAGCTGAAGTTTAAATATGAGGTCAAGACAATCTTTTGTTGTGCTTCTTGTCTACATCATGGAATATCTTTAGGACAACCATTAGTAATTTAGCTCCACATAGTGAGCTGAACCTAAATGGTATTGTGGACAATTTATTGGTTGAAAAGATACACATGAAATCCATGGTCCAAGGTAAAAATGATGAAGCATTGGCAACTAGAGAAGAAAGAGGCAAAAAATAGTGTGAAGGCAAGAACTAGGACCATGGGCAATCATGCAGCAAGTCCAGGTCCAAGAAAGACCTTGAATGCTTTCATTGTAGTGAAATTGATCATATCAAGAATGAGTGTTATAGATGAAAGCATAAGTAAAAAAGGAAGAAGAAGGAAAAGGATGCCAACACGAAAGATGGTAAAGGATAGATAAAGATAGAAGAAAAAAATATAGCGGTTGGGCATAATGATAAAGATAAAGTGTTCTTTTATTTCTACTATTCTTGTACATACGCTAATTATATAAGATTGACAACAAGCTCAAGATTGGATACTTAATGTTGACACTTATTTTTTCATGTGACTTCTTGCAAGAAGTGATTATATTCATATGATAGCAGGCATGGACCAATCCATCTTGGTAATATTATGTATATGATGTAGGTGGTATAGGTAATGTGCAGTTCACTTTTCAAAATGAATCTATCTTAACTCTTCTAAATGTTTGCCATGTACCCAAGCTTATCGAGAGCTTGATATCTATTGGTCAATTAGATGACTTGGGATGCTCTACTACTTTTAGGAGTTAGTCATGGAAAGTCCATGAGGGATCATTTGTTGTTGTTAAAGGAGTCAAATGTGGCACTTTGTATCACTTCATGTGTCTTCTTTTAAAAACCATACAATTGTAGTAACCAAGTAGCCAAATATATATTTATGGCATTACTAGTTGGGGAATATGTGTAAAAAAGGAATGAGCATGCTATCTCATCTTTGGACTATTGCCTTCTCTTGAATTTCTTAATCTTTCTATTTTGTGAGCATTGTATGTATAAAAACCATGCATATTCAGCCCATAATAAAAACTTAAATAGAAAAGGGAGTGAGTGCTTGACTTAATGCATAGTGATATATGTGGTCATATGCCCACAAAGTTTAAAGGAGAGGCATCAGAAAGTGTAGACTTCCACTATGGATAAGAAAGATGAGACTCTCTCTTGTTTTTGGAAATTCAGGTGTATCTTAAAACTAATAATGGTAGAGAATATGTCTCTCATGAGTTCAAAAATCATTGTGAAGCATGTGGAATAAAGAGAGAAATTGCATCTAGTAATCCTACCTAAAATGGTATTGTAGAGCATATGAATAGAACGATAAATGAAAGGATGCTAAATTTCTAGCTAGTGCTGGTCTTAAAGATTTTGGGCCAAGGATATGGTGACTATTGTATATTCAATAAACATATCACCTAATAGTACTTTGGATGCTGGCATTATTGAAGAGGCATGGTTAGGGCAAGAAACCCTCCCATGATCACTTAAGAGTTTGGTTGTGAAGCTCATGTGTATGTACCATAGAAAAGGCATGGCAAGTTAATGTCAGAATCTACTAAATGTATCATTTTTGACTAGGGACAAAGTGGTGAGGTAGATTGACAATGATCCAGGTTTTTTACAAACCAGATTTCTACCACAAAATTTGGCCAAATCCCCTATCAAGAGCCTTACCATATCACATTGGGTTTACTCTTCAATCATTAGGTATGCTACATTATTGCTTCTCGGTTATGATAACTCTAGCAAGTGGGGGAACAAGTTCTTAGGAGGGATGTCAATGTAAAGGGTAAAAGGGATGGGTTATTTTAGTGAAGATGGAAATGGATTACACCTAGGGATTGAGCGAGTGCATAGATTTTTTCAAAGGACTAGTCTCCAACTACACGTGGATTCCACCTGCATCACCAAGATTTGGAATCTATCACCATCATTAGAGGGCACCTTTGTATCTTACACAAAAGCTTATAATAATGTGCTTTAGGCACCCACCTCTTGTAATCTAGCTCCCTTTTTTTAGCTTGTCTACCACTACCCTTGGCTTCTTGCATGATGACCAAGGTGGGGACTTGTCCCATTCACTATTCTCCATATTTTCAAAGATGCCATACATCATCTAGGATTATGTTAATAAAAAAGATTAGCTTAATCTAATTTCTCATAGAGGTTATATAAGGAGCCCATGGAGATGTAAAGAAACAATGACAATGACAAGCACATGAGAGCACTTTAGAATACCCTCATGCTAGTCTATCTCTTTGAGATAAGCTATGAGCGAGTCTCTTTTATTATGTAGCATAATGGCAAGCTTCCTCTACCTCTTCTCCTCTTGTCTCCCTCTCTTCTCATCTCTCTCTCTCTCTCTCTCTCTCTCTCTCTCTCTCATATTCTAATGTGTTGTCTAAATCATATGTACTCTCTTCTAATTCTCCCTCTACATTCATGCTTAAACTTATTAAGTAAGACTTGCCATATGTTCTATTGGTGGGGAATCCTTATTTCCTCATGTTATATATATGTTCATGGGAGAATTTAAGAGCCATCACCTCTCTTAACCTTCCATCATCTTCATTTCCATTAAGATGGACTACAAATTCTCTCTCGTGAAGTTGTGTTTTTGGTTCTTTCCATTCTCTTTGAGGAAAGGTATGTCCTAGCCCATCCTCCCTTTGGCTAGGTGGTGCCCCTCTTTAGCTCCCTTAGTGAGGATTGGAGGCTGGGTGGGTAAGAGGCAACCCATTCATCTTTTCAACCCTCAACACATTGGCATCCAAAAGGTAGAAAGATTATCAATGGTAATGATGTGATCTTCAATGAGAAGAAAATGCATAAGTAGTCTCTTAAGAAAGTGGAAACAAGAAAGATTACTTTCTAATATGCAAAATTTCCCACTTAGAGAAAGATTAATGCAGAAAGAGGGCACAAGTGATACTTCTGCTAGTGGATAGGAAGCTGGGAGATATATTGAGTAATAGAGCGAGAGTTCTATCTGTTAGGAAGAAAGAGTGAAGACTGAAATTTCCACTCTAAGTCAATCCATTGTACTGAATAGATCCTCTTGTATCTCTTGTCCCCCTCATAGATTTTAACCTGGGGTTGACTATACGGTGCTAATAGATTGTGGGAAGCCATGTTGTTATAAAGAGGTCATAAGTTCTAATGATAAACTTACATGGAAGCTAGTTATGTAATCTAAAATGGATTCCATTATGCAAAATTAGACTTGGGAGTTGGTTCCTTTACCAAGAGGTAAAAATGCAAAAGAAGGGTAAAAAAGATACCAAAAGGGATGTTGACCAATGAGGTGAGGCCATGGACAGTATGGAAGTGGACAAAGAAGAAGAGATGCCCAAAACTGCACCAAATAAAGGCATGCCCTCAGCACATGTGACAATTAAAATGTTAAAGAAATCTCAAAAGATCCCAAGGGTCCTATAAAGAATGTCACTCTAAGTAAAAGTCCTAGTAGAAAGCAATAGTTTTTTCGTATCTCATTGTAAAAATTCATGTATGTAATTATGATGAAAGCAAAGAGAGCTTTACTTCAATATCTATGCTTGTAACCATGGTGAAAGAAAAGAGAGCTTCAATATCATTGTGGTGTGAAATCTTCTTCCTCCTCTTTGATATTTGCAAATTTTATGATACAAATGTTTCTCATTAAAGAATAAGTCAACTTAATTTTGAACATAAATGAGGTTAACAATTCAATATCTCCTTACTTGATACAATGTACATGATCTTTAGAATTATTATGACTTACTCATTGAAAATATCAATATCCAATATACGAACTTGACTACAGTCTACAATCATCGAGGTTTTAGTCTAAAGCAACCAAACTTCCACTAACATAATGCCATCTACTAAAACAAAAGTCGAGGCTCAAATTTTGAGTAGCCATCATGTATTTAAAAGAAATAAAGCCATGATCTATCTTATAGATTTTCTTGAATTTTACTCTAGTATCCCATCCTTCATCCATAAATTACAAGACATGACCATATGCTAGCCTTTTCAATTAGAGCATGGGCTTTGATCTCCTTATCTTAACATTGGAAAAAAAGTTCACAAATACATTAATAGGCATCAACAAAGTGATATTGCTTAGCTTGTGTGGAATATTAGGTTTCAATGCTCTTTGTATCTCAAAAATATTTTGCACCTCCAACCTTCATTGGTGGCTTCAAAGGCCATTCAAAGCTTGAAAATTTAGGCAAAGGAAGGGGGCATATTGTACCCCATTGGCAATGCCTAAGGGAAAAACATAAAAATGATCATAAAAGAATACCCCATTCTTTGCAAGCTATGTTTTTTCCTACCTTTTTCATCCACTCGAACCAAAGCATCAATAACATCAACAATAAACTTGAGAAAAACCATTCTTTAAGATTAGATGGGTAGATATTTCGAAAACGAATAAATTTTATCAAGATTACATGCTACAATAGTACCCCCTTTACACTACTTTTGCTTATTCCAAGTCTAAAGTCCTTAATTCTACCATTCTAAGTAGAAATGAATGATCTCTCATATCTCTAGCACATATAATGCATTTGAAAGTGCAAAAGTATTCACATTAGAAGTTGTCAACATGAATTTACCGACTCCTTTAACACAATAAGATAAGTTATTAGCACATGAGATAGTACTACCCTCAGGGCAATCTCAAGAGAAGTGAATAAACCATGTTGAAAAGTAATATTCTTAGTGGTACAATTGTCAAAGTATCACACACCTAAATCCATTAAAAAAAAGACTTGTAATAAACATCCACTCTTTATCCTAACAATATTTGTAGATTCTAAATTAGAAGAAGAGGCATGTGTAGAACAACTAGCTAGCCTCTTTCATAGCTAGCTAAGGATAGCTCTTATTGATATGATCTATTAACTTACAAAACATGTAGTGGATATAGTTTTCCTTTCATCCTCATCAACCTTTTTCTTCTAAACATTATTTGCAAATTTTTGCTTGCTAGTAGAAAATGTAGCCTTGCTTTGACTTTTTTGACTAGCCACAAAAGCTTGATTTACAACACCAATGAAGTGTATAGTTTGTCAATATTTTTCTTCTTGTATTCAAAGCAGATCAACTCATTGAGTGACAAAACATTGGAATTACCTTTCCTAATCAAATAAAGAGTAGATATAAAGCTCTGATAAGAATTATGAAGACCACTAAGAACTGAACTATTTGGCAAAATCTCATTTGCAAATATCTTTGATCTTTGTTTTACAAATTTCTATAGAGTCACCTATATATATATATAAGCAACAAGAGACTTATTTCTTCCTTAATACAAATATCCAAGTGTATCCCAAGCCTCTTTAGCTCCTCTTGCATAAGTGGATGTGTGGGATCATAGTACATTCAACAAATAATGCAATCAAGGAATGTGCCTTTGCCAATGAATTTGCTCAAAGTAGGTGACAGTGGTGCTCTATATTAACTAGGGTAAAACTAGAACCTACAACACTCTCAAACAACACTTGTATCTATTATACTTGCAACTTCTAAAGCCACAACAAGTTATACATTGATTTGCTACACAATGTTCAAAGCTCTTTTGCAATCAATACACAATGCTTCATAATGGATAGTTCGCTCCATCCAACTTGTCCTTGATATCGAGCACATGGAATACATTCTTGTTGCCAACCATGGCCATTAACTACATGATACAAAAGTTGCATGTGTAGAGTAAATCTACACAAAAACAACTTGTGCTACATAACACAGCATAAAGGTAGGTTGTAAAGGCCCCTACATGTAGAAATGTCTGTTGTTGAAAGTTTTACACAAAAAGACAAAATAGTCTATACATTACTAGCAATACTAAAGATGGAGTCCAAAATAAACAAATGAACCCAAATAAAAACATATCTCTAATACTAATTCTTGGATTCTCGATTGAAGGAATACACATACAAATCTTGGAGAAGAACCTTGAGAACACACAATACAAAGTATATTGAGATGTATCAAAGTAGAATGTTTATCTTATAATGAATTGACGTATATACAAGGTCATGGATAAAAAGATTTGCTAAAGAGGAAGAAAAGTTCCTTAACTATCTTAAGGGTATTCACATATATAACTACCAAAATGTAGTGACAATAAAAAACCAAATCTCCCATTACCTTGATTACTACATTTTGTTCTTGAAATCATCACTTTTATGGCCCACAACATGTGTAAATTACCTTGATAATGCTTGGATAACGAGGACATAGTGGGTAAAGTGACATTGTAGTCAAAGTCTTGTATGCTACGAATTGCTTATAATGAGGCTTCTTTTAATGGAAAGGTTTAATTAGATTGCACCCATGCTACACATTCTATTATAGGTGTATCAACATACAACATCAACTAATGAGCTAAATATCACAAAATTTTAATTTGAATTGCATGGTATTGAGGGCTAGCCTTACTTCTACAATGAATAAAATCACGAAAAGGTAGCCTTATCTACATAAAGAAGTTGGCAAGTCTATATAAGAAGAAAAGGAGGGTATATCAATGAGTAAGACTTAGAGAAGTACAAGCTGGCTAGTAGAGGCCTAGCCTTCCTAACCTATCATGATAGGGATCATTCTAAAATTGAATAAACAAATAATGAAAGTGGTGGAGCTACAAGGAGAATGAAGATTACATAGAGAGAGAAAGGGGGGACACTATGCTTGTGGTGCATCCAGTAGCTCTCTTGTGAGAAGCATCTTATTGCCTTATCCTTCAAAGAATGAAGAATGAGTCTGTACGTCTATAGTTAGAGTTAGTGAGTAAGATGGGTAGCCAATTACATTTCCTTTGCCCCAACAACCTCCCACTTAAAGGCCAACATGCCTTTAAAAGAATAAGAGAACGTGTGAGATAAATATACATGAGTTATCCTCACCCAATGCCCATCAATTCTATGCAATGTGGAAAAGTTTTGGAAGGTAGAATCATGGTAAGAAAGTCTATATGATTATAATGAATATGAAAGTTGGCTTGACAAATGAAGTGATATCTCACTTCTATGTGCTTGGGTTTCACATAAAAGACTAGATTCTTTGCCAATGTGATGGTAGTTTGCTGACTATCATTATACAACAATGGTATGACTTCACCAAGGCCTAAATCTCCCACTAGATGAGTAAGCCTTATAGATTCTTTGCATGCCTCTATAGCTACAACATACTTAGTCTTAATGGTAGATAATGCCATGCATTTCTACAAACAAGGAACCCATAATATTGTACTACCATACAAGATTAAAACATATCATATGGTTGACTTTTTGTTGTGCATGAGACCTATATAGTATGCATTTGTGTATCCAAGTATACCATTACGACTCCTCCCAAAGTATGTGCATATATCTCTTATACCACTCAAGTACCTAAATATACCTTTCACTACTTTCCAATGCTTCTTGCTAGGATTTGACATGTATCTACTCACTACTCCCAATGTAACAACAATGTTCAAGCAAGTGGTAATTATAGCATATATGAGATTGCTTACACATGATGAAAATGGATATTTGGCCATCTCAACCCTCTTCTTGTAATATCTGAGACAAATTTTAGCACTAACTTTCACATATGGTTGCAATGGATTGCATTCCTCCCTCCATATTTAAATGCTACAACACTTTGTTGACATAATCCTTTTGGGACAAACAGACTGCAATCTCTTTATTTTATCCTTGATTATTCACATACTAAGAATGTGATTTGCATGTCCCAATTCCTTCATTTCAAAGTTTCCATTAACTTTCTCTTCAAGGCATTGATCTCGTGCTTGTTTTTCCTAGCTATCAACATATCATCCACATAAAACATCGACACTATCAAGTTGCAAGCTTTCACCTTTATAGTGTTAAAGTAATGGTTCATCTCACGTCTCTTGTAACCATGAGATTACAAAAATGCATGAAATTCCCATGGAGCCTTCTTAATCCATAAATACTCTTTTTTAGCTTTCAAACAAGCTTTTCTTTGCCAAGTTCCGCAAAGCCCTTTGGTTGCTACATGTAGATCTCATCATGCAAAAAATGCTATCTTAACATCTAATTGTACAAGGTCCATGTCATTCTTAACCACCAAGGCAAGAATAGTGCAAAGAGTACTCATTTTCACCATAGAAGAAAATATCTCATCAAAGTTCACACATTTTTCTTACTTAAAGCCTTTGGCCTCAAGGATGTAATTAAGCATAATGATTAGTACATTCTCAAAGGATGAGGCTTTCGAGATTATGTATTGTGAGCCTATGACATGTATTTTTTATTAATTTTGTTTGGATCTAGTGATATTGTGAAAGTTTAATTTGAAATAAAGATTTCCTTTATATAGAACTTCCAAAAAAGTGGTCCAATAATGCACACTTTTTGAGGAGCCAACAACTCATTTTATAACAACAATCTTCTCAAATCTTCACGTAGCTCATTCTCCCACAGATATAACTTTCAAAAATTGTTTATGCTATTCATATTCTTCATAGAATTCATCAAGAGACCACAAAAACACAAGAGAATACACTATTTTGAATGGAAATCATCACATAGCATTCTTCTTCAAAGGTTCTATAGCTTTCTCTCACAATTTCTCACTCATAGATAGTTTTGGCTATCTCTCACTCTCACTCTCTCACATACATCAATTATCACAACTTAGAAATAAAAAAGCATGACAAACTTTTAAAGTATAAGAGGTTTGTTTTTACCATAAGCATCCATCCATCATACAGAATCACAAACCACCATCAATTAGCTTCTCAGTCAGCTTCATCTTCATCTTCAACTCCACACAAGAAGGATAAAACACCACATATACAAAACTCACATAGACACAAGACAATGTAGTCTAAATGGCACATGCTCCCAAAAAAAGAAGAGCAAAGAGAAATATTTTTATTAAAAGAATCAATACAACCAAGAGAGTGTCCATAGGCTATGTAGGATGAAGATTTTTTTTCTTAAAATTCATACTTAGCTTGAGACATTCCAGGCTCTTGTTCTCATCCACAAAATGTAGAGGCATATTTTGGAGAAATTTTAAACAATGCATCCTTTCCAACTGGATAATAAACCTAGTAGGAAAAGCTTGTGCAAAATAATACAGAACATCCATTTGAGTAATAGTCATATCCTCATTAGGATTAACCATTAAGTGTGGAATACTCTTCCGAGTATTTAGGTGAGACTATTGATGCATAAAAGCAAGATACCAATAAAAATGAGATGCCAAATGTACCAAAGTAGAACATTGCGCAGAAGTGTCCCACAAGAACTAGGAATGATAGGCCAATTAAACACTAGAATCATTCGATGTCCACTGTTGTTGACAGAGGATATCACTGTTATACCCAAGGGTATCCATCACTGATTGTGGAGGAAGATTAATATAATCAGAGAGAGATGGTAAAGGGATAATAGGAGAACAAAGGATATCACTGTTATACCTAGGGGTATCCATCACTGATTGTGGAGGAAGATTAATATAATCAGAGAGAGATGGTAAAGGGATAATAGGAGAACATAGGATATCACTGTTATACCTAGGGGTATCCATCACTGATTGTGGAGGAAGATTAATATAATCAGAGAGAGATGGTAAAGGGATAATAGGAGAACAATGAAGAGGTGGGTAAGATAAATCATAGAATGAATATATTTGTAGGGATAATGAGGATGGGAAAGAAAGTAGAAAATTTTGAAGGGATTTTGTTGGAAAAACACAAGGAATAAGTGAGATAACATGAGTAAGTTCAATAGGTGTAGGCAACGATATAGGATCGACAATAAATGGGCATGTAGTAAAACTAGAATTTGAGGGGAAACTACATGTGTAAAAGATAAGAGAGGAATACTATCTAGATTAGATTGGAGGATAGCAATATACAAGGGTAATTGATAAGAAATTAAGGAATATGATAGGATATCATGAGGATCAGATGGATAGATGGAACATTGAAAATCAAAAGTGGAAAAGAAATCATCAGTGAATAAGAAATTGTTAGCAATATGGTTCAACACTTGGGATCTCAATGGCTGAATATCTGACTTATGAAAGACACTCCATCAATAGCGAGGATCCAGAACATCATTCTCCAAAGGAGGATGCCAAGTATAGCTTTTACACCACAATGTCTACTGATGATAATTCTTCAAGCCATCAACCTAAGTCATTTCAACTAAATGGAAATACATGACTACTTGCAAAATCACATCTCCTACACACAAATTCATGTCCTCCTCATGAGGGATATATAGATCTCCTTAAAGATACATAAAATATAATAACTGGGCCTCATGAGAGATCAACTCATCAACAAATCTGTTAAACACTGCTTTGAATAAATTTGTAGACCACATGTTTTGCCAACCATCCTCTGGAGGTTCTAAGTCCACATTACTCAAGGAGATGTACAACGCAAAGTGGTACTATTGATACTGAATCCAAAATATGATGAAGGTGACACCAATTCAACATAGTGGACAAAATCTTCCTGAATACAATTCATACATTATTGAATGCACTCTACCTTGGTAGAAAATCCATCACACAATTTAGCCTTCTATTGCAAATGATCTAGCTCTTCCTTAAACAACAAAAAAGACATCACCAGGGCTGGAGGAGAAATTGAAAGAGTAGCAACTTTCTGATTAGTTCATCAATAAACTTCTTTTGTGGCTCTACAATTTCTTGAGAATGTTGCAATTGGATCTCTCATATACCAAGATTACGAGCTGATTCTAACATTTCCTCAAGAGCGGCATTTTTCTCCTTGGTTAAGGACACATTTGCTTCCTCTAAAGTGGCAACTTTAGCTTCTAACTCCTTAATCATGGCTGTTTGTGAATCCATCAAACCTATAGCTGCAATATCACTCAAAGCAGTCTTTTCAGAGGCTAAATCCTTTAGAGCTTTGCTAAGCTGACTGGTCAAAGAATCTACATTGTCTTGCAATGAGGTATACACTACCGTATAGATTGTTTGAAGATAGGAATTCATGGAATGAGGCATATACTCCCATATAGATTGTTTAAAGACAGGAAGTCATGGAAGTCTCCAAAGCAGACTGAACACCAGAAACTAGCTATGATAGCATAGATCTAGAAATACTATTTGCAAGGAAGGAGGAATCTGCGAATCCAATTGTTATTTTTGTTGCGATACAAAGAGGTTGGTACAAGACAAGAACGAGGAAAGGGAGCTACCAGATATCTTAGGTATCAGAATCTGTACCATAGGGTTAGAACAAAAAGAGGATCAGAAGGACCCTGTGTGCAATGCTTCTTTTGAATGATTTTGGCAGAGGGTACATCTACTAGATTTGAATTGACTTCCATAGGAAGAGAAGAAATAGGGGGAGACTACTTCAGAAGTGGAACAGGATCATGCATAGGAATGCCACTTGGGGAAGGTGCCAACTGAATGATATTTTGTAGAAAAACCCCATAGGAAATAGTACTTAATCAACCCTTTGTGACACACTGAAAATGTTGATCCATTTTAGACAACAAAAAGGTTGTCCAATTAAGCTTAACCCCTTCCAGAATTCTGATGGAAGCCATGAGGAGTTCTCGAGACAAACACTTCGAGGTAGACTTGCCTGACATAAAGCGGTCTTGGAGGAATTGGCGTAACTGCTTTCATAAGGGAGAGGAAATAGGTGCTACTGATACTCTTGAACTAGTGACGATCTTATTTACTACCAAAGGAGTAGAGGTTTCCTTCTACAACAAGACAAGGATCTCTATAGTGGATAATAAATGATTGCCATTAGGCACATGGGAAGTTGCAAAAGGCAAGAACAAGGCCTCATTGACAATCAGAGGATAAAGAAAATCGACGACCATAAACCAAGCAGAAATGCTTCTTCTAAGTCTCCAGAAAAGAATAATAGATCTTCGCATCCATTAGAGGGAAGTTTAAGGCCACAAAGTGATGAAGGCCAGCCTTTCGAATATAATCAACATCTAAAAGAAGAGAATAATCATGGATTGGTAACGGTACATGCTGGATCACAAACGGGGGAGTGTAAAAGAAGGTGCCATTTAGACCACACAGGATTATCCACACACACACAAAACCAAGAAAAGGAGGAAGGGTTCCTGTAAAACCCACACATACCACCATTGAGATAGATAACAAGGAAACAAAAATAACAACAACAAGACTAACTGGATTAGACCAAACCTTCCCAAGCATGCCACATCCTATGAAAAAATTGACACGACCTACGTACATATATGCGAAGCTTCATGCTACACATACAAACAAGTGCCCAAAAACCCTGTAATTAAACACTCAAAAGAAAATAAAATTCCACACATATCGTTTCCCAGACAGAATATAGAAATTAGGACTAAACCATAAACTCAAACCATCACAATAGATATAGACAGACAAGATCTTTGTCTTTGACCAGGAAAAATCCCAATCCCCATAAGCATATGGCATATACATATGGTGCGGTGAAGTGGGTGAGTAAAAGCTACACGATTCATTTTTATTAGATGACCAATTAAGCACAGTTCATTATTAAATTATTCCATTAATGCACAGTCAGTCAAATTCGTGTATCCCAATCCCTATTTAGGCAGACTTGATTTGACTAGACGAGGGGTCTCTACAAATGCAATTCATTTTGAGAAAGTTATATGATTTATGGTGCAAAGCGCATGCATGTGTGACTTCGGGGGGTTCATTATTATTTACAAATTAAATGTGTATATAGCGATATATATATGCACTGTGAATGGATTTTAAATTACCAAATTAAGTGGATTATGGTGTTATGTGCTTGTGTAATGGTAGGGTTCCTTTTATAAGTTAACGGTTGATTCATTTTAAATGAGAAAATTAGGATGTGCATTTTGTTTATTTTGTGAGTGCAATAGTCGGTTGATTTTTTAATTACAATTATATGTGTGTGATAGTGCATGTGAAGGAGGGAAAGAAAAAAAAACCTAGTGGCGTGTGGACACCCCTAAGGTTAGATGCACAAAATCCCACTTCCAAAAAAGCCAAAGAATAGGAAACTCTACGTGTGAAAACAATAGGGTGACTAAGTGGCAGTCGGCTTCTTGTTAAGTACAAAAAACCAAATACTAATACCAAAATAAAAAGAATGGGAACAAACAAGGGTTTGTCACTTGGGTAATTATATGTTAGGGTTTTATCTTATTTTATTTTTTATTTTTATTTTTTTCACATATTCGTGTTTATTGTTTTAAGTTAGGTTTTGTTTTGTTTTGTTTTTTGATTTGATATTTGTTTTTTTGGTTTGTTCTCCAAATAAATCATTTTCAATATGGTCTCTAGTTTTTATATATTTTTGACTAGTCATAATCATGATGGAAATTTGTTTGGATTTTTTTTTTTCAAAATGTTATTGAATTTTTATGACATATTGAAGCTTTTTGAAAATTTTAAATATTTTGATATTTATCTATTTTTATTGGTATTTTTAAATTACTATAAAATACTCCAATTAATCAACAAAATTTTAAAAAATGTATTTTTAAAAATTCTCTTTGAATATTTATGATTTTTAGATATCATTAATGTATTTGTGATTTTTTAAATAAAAAAGGCAAAAAATACGATACCTGATCACAGGCTTCATGGGGTTGCGTGTGAACAAGTGTAAGCTCTCCACCACATGAGAAAAAACCGCACATGTATCCTCGCGCGTGAACGACCGCTAGCATGAATCACGCTCACGACAACCAAAACTCCGCACGCGAATAAGACCTTGTGGAGGCAATATGGGAATAATATAGTGGGAAAGGTGGTCACGTTGCGGAAGAGGGAAATATATGCGGCGGCAGAGGGTTAAAAAAAAGGGTGGTGGTAGGAGGAATTTTTTTTTGGATTGTGGTTCTTTAATTAAGTTAATTTTTTTGTGTTTAAATTAATTAACATTTTGGATTTTTATGTGTTGATATAGGTGTTGTTATTATTTTCCTTTTTTTAAATGTAACAAAAAGGGGGTTTACCTTTGAAGATGGTGGGGGATGGTGGGTAAAGGGTGGGGGCGGGTATGGTGCATGGGTAGGAGGGGAAGGGAGTCCAATGGGGTGGGCAGGAAGGGCCTTGGGGGGGGGGGACAAGCATGAGCCACAAGGGTGACGTGGAGGACGGGGATGAGTAGGCGTGGTCGATTGGAGAGGAATGCCACCGCGAGTGAGGTGGCTCATGGTGGCGGGTGTGGTGGAGATGAAGGCCGTAGTCATTGCTGCCTATGGCGTCCAGCGGCAGCGCATTGGGCGACGTGTCTTGTGAGCAAGGCAGCTCCTAAGTGTGGTGAGGTGGTGGTGGCTCCTGTGGTGAGGCGGCGTGGCCGACTATTCTTGCGGCTATCCGTGTGGCCGAAGGAGAGAAAGGGAGAAGGGGGGAAGAAGAGGGGAGGAAGGAGGGAGGCAAGAGGAAGAGGGGAAGAGGAAGGGAAGAAGGTAGGGAGGAAGAAAGGAGGAGAGGAGAAAAAGAGGAGGAGGGTAGGATGAGGAGGACATGAGGACAGGAGGATGGAGATGGAGGAGAAGAGGAGGGCGAGGAGAACGCAGGGGAGAGAGAGAGAGAGAGAGATAGGTAGAGAGGGAAGGAGGGGGTGTTGGTTGGGGGGGCCAGGGGGGGGGAGGGGAATTTTCGCAAATGGGAATGGTCGACCACGACTCAAAATTCGAATGTTGGCATGCAACACCTTGAAAACTTGACATGCGGATCGAGGTAAACATCAGCCGTTTACACGACATGCGGAGGTGAAAATACAAAATTAATCAAAAAATTTAATTCGGAGAGATCGAGGCATTGGATCAAGATGCTGTAAAAAGCAAAACTAGGCAGGGAAATGGGGGGAAGGGCATGGACAATGTGGCCAGTGCATTCGGCAACAAAAATGGAGATTCATGTTGAAAAATAAAAAAAATCAAGCACGAAAAAAGTAAATAAAACTTAATGTCGCAAAATTTGTCGGTTAGAATGAAATGCAAAAAATAAGGAAAATCATCCAAAATGAAGAGGTGGACAAGCCTATCACGTCAAAAATGCAATTTTGATGAGAATAGGACCCATTCATAATGAAAAAATGCTATTCAACTTGGATTCTCTCTCTCTCTCTCTCTCTCTCTCTCTCTCTCTCTCTCTCTCTCTCTCGTGTTTGGCAAGAGCTCACATATCACACACATTAGCATCTAGACTCCTATAGTTTGCATTTGCCATCATCAAGCTCTGAGGAACAACTTTCCGTCCATGCCATAGAGCTGGAACTGAAAGAAATAGCAATCTATGGACAGGCCATAGGACACTCTCCATCCAGGCTCTCCATCCAGGGCCCAGGTTCGGGGGTCTCACAAAAACACAATCCCCCTACAACATTGAATGCAACCATTGATAGATCCAAGAACGCACCAGGATCCTGCCTGTGATGAAGAGGATACCTCCAGTTCCATAGAATGCTGAAAAAGAACGTAACACAATCTTCGTATCATACAAAATGCAAGGTCATATCGGTATGCTTTAATGGCCCATTATTGCTTTGCATTGGTCATAAGATGGCTAACTACACAAGTGATTTCTATTGCATGTTTATACCACTCCTCTCAAGAAGGGGGCTTTTGAATGTGATTTCTATTTTAGCTCTTCTATCTTTGACTTGTCCATAATCCTTGCATGCAATATGGACTCTCCACGAAAACTTTATCTTCATCCTTATTGGATAAGGTTATGTTTAAAGAAGAACTCCACATTGCAAGTAGTTTTGATGCACTTAACATGCTTCGTAAGATCATATCTTATTTGTATGTATTAATCTATAGACCATTTGCTAAGACTCATTGTAGATCTTTGTAGATCTTCAATAGAATGAAAACTTCTGGAATCAATGGATTCTCAAGGCCTATGTCACATTCTTGCATACAAAAATATACATAAATATACATGGAGAGAGAGAGAGAGAGAGAGAGAGAGAGAGAGAGAGAGAGAGAGAGAGAGAGAGGTCTACATAAGACCAAAATGGCCTATGAAACAATACTAAGAGATAACTTTACGATGGGACTATGCTAGAGTAAACCATGTCTAGTATTGTCCCATCGGTAGAAAGAAAAGGAAACCCAAATCTAATAGAAGTATGCATAAAAAAATGTGGTGGGGAAAATGGAAGTCTGAGATCAGAAGGCTCTGACTACAAATAATAAAACTTGGTGCACTAAGGTGCGTACAATGAAGATTTGAACATTGAGTCTGGACATTGAAGCACAATGCCGCATTGTTGATGAAGCTGTTGTTGAAGAAGAACCTGAACTTGTTGATGAAGACTTGTATGCTCATTGATGAAGCAATGTGCAACTACTCTTAAGGAAGTAGATGGCCATTAGATGTTGTAGTAAAGGTATGGTGTCATTGAAGAAATCACAACCTTATTGTTGATGGTTCTTTAAGTTCTATATTTCTTCACAGAGGGTCTAAGATAAACGTGTTGTCTTGATTGGGGCCTTTGATGGCTTGATGTGATGCCCCTCAAGCTTGAGATCTTTAGGAAGGTTATGGTGCTAGTATCAGATTCAAGACTTTAATGTTGTTGCAATGTAGGATATTCATAGGAAGCTTCTATTGTCGATGATATTGTCTTTAAGCCTTGAGGTTCATTACATTACTTTGTCACCTATTGTTTTCTTGCATTCACATGGTAAAACTTTGAGAGTACCATGCAATGGATTCAAGGGAAAAAGATAGAAAGAATTACAAATAAAATCTTTTTCTTCTCTGAATTTCACCATGACACAAGAAGTGAAAGGGTTTGAGCTTGTACCTCTTATTTTTATTTTTTTGTCCTTACGTAAGATGTAGCATTGTTTCTAAGGTCAGAGGGACTTTTGCTCTTGTTAGTGTAACAATTTGAGCTAAAGAAAAATATGTACAAAGAAACTAAGACTAAAAAGGAAAAAGAGTTAGTATACTACAGTTTTTCGGATCCACCAACCATAGAAATTTGAATTGTACTCCATGGCAAAAGCATCCAAGTCAGGTTGTTTGGTAAACAGTCCACAAATATAGGTAATTAGATCACCATGCAAAGAGGGTCCTGTAAAGTGACTGGCAATGTGTAGTTTCTCTTTGATCAGAATCTTGTCAAGCAATGGGTGATATATCAACTTTCGTAGCAAGGCGAGATTCCGAGCTAGGATGATAGAGCTCAGTGAAGTGGTCTCATAGTAAGTTGGGTCTGCTTGAAGTGTACTAACTGTATGACATTGCTCAGCTGTGGTCATAAGACAATTGTCATTGCAAGAAATCTCGAGTCGATGAGAAAACCACTTTTGCAAGAATGGACTCGAGGAATGACAACTGTACTCAAGCTCATCAAGTATTGATGGGTCTTGGATTTTGGTCATAGAAGAATAAGAAGGAATAAATTAGCATGATAGCAAGTGCTCGTGAGGGAGAGTCCTAACATATTCCTCATGAATCAAGAGGCTTGTATCGAAAAGATGTTCATTGTCCTCCGAATTGGAATGCCATTAAGAAGCAACCTGAATTGCCTCATCATCAATAAGGCCTAGATCAATCATTGCAAACAACTTGGCATAAGTAGTGTGTATATGGCCTCAAATTGGAGTAGGCATTCTGTGTAAGAGGAATTTACTTTCTTTGCCAAATGAGTAGCCATGGTACTCAATGGTCGACATACTAGAAAATGCATGATGCCAAATGGAGGTTTAGTAGGGCTGATCTGAAGATGTGTCTCAACAAACTCCTCGGAAACATCTCGAGGTTCAACTGGCTCAATTGGGACTAACTCGTGGGGTGACTTAGTAGGGACATTAGTGGTGTTGGGCCTAGGATATGGAGTCACAAGCATACCTCTTCTAGCCACTATGTCTAGGTTAGTAGAAGTTTATATACACCACTCTATATCACATCATTTGATAAAGATTCAATCATTGTAGTACTAGAAGTAGAGGTAAGATTTGGTATTGTATCATGTAGCCTTGGAATGAACCATTCATAGAAATTAGGATTGTATTCTAATGAAGCATGCTCATCAAGAAGTTGTGGGTCATGGGTGAGACAAAAGATATATCTAGTGACATCAATCATCATGTCTCGTTGTCCTAATCGACTTGCAATGTGTAGCTCTTCCTCTAAAAGAAGTTTGTCACACAAGGGATCAAGTTTAGCCAAATTAGAAATGTTTACACCATGGACAAGGATGAGCACTCGGAAAGATGTAGGAGCAACATATGTAGGATCATGCATTGAAGTCCAAAGTGCCTTTCTTTGCTCAGCAATAATCATTAGGTGGCTACAATATCGTGCAGCTAACCCTCGACTAAAATACCATTTTCGTTCAAACTCACTTTGTCCTTCTACTTTCTTGGCCAATGTTGCAACATCTTCCTAACTTGTTGTGTGCTTCCCAATGTAGAACACAAGAATTAAGTGATGCTTCTCTTGCTCTACCTTGGTCCTTTGCTTTATAAATTTTCCCATGATTGTTGGGTAAAAACAATAAATTTGCGATTACTTTGACCATGTCAAAGGCTTTTCTAAGAGTTCCTCATGCTCAACAATCTGAATTCCAAGGTTGGGGTGAACATATACACGAGAAAGTGAAGTCGAGAGTGTTTCATCTAGTTCATGAGAACTCATAGCTTCTAATTGATCTATGTGTTGCCCCCTCTTTTCTAACATCTCCATGATCGATCATTTAGCTAGTTTCAAGTGTATTGGAGTCTTTAGTTGAGAAGAACATGACTTGTAATGGAAGAAAGATGATAAAATGGAAAGATAGAATAGAAAGCTTGAGTAGTCCCATTGATAGAGCGTTCGCATCATGGATATGCCAAAAGGGTGAATATAACAGAGACCTTTCATCCTTATATAGACCAAGAATTAGGGTTAGGGTTTACATTTTGTGTTTAGGGTTTGTGCCCCTTTTGCATTTAGGGTTTTCACAACTGTGAAATAGGGTTTGCACTCTCTCTTGGGCATCCTACCCACTTAGTGGGCTCTAGGCCGCTCAATCATCATTGCATGCTTCAATCTTAGCCTAAATAGACCAAGTCTATGCTAATATAATTACAAATCCATGTGCATAACCCATGCAATACTTGCGGGTGTGATAAATACCACTACGAGAGATAAATAGAATATGCACGAGAGTGAGCTCGGCTCTCACAAAGGAATACATCCATGATAATATAATGATGTCCATATTTCAAAATAGTAGCCAACACTTGCACTTTCTGCAGCCTTCTCCAAATACTGTTAACATGTGATTAAATTTCTCTCTTTAAAAGTTTTTGGTTTAAGTACAATTAGACTAAAAAGTCACATTTTGATTATAATTTTAATAGTACAAATATTTTTAAAATATTTGATAAGGTATTTATTTTTCATGCATAATGCAAAGATAATAACTATTATATGTTATGTTAATCATTAGTTTTCTATGTTAGGATAATTTTTTTTCTAAAAGAGAGGACTTCTTTTTGTTCATAAGGTCCAAACATTTCAATATAGTTCATTCACAAAGTCTCAATCTACTATGTCTCACATTAAAACATATGTTAGACACACACATAATATGATATTCTCAACTTCTAGTAATTATTTTTTTATCTATTCTCTCTCATCAAACATTATTTTAAAACTTCTCTCTCTCTCGTCTTCTCTTTCATCAAAAATTTATTTTCTCACACACACACACACATACCTATATACACCTAGAGAGAGAGATAGGTATATACAGACATATACTACTTAATTTATTACTTAGTTAATAAGTTAATTACTAAAATAGAAATATAAAGAGAGGTGAGAGAGAGATAGAAATGAATGAGAGAAGGAGAAAGCAAGACAAATGAGAGAGAGAGAGAGAGAGAGAGAGAGAGAGAGAGAGAGAGAGAGAGAGAGAGAGAGAGAGAGAGAGAGAGAGAGAGAGAGAGAGAGAGAGAGAGAGAGAGAGAGAGAGAGAGAGAGAGAGAGAGAGAGATTACATGACTTGCTTTGAGTTTTTTTCCATCGAGTCTTGAGACGAAAGAAAAATTCAAAAGTCTTTTCCATCATTTCTTTGAGGGGACTTGTGAATTTTTAATGCCAAATAGGGGGTTGCTTGCAAACCTTGCTTTGCGAAAATTTTTTTATAAGTCCTCTCTGAAATTCTTTTTCACTAAACAATGAGCTACTGGCAACCCCTTCTTAGCAAAAAAAAATCATAAATCCCCTTAGAGAGATGAAGGAGGAAACTTGTGAATTTTCTATTATCAAGAAGGGTTGTCAATAACCCATGCTTGGCATAAAAAGTTTCATGTTCCCTTTGAGAGTTGATGGAGGGGGTTTGGGTTCTTTTTGCAAGGAAGGGATCGCCTACAATCCCCTTCTTGGTGGAAAAAAATTCAAAGAAACTCTCTCTCTCTCTCTCTCTCTCTCTCTCTCTCTCTCTCTCTCTCTCTCTCTCTCTCTCTCATTTTTAACAAGGAAACTACTACAACATTCAAGTGGACATGGATTTGTTCTTCTAGTTCACATAGGAGATAAAGAGAATTTGCAACTAGATGATGATATTGAGTCTCAAAAGTCATGCAAGTTAGTAGCGTGGAGACTTCTCTACAAGCATAACTTGATCATCCTTCTATAGAAATATATTTGCAATAGTATATTATTGATGTGTTCTCTATATGTGATAGAACTATGAATGGTAGGTTTTCATGTATGGGCAATTGGAGAAGGGAGTATTGCAAACTTTGTTGGGGAAATGTAGAGATTAGGTGGACTTGAAGGAGAAGTAGCTCATATATAAGGATCACCAGATTAAGCAGTGGTGGAACAAGGAGGTATACTAGAGATGTTCTATCTTCCTTGACTATTTAAAGGTGAATTTCCCTTCAATGAGAAAGCATTATACCAAAAATACTCAAAGAAAAGAAAGTGCAAGAGATATAAGGATCCAAATTCCTGGTAAGTAATTTCACATGTATTCTTTAGAATGTGTCGCACTTTTATTCCTTCTTTTAAAGAGACTATGGCTAATCGTAGAAAAGTGATACCACTGGTGCATTTGTTGATGTAACTCTTTCTTTGAGAAAGCTCTTTCTTTTAAAGAGACTATGGCTAATCATAGGAAAGTGATACCACTGGTGCATTTGTTCACGTAACTCTTTCTTTGAGAAAGAAGTTAAGGCAAAACTACAATTTCTAAAATGTTTTGATGATAGTGATTGGCCACACTTTAGCCCTACAATGATACTACTTGTGGATGATAGCATAAAAAATATGCAATATAATCCACCTAGCTCCTTTATATATCCATCTACATTTGAAGAAAATCCCATGGAGAGAGAGAGAGAGAGAGAGAGAGAGAGAGAGAGAGAGAGAGTTGTGGTTCTAATGAGGAGGGGGGTAAGATGTGGTGGTGGTAGTGATGGTGCTAGTGGTGGTAATGTTATTGAGGGGTGTAAGAGAGGGGGATTTAATAATGGGGAAATACTAGCTACACCTGTTGGTATATAAGGTGTTAGGGACTTGATTTTTGGACCATCAAATTATAATGCAAGTCTCCTTTCATCTTCACCTCTCTCTCCAAGCTTTCATGGCTTCTTCCTCTCTCTTTCTATCTTTCTCTTTCCTTTTTTAGTATTTCTCTCTCCTCATTACTCTCTTTCTCTCTCTTCCTATAGTTTTTCTCTCTCTTCTACACACACACACACACACTCTCTCTCTCTTCTTCTCTCTCTCCAGTCCTCTTCTTGACAAGTGGTATCAGAGCTATAGGTTCTTGATTTAGTTGGCTAACATTTCATTCAGTTATCTTTTTTTTTTGTCACACAGATTTAAGAGCCACAGGTACACAGGCACAGACATGACATGGAGCAGCAATGTAGTTATCAAGGAATTTTGGACCACAAGGACTGCAGGTCTGCATTAATGGAGACTTGGACCAAGTTTGGTGGTAGAAAGGCTTAAGTTAGCAATTCATTGGTCATTTTAGGCCATTTTTTGAAGGTATTTTTCTAAAAATAGTGGTAACAAGAGCAGAGGAGGGAGAATTTATTGTTACTTTTTTAGGGAGAGTTTTTCTCTCTCTTTCTTTTCAAGCTCCTCTCAAGCTTCCATGGAGGAGATCAGCCCATTACCTCCATGAATCCATTTGCTCTTCAAGAATAAATGGCATAGAGAGCCTCTAAGCATCAAGAGCTACTGGTTGTATACCATTTTAGTGGCAGTGGACTTGTCATCATCGCCATCATTATTGTTCTTTCAGAGATTCTATAAGGTCCTGCATAGGATCCATGCCTACTGCAGCTGCAAGGTCAAGCATTTTCTGTGTACTTGCATATATTTGTCCAGGGCTAAGCTGACGACATCCATCAAGGAGGGCCTGGTTGAACTCATCATGGTGTGAGATTTTTGGCACCTTGCCATTATGTGGGAAGCTCATCCTCTTGCATGATAGACCGATCAAGAGGAAGCTTTTGACCTAGATTTCCTGCCCAATGTATTTATGCTTGTATTGGCCTGCCCAGTTGTTGTTCGTATTGGCAGCAGTCTGAGTCGGATTCCAAGGATTGGGAAGTGGCAATGTATTTGAAGCAATGGTTCCAGCTGCTATCCTCGTGGTGTTAGCTCCAGTTTTAGGAGTTTGGGCTCGTACTGTTCCAAGAACTTGTGGACCCAATAAAGTCACAAAAGGGTTTGATGCCAGGTCATTCCTACCATCAGCTGCCACTGCTGCTCCATTGAGTAAAGGCTCCTCCACTGCCTCATACATGCACCTTAGCATATTGAATCCTTCAGGTGTTGCTTCAATGTTGCTCATTGCACGATCTGTGTTCCTCATCATCTCACGCATAAGCTCAGGGTTCTTGGCTACATCAAGTGTTTGGCGTAATGTACTTGGATCATTGAGGATGTGGGCTAAATCAGGATTCCTATCAATAATGTCCCTCATTTATGGATTGCTCATGATCAAATTTCACATGAGCTCAGGGTTATTGATCAGACTTTGAATAACTGGCATGTTCATCATGTCCCGCATCAGATTAGGATTTAGCATTAACTGCTGTTGTACCTGCTGAAACTCTGGAAAACCCATACCTAAGCCTACACCACCCGTTGTACCTCCTCGAAAGGAAGCTCTTGACTGCCCTGTGGATGTCACTTTCAAAGAATTTGTGATGACATCCGTTCGCTACTTCCAACTCCTGGATAAGGGATATTTGTGTTTGATCCTTGGGAAACCATATAAGTAGAGTCTTGACCCTTCCCAATGCTTGCAACAGTGGCAACTATGGAGGCTCCGGGAGTAGCATCCAAGATTGCTGTTGCACATTATATGCAGGTCCTTCTTGCACAATATATGAAGAAGAAAACCTGGTACCTCTTAACTGAGCACTAGCATATGGAGGCATGGCGATAGGAGGCTTTGAATATGGAAACTTGGACTCCTTGCTAGAAGAACCCAATCCTTCAGAGGCTTCAAAAGGAGTTGCATGGACATGGGTTGCTGGAAACATGACCCTCTGAAATATTTGAGGGCATGGAAAATAATGCAAGGCTTTGGGCATTCATATAGATAGTTGGTGTTGCATTACTTCTCTGACTTAAATCTGCCCTATCAGTGATAACAAAGAGGCAATTCAATAGAAAGACCCTTAAAGCACAAGCATACATTAAAATTGTTCATTCCAACTGGGCATCCTTGAACAACATACCCACCAATGTATCCAACTGCTATAACGAAAGGGCGTTTGAAGGCATTCACAAAGTTTGAATAGTTCATATTGATGCCAACAACAAACATCAAGAATCCCAAAGCACATGCATAGTATCTGTTTGTGAACTATGAGAAAGATGGTGGATATGCTAGGACAAGCAAAGTGCTTCCAGCTACAACTTGAGGAGTGAGCTTATTTGCATTCTGTAACAGCTTAAGTATGTCAAAAGGAGCTACTTTAGGGTAGGTAGCTGCAGGTTGGCTTGATGCTTCAGGGGGGGGTTTGGTCTTTGTACTCCTGATTTGCAGAAGAAGCTCCGACAATCGAGTAACTCTTCATCATTGCATCGCAGACATTGAAGGCTCCATACGACCATGGACTGTAAGAAGGAGGACAACCATGAATTTGTTGGAGTGGGCAGCCACTACCTCTTCCCCAAGCTTAAGCAAGGTATGTCTCATGGGACTTGGTCTCTCTTCTCCAACCACTTTGCTGAGCCCAACCTCTTGCTTGGAGAGATTAAAGAATTACATGAACTCTTGTTTAGGCTGAAGCTATGGATCACCTTATGCTTGCCTTCTTCCATTATACACTTCTTGAAATGCATGCATGACTGAGCACACTTCAAATTTCTTTCCTGTTGGCTGAAAATTTAACTCCTAACCTATAATTGTGCTTGGTTTTGATTCTTGATCATTAAGCCAAAAATTGTAAGAAAGGGTAAGTGATACAATTAGTGATTCACTGATTTGCAGAGGTAAACCCTTTCCCCATCCCATTTTCCTTATTGATCATGCATATCATGAAAGGCCCAATCCTCAATTTGTAAATGCACATCATGCTAGTTGCTTAATAATAAATGTCTACCATGTATATTACAGGTGAGGAAAAGCCCGATGCTAGGCAAGATGGCAAGAAAAAAGAGGGGTGACCCTCCCCTTGCCATCAAAGACCCTAAAGGGGTGCACAACCCGGCCCGGGGGAAACTTTGCCCACCTCTCAGTGATTCGGAGCCTGAGGTTACTTGCAGGTGCAGGTACCCACTTGAAGAAGTGAGAAATTGACTTGGCACTGATGTATGGATGTATTATTGGCTGCAAATGTATGGAAAATACTACTGAGGATGTATTTGTAGACATGAGAATACATATACAGTCAATGGCAGTGAATATGATGCTTGGAATGTATGGGAGATGACTATGCATGGGGAAATTATGCTAAGAGATGTTTATGACATGCTCAGTTCTGGAATAAGGTTACAAATAGTGAATTTGGATGATTGGGAAATGTATTATGCCATGTGGGATGACCTTTCAGTCATGCATTGACAAGTTGATTCCTTGCAATCCTTTTCTTGACTCCCGCAGGGTGCTGTAAGTGATCTGCTTGCATTTATAGAAGTGTACCTACTCCTAGGAACTCAGATGTAGGTCTCGTAGTGTACCCACAGGCCTACTAAGGGCCTTGATTAGTTTTGGAGCTCTAGTTGATCCTAAAAGATACTTACATGTCAAAACAGGCCTCCTACAGGTGTAGACAGGGTGCTAGACTACACAGTACAATAATACTTTTCCTATTATAGATTTTTTTGTATAAAATCTGGGAGCACGTGCTTATGCTCAATTTGAAGAGGGTATCCTTGGCTTTGACTTAAACAAAAAGTAGACCAATCGGAGCTTCCTAGCTCAAGTTACGAGCAAAATAGTGATAGGGGTCTAATGGGACTACACCTAACCATGGTAGGGAACAGGGGAAAAACCAAGGCCAATGAAGATGTTCAGCAAAAATAAGGGATGCATGCTCCCCAAGGGTTGAAACTGACCTGAGGTGGACGATGACGATTACTCTCATGATGTGGGGAGCCTTAGTGCACTCACTAACACCCTCAGTTTGAATGAGACAAGGCATGCTGAGAGGCATAGAGAATTGATGGAAGGCATTGCTCAAATGAAGGCCATTATGGACACCCTTGCTGTGCCCAGCTCACTAAGCGGATGGAATTCCAAATGAAAGGGAAGGAACATGAGGATAGGTTGGATATGCATGCTGAAAGAGTGACTAGCCCATCAGTGAATGCAACAAATATGAACTCCCAAGGTATTTTGGGGAGAGTGGGCATCCCTAACAGCACTTTTTAATAGGGAGAGCCTTCACATAGGCAAGAGGAATCCATGAAAAATGCAATGAGGGGTAATTTCTAGCCTTTGCAAGGGCCCATGCCATCTATGTGAGTTCAGCCATCTTTTGGCAGGAATTACTCTAATAATGGATCATTTTTGGACAGCCACATGGATTAGCCTCAGTTTGGAGATATGGGACAGCCACCTAATCACGAAAGAGAGATGAGAGACAAGATTATCTTCTCAAAATTCAATGGTCAATCACCATCTCCAGCTGAACTCGAAGAGTGGCTCTCCAAGCTTGAGGATTATTTTGACATCTTGCCCCATAGTGATGACCAAAAGATCCATTTTGCAACCATCCACTTGGAAGGATTTGCACATACATGGTGGAGGTACATTAAAAGAGAGAATCAACAAGTAAACTCGTGGGAAGCGTTCAAGGTGCTCATGATGCAAGTATTTGTCTCATCGGTGGAGAAAGAAAAGCTTGCCCGCCAATGGTATGGCCTTGAACAGCGTGGTCTTGCTGTTAGAGAATACACAAATCAATTCCTCAACCTTACCATGTATGTTGAGTCGATTAGTGATGATGCCAAGTTACACAAGTATGTATATGGGTTGGATCCCCAACTCTTGGCTGATGTTTCAACTCAAAATCCATTGGATTTGTTCAAAGCTATTGAGTTGGCTAAGAGGTACTCCCATAAGTATCGCCAAGATGCTTCATTTCAGCATGGACAGCAAAGAGGGGCATCTCAGGCAGTGTTTGGGCAGCAAAGAGGACCTATGTAGTCACATTTTGGGCAACAAAGAGGAGCTATAAGGCCGGGACAGTTTGCGGCAAGTTATGGTGATGTTAACGTGCCATTCAACACTCCTAAGATCCCCACATACTCCACTTTTAATGCCTCAAGACCACAAAGTAATTTAAGGATAGCAAATAGCCCGAGAATGGATAATAGGCAAGGGGACAACAAGAATAAAAATGCTTCAGCCTTTGGCAGTCCAAAGTCCATTCCCATGGATTCTTTTAAAGAAAGAAAGGAAAAAGGGCTTTGTTTCAAGTGTGGCGAGAAGTATACAATTGATCATGCCTCAAAATGTGCTTTTAGAAATGCTAAGGTACGTGTTCACAGCATGTTGGTATTTGAGGACTCAAAGGAGGACCCTGAGGATGCACATGCTTTTATGGTGATTGCTGAAACGTATGATGTTGATGAAGAGTTTGGTTAAGAAGAGTTCTTTGACCCTACTGACTCTTTTCCTTTTGACCCCAGTGGTCATGTATCATGGGATATGGGTGGAAAGAATGAACCACATGCTGAAATACATGCTGCCACTGTTATACTATATCTATGGATGCTTGGATAGGATCCAGAAGCCCTAATACATTGCATATTAAGGGTAAAATTCATGGGAAGGATGTGTTTATACTTGTAGACAGTGGTAGCACTCATAGTTTCATTAATGGAGTAGTCATGGATAGGCTGAAGTGTTTTTCCACTGATTTACAACAGCCATTGAAGGTGCAAGTTGCCAATGGGGATGAAGAAATTAGCATGCAAGTATGCCATGCTGTTCATATTCACCTTGGTTGAAATTTTTGGATAGTAAATGGATTTAATTGCATTGGAAATGGGGCTTATAGATGTTGTCTTGGGTTGTGATTGACTGAAAACTTTGGGCACTATAACCATGGATTTTTCCTTACTATATATGGAGTTTGTCAGTGTGGGACAGCTCATTCAATTGCAAGAAATTCAAAATAACAATGAATTTCAACTCATTACCAGCAAATAACTCAAGAAAGAGTTCAAGAAATGGTCCCAAATCTTTGTATTGCAGTCAAATAAAGAAAATTCAAATCAGCCCACTAAAATAGTAAAGAATTCAGCATTGAGAGCTCTTTTAGAAGAGTACAAGGACCTCTTCCAAGTACCTATAGCACTACCCCTAATAGGGCGGTTGATTATCCCATAGATCTGGAGCCTCAGTCAAAGCCTGTGAACAAGCCACCTTACAGATTGTCTAGGTTGAAAGAGAAGAAGTTACCAAAAAATTCAAAGAATTACTGGACATGGGATTTATTGAGCCTAGTTCTTCACCATATGCTTCCCTTGTATTATTGGTAAAAAAGAAGGATGGATCTTTTAGGATGTGCATAGACTACATGGATCTTAATAAGATCACCATTTGAAGAACATGTACCCCATTCCACACATAGATGACTTGCTAGATGAGCTCAAGGGGGCTAAGTACTTTACAAAGATAGATTTGAGATTAGGCTATCACCATATCCTCATGAGGGCAGGGGATGAGGTCAAAACAACATTTCAGACTAATCGAGGGCTTTATCATTTCTTGGTTATGCCTTTTGGGTTAACTAATGCACCGGCCACCTTTCAAAGCTTAATGAACAAAATACTTCAGCCCTATCTTTTCAGATTTGTGTTGGTTTTCTTTGATAACATCCTCATCTATAGTAGATCACTGAAGGATCACCTTTGGCATATGAGGTAGGTGTTTGATGTATTGAGGCATCATAAACTCTTTGCCAAGGATACAAAATGTTCTTTCATGCAGACATAAGTGGAATACTTGGGGCACATTATTAGTGAAGATGGAATTAAGGCCGATCCTAAGAAAGTGCAGTGTATAAAAGACTCGCCCACACCTGCAAATACCACTTCACTTAGAGGATTTCTTAGTCTCTCATCATTCTATCGCAAATTCATTAGGCATTATGCCACTATTGCAGCTCCCTTGATGGATATGCTTAAGAAAGAGGCATTTTTATGGGATGCCATAGCTGATAAGAGCTTTAATCAGCTCAAGGAATTACTTACCTCAGCTCCCATCTTGGTTTGCCCAGATTTTTCGAAAGAATTCACCATTCAATGTGATGCCAGTGGCAGAGGCATAAGGGTTGTATTGTTACAGGAGCATGGGGTTATAGCATTTGAGAGCCACAAACTTGCTGAAAATGAGATGACCATGAATGTATATGACTAAGAGATGCTAGCCATCCTTCATGCCATTAAGAAATGGCACCACTACTTGTATGGCGGCAGATTTAGGGTCAAGAGCAACCATAGGGTCCTCAAGTATTTCCTCTCTTAGTCTAATCTTACCCCCAAACAACGGAGATGGGCAGTACATTACAGAACTATGACTTTGACATTACACATACGTGGGAAAAAGACAATGTAGTTGCTAATTCATTATCTAGAATGTGGGGTTATGAAGTTTCAGCCATCAGGGAACTTCATAATGATTGGATAGAAGAGCTTCAGGAGGCCTATTTGTTAGATGCTCATTTCAGCCACATTTTCCAGAAATTACATCAAGGGCATGTGGAAGAAAACTCTCCATATCAGCTTAAGAATGATCTCTTATGGTTTCAGGGCAGGATTGCCATCCCATACACTTCTCCATTCAAGCAAAAGATCATGCAAGAGATGCATTCCTCACCTACAGCTGGTCATTTGGGCATATTTAAAACCTATGACAAGATTACTAAAAGCTTTCATTGGAAGGGCCTATGGAAGGATGTAAAAGATTTTGTCTTGAGCTGTGTGTCATGTCAGCAAAACAAGGACATCACCTTAAAACTAGCAGGTTTACTGCAGCCATTGCCTATGCCCGAAGGCAAATGGACACACATTACTATGGACTTTATTATCGGCCTACCGGTGACCAAAAAGGGATGGAGCAACATCTATGTAGTTGTGGACAGACTCACCAAGGTAGCCCATTTCATTTCTACAGAGACTCAATATAATACTTCTCAAGTAGCCAGCCAATTCATGGAGCATATTTTCAGATTACATGGCTTACCATAGGTCATTGTGCATGACTGGGATGCTGAGTTCATGAGTAACTTTTGGCATGCATTTTTCTGCTCTATGGGCACTCAGTTAGCCCCTTCTGCTGCTTACCATCCACAAACCGATGGCCAGATAGAGAGGATTAATAAGTGGCTGGAAACTTACTTGAGGCATTTCTGTTATGATGTGCAGCATGCTTAGGACTCTTGGTTGCATTTGGATGAGTTTGCCTATAATAACTCTACATACTCTAGCATTGGAGTTTCACCTTTTGAGGCATTGTACAGCTATAAGGTGCCCCTTCACACAACCATCTTCAATGATAAAATAAACCCATGAAGCAAGGAGGAGTTGGATAGAATGCATGCCTTACTTTAGTAGTGTAAAGTCAACTTGAAGAAAGCTCAGGATCAAATGAAGCTTTATGTTGCTGACAAAAGAAGGGATGTTGAGTTCCAAGAAGGGGATTTGGTGCTTTTGAAGGTGCCCAAGTCTAGATATGCCACACTTAAGGATGGGTCCAGCAATAAGTTAGCTCACAGGTTCTATGGACCATACCGGATTGTCAAAAGAGTGGGAGACTTGGCATATTGGTTGGCATTGCCCCCATCCATGAAGATTCATAATGTTTTCCATGTGAGTCAATTGAAGCCCTTCATTGGATCATCAGTGGATTATATTGAGGAGTTACCACCGATAGATGAAGAAGGCCTCATTCAATACATACCCGAGCAAGTCATAGGACAAAGGGAAAAGAAGCTTTCCTCTCGCTCCATCATGGAATACTTGATTAAGTGGCGAGGTTTACCACTTGAGGAAGCTTCTTGGAGGCCAGCTTCAGTATTGGAAGAGTTTCCATACCTACTAGAAACAAGATTTGGCTGAAATCTAGCTAACTATGGCCTTGTTTCCTCTCAGATTGTGATTACAAACAGCTCTCTGCTTCAAAGTAAATTTTATTCTGTACTATGGATAGCAATGAACATCATACATGGGCTGAAAGTGCTTCTCAAGAGCTCTGTTTTGATATATGGAACACCTCAATCAGAGTCTCCTATAGAAAGTTATGATAGATTTACTACAACAGGACCATGTAGTAAATAGTTTGTTGTCCACTATCTGCAGCTTGCATTTACTCAAGATATTTGGGTCAAAATTCATTTTTATAATTCCACAATAAGGCCCATGTATTGTACATACCCCAATGACCCATCATATGCAATAATACCTCTTCATTCATTAGTATACCCTTGTAATAATGCAATAGAATAGTACTCTGATCTACTCTTGCCCAGTTATCATAAGTGCCCAAATTGTTTTTGAGGGCAAAAACCTTCGGGTGGGGATGGAATGTAAGAGGGGGGGAATTTAATAATGGAAAAATACTAGCTACATTGGATGGTATATAAGGTGTTAGGAACTTGATTTTTGGACCATCAGATTATTATACAAGTCTCCTTTCATCTTCACCTCTCTCTCCAAGCTTTCATGGCTTCTTCGTCTCTCTTTATATCTTTCTCTCTCCTCATCACTCTCTTTCTCTCTCTTCCTACAATATTTCTCTCTCTTCTGCACTCTCTCTCTTCTTCTCTCTCTCATGTCCTCTTCTTGACAAGGGGAGTGAGATGTCAATGGTTGTCTCCAACATATGAGGAGAGAGAGAGAGAGAGAGAGAGAGAGAGAGAGAGAGAGAGAGAGAGAGAGAGAGAGAGAGAGAGAGAGAGAGAGAGAGAGGAGAATTGGTTATGGTTATATTGAGGAGGGGAAGAGTAAGATGTAGTCATGGTTGTCCTGGTGGTAATGCAAGAGCATCAATGGTGCTTGATATATGCCCATAAGAAAAAAAGGACCAAGTGGACTATGTGAAATAAAACTTGAGGTTGCCAAAAAAAGCTCGCTCCAAAAGCTCTCTTCTCACATGCACTCTCAACATGCCTTAGGCTTCTCTCTTTGTAACTATATAATTCTTCTCTACTGTAGTTAGCCTCTTGGTAGCATAATACATGGATCTAAACCATTCTATAATTTTATTCTATGTTAAGATAGCTTCTATAGAATGTCATGGGCATCCACAAATACATGAAATAGTAAATCCCACTATAGGAGTTGTAGAATGGGAGCAATTCTAAGCATTTTCTTCAAGATACTAAATGCTTTATCCTAATCTTCTCTCCAAATAAATTGAACATCTTTTTTATAAAATAGTTAGAGTAGTTCATATGTGAGCTAGTATTTAAGATACATGCTTTGCCGTTTGATTTGGCTAATGAACCTCGATGAAGAAATTTACTTCCTATAAGTTGTAGAAATTTTGACTTTTTGAACTCGATGAATGTTTTGAGGGTCAATAGACATCCCTTCTTCAAAAATAATGTGTCCAAGTAATATAGGACTCTCTAGTTAGCAAAACAAATTTAAACGGGTAAAATCACATACCAAATTGTTGACATATTTCAAAACATAATCTAAGATATTGTAAATAATATGGCTTTTTACCAAAACCATAGAAATCATCTATAAAAGACCTCATAAAAGTTATAAGATATGGATCAAAAGTTTTGAAAGCTGATCCTTGAAATTCAAGAGGACCATTTTTGAGATCAAAATTCATGACTATACTTACAAATGCTCCCCATTAAGTAATGAATGTTGTCTTGTCCATGTCATCAGGTTGTATCCTAATCTATTTATACATGATTATACCTTGAAAAATTTTCTAGAAAATTATACATCTATTTGAGTCACTAGGCTTAGTCTTTGAATTTGAATCTCTTTTTCTATTTTTCTAAGAAATATTCTCTTTTTCTCTTTGAAAATTTAGGTGCTCTTACCTTGGCATTAAACAATTATTGTGGATTCACTATACATTGCTTTGACATATGATTTTTGACATCGAGATGCCCTTAAAAATAGCCAACAATTCCGAATTTCATGGAAAAAATAGACTTTGTCGAAGGCGGTAGCTGCAATCAGTACGATTTTAAGAGGCAAGGCCCAAAAGTGCTTCAAAGACCCACTGGACGGCGGTCGGTGAATTTTCATAAATTTTCGGCATGCCAGACGATCAATTGGGAGTGCTCAGGAGAGGCGAAGACCAAAGTGGCCAAGTGGAGATAGACTTGAGAGCCAAAGGGGTGTGCCTTTTGGGGGCCCCCTAATTTCTTGATTTTCGAGGGGGGGGGGGGGGGGGGCGTTTTATTCGGCCGTGTGCATGGATGAAGGTGCCAGGGAATCGTTTGATGAGGAGGGGGGTTGGAGAGCTTAAAAGCAACCCCCCCAACTGATCTGATGCATGATCTTCCTATTGTCTTCACTCTCCATTGCTTGTCTCGGATTCAGAAATGGCTGCTCGATTGCTGAGATAGAAAAACAATCTTTCTCTCTCCTCCCTCTCTCTTCCCTTAAGAGGCAGTTCATGCCCATGAAGAGGATTAAAAACCGCTTGTCGGGCATGGTACCGGATCACTCCTAGATTGGTGGAGGGCTAGAGTTTGCTGTTCGGAGGTGGGCTGAGCCTTGAATGAGGGCCGATTTGCAGTCCCGCATTAGATTTTAAAACCCGCAAAGAAGGAAAAAATCAGTAATTCTATTTTACAAAGGAAAATTTCATGTTTTTGACATTTGATTGAGTCAATGTTGTTCTTATGGAGTGAAAATTGGTAGACATGCTGTTTACTATTTGTTCCATACTTGCATGATGAAAAAATTAGAAAACATAAAGTTAAAATGTTGGAAATAATTTTTAGAAACCCGTAAAATATGATTTTTATGAGGAAAATGGGATTTTTGGTGTTTTCAGGTGGGATAAACCAATACACGGGATAAAATTCTAATAAAATCTATATTTCTATTGTTCTAAGAATCAAGAGCTAAAGCTATGAAAATATATCAATTTTTTATTGGAAAAAATAGAGAAAAATGTGAAAAAATAAGAGAAAAAAGAGGAATATGCTTTAGAAAAACATGGAAAAATATAATAAAAAGTATGCGCTTTGGCCTCAATTTGCCCTATCTTCTTGTTAAAGTGTGTGATTTATTGCTCTTTATACACTAAATCATGACAAAATAATCTCTATACACCTATGCAACGAAGCAAAACTTAAACGATGAGGGGGAGTAGGATTTTGTGCAACAGTTTGAGAGATGAAATAATATAAAATTTGATTGATTTTTTTTAATGCATAGCATTTAGGAAACGATCTATTTGGAAATTAGGGATCATATTATAGCAAATGGTGAAAATTGTATGAAGATTTACAACAAATAGACATAAATATCATTATGGAACCATGTAAAGAAATTGGGGTACAAGAACAATGATAGAGAATAGGAAATAGACATAAAAGAGACACAAAAAATTAGGGTGCAAACATCAATGTTCGTTATGCTTTCTTCCATATGATACTCTCATCCATAATGTTGTTATGATTTTCCACAAGGTCACACTTGTAACAACTTGAAAACTACAAGATCACATAAAACATAAAGTCATTTTACATATATTTATGATCCATGACTAAAGTAGACTAATGTATAATAATACTAGCAATGTCACTGTCAATGTCAAGGCCGAAGAAACCTTTGATCCAACATCAACAAGCCTCTTCCACCCTTGTTGTCTGTCTAACTTTCAAGTCTATCACTTTCCCTCTCTCGAGTCTCCCCCCCTCTCTCTCTCCTTCCAAGCTCTAAGCCACCGTCAGGATCATGATGCATGAGAAGCACTAGTCCTTCACTTTGTAGGCCATCCATATGGAGAAGGACACAAAGAAGTCTAATTCCCACTATTAGATGTACAACTATTATGGAAACTACTCTACAAGTGGCACAATTTGACTTCTTCATCTTTCAAAGAAAGGGGTGAGAGTGGGATCTACTAGAAGAGAAGGCAGTAATATGTTGGGGCCAACACATTGGTGGTGTCAACTCCACATCCATGGCTTGTTGTGAAAAAGGACAAAGAATAGAGGCTTGTGTAGCATAGAGAGGAATCTATTTTCTCCTAAGCCCTCAGTAATGCACTATTGGGGGTAAAGGCGCTTGTGCCTAGCTGCCCATATATTAGTCACAGTGATAGTACCTGTATACGTGCACACCTGTACACTGTAGACAGCATGCGCCCATCACTATCACTTCATTCTTTATTCTTTCAGTGACATTTGAATAAAGGGAAGTCTGATCACACATTGTGACTATTTGAGTTCCCACATTGTCTGTGTCTCTCTCTCTCTTGCTCTTACTCCTTTCATCATAGCTCTTACTGCCACTCCATGCTTCTACTTTAGGGCTCACCTCCCTTCAATTGCTATCAAAGTCATCTTCCTTGACAACTCAAGCCCAACCCGTTAGCTTCTCACAATTTTAATGCCAGCCACAAAGCTCAACTTGGAGAGATATGAATGGGTACATTTCTCCTTCTCGGTAATCAAAGGCTTCCCCAAGCCTTCTTCTTGACACATTCAGCATTATTGTGGGGCTCCATTATGGGCAACAAAGTAGCCAACAAGATGAGAAAATCAATGTGATTTGCATCAGTTTACTAGCTTGGATCCCTACTCAGCCTGGTCACTCATCTAGCTCCTGTAAGGTCATTGGGCACTTGGGCAATCATCTTCGACATTGCCTAACAACTTTGGCATGAGTTTGGGTATCAATTAGGGCTCTTGGGTTTAGCCATTAGCTCATAGTTTATGACAATTTGTTGTATTAGAGTTCTGGATAGCCCTTTACTCATTGTTTGGAGGTCACTTATGCTTTTCGGGATGCCTATTTGATGCCCGATCATCTAGGGATGTTATGCCAATGTATTGGAGTGCTATGCGACTGATTTGAGTACTCTTTTACTCAGTTTTATAGATGTTTTTTATTGTTGTAATAAGTAGGACCAAAGCTTATTTTATCAATGAAAGCATATGCCTATTGCTCTTGAGTGCTTAACTGACTACTTCGGTTGATATACCGATGCTTATGGCTCATGTTACATGCTTCTAGCTTGCTCTTGAGCTGAGATTGGAGTTTTGAATCTTAACATTGATTGTCATTCACTATTATGTATGGTTATTTGATGCTCTAGTAAGCACTTTGCAAGTTACTTGGGTCAGATGCTTCCATATATATGCTACTTGGATCTTGGATGTATGGATGCCTTCCACATAATGTTTTGAGCTTTATTTACTTGTGTGGCACTCAACTTTTGTTCAAATGGGATCTGCCACTTAACACTTGGATGTTAATTGAGCATTTAGTTATGTAGTTGAGCTTGAGGGTCTTACAGTGAGATTGCAGGACTTGGTGACATGTACATGCTCTTGTCATGCTTTATGTACATAATTGATGCATAGTGGGATGATTTGAAATTATTTTTGGGCTGACACCTATCTCTATCATGATGTTTTCCATGATGTATGCATCTTGATTGGTTGTGTATTGAGCTTTCATTACATAGCTCACTCCATTGTGCCTTTAGTTGGTCTCTTCTGTTAGCCATGAGACCAACTCTACCCATGATGGTTATGCCCATGAGATGTATCTCAGTATGACGACACACTAATCTCAGTGCTAGTCGCATCTTCACTCACTGCTAGCTGGAGCTATTTCTTAGCAATTACAATTTGTCTTATATTAGTGATTGCCCATCTTTGGTATTGATTTCTTATTATTATACTTCATTTTTAGCATGCTATAATTGTAGTTTATTGCATTGTTTATGTGAGAAATTATCTTCATTTGATAGTTCTTTGCATTGAGTTTGTGGACAGTTCATTACTTGGCCAGTATTTCTTGTTTTCAGCTTGATGTGGTAGTGGTTTTAGGATTGTTTCCAGTCATTATAGCAACCCACTTAGTTTGTGCACTTGTTTGCCTTCATTATGGATGGTGGTTCAAGTGATAGTGCCATCTTTAATATTGATAAGTTGGATGGTACTAACTACAACTATTGAAGGTCCAAATTTGGCAAGTTTTAGTGTAAAAAATGCATGTTAGGCCTTTAAAACATAAGAGTGTCAAGTTCAAACTAATTGATGCAAAGGATTGGGCTGAATTAGATAAGTTATGTAAGTCCACTATCATATTATCCATCTCTAAGTAGGTGTTCTATAATGTTATCTCTGATGGATAGTTCGATATGGGAAAATATTCATAATGTCTAGACAAGTAGAGCCCTTATTCTTAGATGTATCGGCTGAAGCAACTCATGGACTTTCACATGAAGGAGGGCATTTCTATGTCAGCTGACTTAAACAATTCTCATTCCATTATCAATCATTTGTCTTCACAAGGGATTGAATTCAAGGGCACTCTTCTTCCCTTATTCCTCTTAGTTACACTACATAAATCACGGGGCACCTTTCATACTGCTATGTGTGCCAACATACCTATTGATGGGTTACAATTGCAAGATATAGACGATACACTCTTGACTGAAGAGGTTAACAAAAAGAATGTCAATCCTTCTCACACCTCTCATGCTTTGACAGTTAGAGGCAATAATGGTAGGAGCACTAATGAGACCACCATGGGAGAGACTCTTGACAATCTTACTCTTAGTCGCATGGATAGTCTCGCATCAGTACCATAAGTCATCACTGACTTGTCATTACTGTGGGGAAGTGAGGCATATTTAGCCGCCATGCCATAAGATGCACAAGGACAAGTGTAAAGAAAAGGACAAGAGTAAAGGACAACAATGATAATCACATCATTATCCCTAGCAAGTCAGATGTTAAGATTGAGGAGATTAATGTTGTGCAGACTAATTCTGATGATGATTTCATACTTGTAGCTTCTTGTCTTGATACTTCACATAGTCAAGACTAATTCTTTATCTAGGTGTATTTAGTATTGGGGTTGGTAGATTTAGGGGCTTCCTTTCATGTGACCCCTCATAGAGAGTGGTTTTACTCCTATCGCAGTATGAATACATCTATCCATTTGGGTAATGACGTGGAATTAGAGATAGTTGGCATTGGTGATGTTCAACTGTAGTTTGGTTATTGGTTTAGGTTCAACTGTACAACCTGTGTAATTTGATTCCTCTATGGATTATGTTATTGGCGACAGATGTTGGTGAGCCTCTTACTTATGATGAGGCCATGTACAAAGGTGATAGTTGCTCTTGGGAGAGGGTCATACAGTCATAGTATGACTCATTGCAAAAAAATCACACATGGGATTTGGTTCCTTTGCTTAATGGCAAGTGCGCTTTACCATGCAAGTGGATGTACAAGTTGAAAAGTATCCCTAGACACCCCAAGTTGAGATACACGGCTAGATTGGTTGCTAAGGGCTTCAAGCATGAAGATGGTTTGGACTTTGATGAAGTCTTTTCTCCTATTGTGAAGATGACTATGGTACTTGTTGAGATATCGAGCTCCACTCGTGATATGGCAGGGTGATCGTTGTGCATTTATGTCACCGACTTGTTAGCTGCAGATGCGGTTGATACACCGCCCATGAATAATATCTAGATGACAGCTATCCTTATCTACTCTAGTTCGTGGCTCAGTTAGTATGCCACCTTAGTTAGTTGAGTTTGGTTTGAGACCCATATATAGGGTTCTTCTATTTCTTTGTACTAGAGTTCTTTTGGCTTACACAACTAAGAAGAGGAAAACTGTTTTTCAGCCTCCACTTGTGTGTGTATTCCCCCATTGTGCAAGCAAGAAAGCTACAAGTGAGACTCCTTCCTTCTTTCCCACAATCTTGACATGGTATCAGAGCCTAGTTCGTGGTAAGGAGCTCAAGAAAGCAAACCAAGTTTGCGGTGTTCTGGTAAGAGGACTAGTGTTGCTTTCATTTTTCGAGTTTGGGAGCAAGTCTCTGCACGTAACACAGCCAAAAAGTGCAATAGTGCATTGTCTCAGATTGAGAGACCCTTTGCGATGTAGCAAGAGGGCACTATATGCTGCGGGTAAGGGCTTTAGCCCTTAGTTGCCCTGTTTTTTTTATTCGAGGCCATTTCGGGGCCTGTTTTGGAGGCGGAAGTTTTCCGCACGCACTCAGGAAAAGGCCCTGTTTTTGCTGTGTGACCACTGTTCTACAGGTCAGTGAAAAGTTACCGTAGAAATTGCATCATATGCCTGTGCGCAGAGACATTGGGAGTTACAGAATCATCCTTGTTACATGTTGATACAAAATCGTCACTAGGAAGTGACTGTGTGGTCAAATACCACTTTCCTCAGTTTTGCAGATTTACCCTTGTGAGGTTGAAGCTGTGTTTTTTGCACTGACAAAATTCTTTGCAGTGTTCTGTAATGGCCTCTGATTCTCTTTCACAGATTGTCACTGAAAAGCTTGACAAGAACAACTTCCAAGCATGGAAGTTTAGAATGACGAATTTCCTTATGGGAAAAGGATATTGGAAATTTGTTGCAGGAAATGAAGAAGAACCATTTCTTCCTGATGTTCCCAATCAATAGCAAATGCGGGCATTTAAAGGATGGCATGAGAGAGCCAGAAAAGTTATGTACTGGCTGTCTATCAGTATTTCAGACTCTATGATTCTGCATATTCAGGATGCAAGTGTGCCAAAGGAGGCATGGGATACTCTGTCAAAAATGTATAGCACAAATACGCAAGCCAAGAAAATGCAGCTCAAGCAAGAGTTGCACAATGTGCAAAGAGAAAGCATCGATGACTACCATATGAAGGTGAAGAAGATTGCAGATGCACTTGCTTCCATTGGGTCGCCAGTGGAAGATGATGATTTAGTTTCTGTGACCTTGAATGGTCTAGGAAAGGATTATGCATAGTTCTGAACATCCATTTCCGTCCGTGAAAGATTTCCTGATTTTGAGGAGTTGATTGCTCTTCTAATTTCTGAGGAGTAGAGAAATGGTGGTGCATCTTCTTCAGGAGGAACTTCAAAGAAGCTGTTTTCTACTCAAATGCTGGAAGAGGTAGAGGCAGAGGTAGAGGAGACCAATCCGGAGGCTGTGGTAGAAATCAGAATATGTAGCAAATTCAAGAAAACCAGTCCTATGGAGGAGGACGTGGTAACTCTAGAGGCAGGGGGAGCCAAAGAGGTCGTGGTAGATGGCAAAGAGGGCAAAATGCAAAAGCAATGTTGAATGCTACTATTGTGGTAAAATGGGTCACATGGCTAAAGAGTGCTACAAAAAGTAGAATGACATCATGAATGGAAAATTGCAACAAGGGAATTATTCCTCTTCTAGTAGACAGGGTGATGACAGAAATAAGCATTTATTTATGGTGCAGCATATGACCAATTTTGTGACAAGTGCAGAAGAAAGCAACGATGTGTGGTATGTTGACTCAGGTGCATCAAACCACATGACATGTCATGCAGAATGGATACAGGATGCAAGGAAAATGGAAAAACCAAGATTTGTGGAGATTGGTGATGATACTGCACATCCTATTGTGCAGATTGGAAAAATTCATTTGTCTATGTAGGATGGAAAAAAGAAATAGCTGTTGGATGTATTTCATGTCCCGAATATCACCAAGACCTAGTTTCTATTGGTCAAATGGTTGAGCAGGGCTTGCAGGTTAGATTTAATTCTCATGGATGCTTTGTTGAGGATATGAAAAATAAAGGTCGCTTGATAGCAAAAGGAAAGAAAAAATGCAGAATGTTTACGTTGGATGCAGACATGCCTGAATTGAGTGCAGCAATGTTTGCACATGGGATTGGTGTAGTTGCAGATATTGATATCTGCCATAAACTCATTGGTCATGTTAATATACAACGACTTAAATCAATGCAAGCCCAAAATATTGTTGCAGGATTGCCTAAATTCAAGGTTGCAGAAATGCATAAGGTATGTGAAGCCTGTCAATTTGGAAAACAGGCAAGGAAACCATTTCCTAGACATGTTCAAGAGAGTAAGAAGCCATTGGAATTAATCCACTCTGATGTGTGGACTACTAAAACTGCATCTATTGGAGGCTGTCATTATTTTGTCACTTTTATTGATGACTATAGCAAAAAAGTTTGGGTGTATTTTATGAAAAAGAAAAGTGAAGTGTTTGGGCATTTCAAAACTCTTAAAGCTATGGTTGAAAAAGAAACAGGCTTGCAAATAAAATGCCTAAGGTCAGATGGAGGGGGAGAGTACCTCTCAAATGAGTTTGCAAGGTTCCTGCAGGAGCATGGCATAAAGTAGCAATATTCATGCAATCATACCCCACAACAAAATGGAATTGCAGAAAGGAAAAATAGGCATATTGGAGAGGTATCTCGTACCATGCTCAACGAAAAAGACTTGCCAGATTTTTACTAGGCTGAAGCAGTTGCTACAGCAGTGTACATAATGAACATGACTCCCACTGTAGCAATACATGGGATGACTCCAGAGGAGAGGTATACTGGTAGGAAACCAGAGATTTATCATTTGAAAATTTTTGGTTGCATTGCCTACGTTCATGTGCCAGATGAGTTGAGATCCAAGTTGGATCCAAAAGCTGAGAAGTGCATCTTTATTGGTTACTCTCTACAGAGCAGAAAGGGTATAGATGCTATAACCCTTCTACTCGTAAGTTTACAGTGAGCAGAGATGTTGTTTTTGATGAGATGAGTAGCTGGTATAAACCAGTAAATGTGATTGATAATGTAGATGCACAAAATGGTAATGCTGCACATAATTCACAGTAGCAGTCACAAGATATTAGTGGACCTGGAGTGTCCTCTAGCAGTGGTTCACATTCTTTGCCATGGACATGCAGATTGAGATCAGGAGAATCTTCTCAAAGCAATGCAGATAGTGGTATGCAGATATCACGAAAAGGAAAAGAGAAGGTAGATCAGCCCATGTTTGATGTGAATGCAGGTCACTCTTATGTGGATGGTGAATCCAGTGGCTCAGAACAGAGCATTGATGATGAGTTGGGTATTCCTTCTATTGTTACACCTGGAGTAAGGAAGACCAGGGATGTTTTGAGAGCACCTGGGAGTGAACCTACTTTGCGTAGGTCTACCAAACCTAGGTATCCTGTGGATAGGCTGAAATATGATGGATTTACAGCCATTCACTATGCCTATATGGTCAAAGTGATACAGGAATTAGAACCCACTTCTTTTGAGCAAGCCATGGGAAAAGAAAAATGGGAGAAAGTCATGGATGAAGAAATGGATTCCTTGGAAGCAAATGCTACATGGGAATTGGTACCTTTGCCTAAAGGTAAGAATGCAATTGGCTGTAAGTGGGTTTATAAGGTGAAGCACAATGCAGATGGTTCTGTGAACAGATACAAGGCAAGATTAGTAGTCAAGGGGTATGGACAAACATATGGCATTGATTATGAAGAAACATTCAGCCCGGTTGCAAGGATGCAACCGTAAGAGCAGTCATTGCTATGGCTGCATCAAAGGGATGGTCTTTACATAAGATGGATGTAAAGAATGCCTTCTTGCATGGTGGTTTGCAAGAAGAGGTCTATATGGAGCAGCCACCAGGTTATGTGCATGCTGTTCATCCCGAGTTTGTTTGCAGGTTGAAGAAAGTCTTGTATGGCTTGAAGCAAGCACCTGGAGCATGGTTTGATAAGATAGGACAATACCTTGTCACTATTGGCTTTCAGATTTCCAAGGTAGATTTCTCACTTTATGTGAGAAAAACAGAGAAAGGTATTATGCTACTTGTCATTTATGTTGATGATTTGATTATGACATATGATAGTGATGAAGATATCCTTCATGTGAAAATGCTATTGAAGCAGAAGTTTGAGATGAAGAATTTGGGAGAGCTGCGTTATTTCTTGGGCATTGAGGTGATTAGATCACCAAGTGGGATATGGCTCTTGCAGAGATAGTATGGATTGGACATGCTGTCCAAATATGGGATGACAGGCTGTGAGCCTATTTCAGTTCCTTTGGAGCAAAATGTGAAGCTGAGCGTAGATGCAGGTGAGCTTTTGGAAGACCCTACTATGTATAGACGCATAGTAGGAAGTTTGATTTATATGACTATTACCAGGCCAGATTTGAGCTATGCTGCTGGATTGGTAAGTCAGTTTATGCAGGCTCCAAGGAAACCGCATTTGGATGCGGCTAGACGCATACTCAGGTATGTGAAGTCCACATTGCAGTATGGACTACTTTATGAGACTGGGGTTCAAATACAGTTGCATGGATGCACTGATGCTAATTGGGCTAATAGTATTTCTGATAGACGATCTACCAGTGGATATGTGTTCTCTTTTGGGAGTGCTGTAGTCATTTGGAGCAGCAAGAAACAGCCTACAGTTGCCTTGTCGAGCAAAGAGGCTGAGTACAGGGGTGCAGCAATGGCTGCATGTGAGGTAGCTTGGTTGCATAAGCTACTTTATGATATGCATCAGCCTATAGATGGGCCAGTTGTCATTTATTGTGACATCATGAGCAATATACACTTGGAAAATAACCCAGTCTATCATGCTAGAACAAAGCACATTGAGGTGCATTATCACTATGTGCGGGAGAGGGTTTTACTAGGTCTTATTGATCTAGTTTATGTCAGCATAGAGGATCAGGTAGCTGACATATTCATGAAGGCATTGGGTGTAGAGAAGTTGCGCAAGTTCAGAGACCTGCTTGGTGTGCAGGAATTGGGATTGAGCTCGAGGGGGAGTGTTGAGATATCCAGCTCCACTCGTGATATGCCAGGGTGATCGTTGTGCATTTATGTCACCGACTTGTTAGCTGCAGATGCGGTTGGTACACCGCCCATGAATAATATCTAGATGACAGCTATCCTTATCTACTCTAGTGTGTGGCTTAGTTAGTATGCCACCTTAGTTAGTTGAGTTTGGTTTGAGACCCATATATAGGGTTCTTCTATTTCTATGTACTAGAGTTCTTTTGGCTTACACAACTAAGAAGAGGAAAACTATTTTTCAACCTCCACCTGTGTGTGTATTCCCCCATTGTCCAAGCAAGAAAGCTACAAGTGAGACTCCTTCCTTCTCTCCCACAATCTTGATAGTAATGGCTTTGGTTGCTCAGCTTGACTTGGATCTTTATTAGATGGATATCAAGATGGTTTTTCTTCATGGGGACTTGCATGATGAGATTTACATGGACTAACCTAAGGGCTTTGAAAACCCTAGCAGGGAACACCTAGTGTGTAGATTGGAAAAGAGTCTTTGTGACCTCAAGCATGCACCTAGGGAATAGTACCACAAGGTTGATATTTTTATGCATTTAGAGGGATATTCCCACAGTGATATGGATCCGTGTTTATATACAAAAAAGGCTCGTGATGGAACCCTTATGATTTTGATCCTCTATGTGGAATGTGGAAGATATGTTGATTGCTATGAGTGCTCATGATGAATTGGATGCCTTGAAAGGACAACTCAAAAAGAGCTTTGAGATGAAGGGCATGGGACAAGCCTCACACATTCTTAGGATGTGCATTACAAGTGATCGCTCTAAGGGGCTCCTCTACTTGTTGTTAGAAGGAATGTATTTAGAAGGTTCTTAAGGGGTTTCATTTGTAGGATGGTAAACCTATTGGTTGTCCTTTAACTTCTTACATGAAGGTTAGTCAAGCCAATTGTCCACATTCTCATGAGAAAAAGGCCAAGATGGCTAAGATCCCTTATGCATCTACAGTGGGCAATTTGATATATGCTATGATAGCCACTCATCCTGACCCATTTGTATTGGAAGTTGTGGCACACTATATGGCTATCCTTGGAAGACGACATTAGGATGCTGTCAAGGGTATCATGAGATACCTGAAGAGGGTGCAACAGTTATGTGCATCTATTATGGTGGCCAATATATAAGAATTATGGGATACATTGACTCTGATTATACAAGACATGCAAAAAATAGAAAGTCCACCTCTAGTTATGTCTTCACCTTTATTGGAGGTGATGTTTATTGGATGTCTAGGGTGTAGAAATGCATGGCCCTATCTACTATAGAGACAGAGTATGTTGCAACAACTGAGGCTTCCAAGGAGGCTCTTTGTTTAAGCCTTCTAGTGGTTGACCTTGGCATTACTGATGTGGTCCCTATGAGTGCTATTCAATTGACCAATAATCTATTCTTCAATGCAAAGATGAAGCATATTGAGGTGTGTTACGACTTTATATTAAAGGTCATTGAGGACAAGTCCCTTGAGCTTATCAAGATCTCAACAGACCAAAATCCTCTAGATCTGCTCACTAAAAGCCTCTCAACAGAGCATTTTTCCTCCTTAGAAAGTTGATGGGCATTGGATGAGATGCCATCTTTCCTTATCCTATTGTACTTATGTACATTTGTACTTGTCACTTTCTTCTTGTTCTCTCCTGAGTAGGGAGACATTCACCTTTAAGTGGGAGGTTGTTGGGGGAAAGGCACATGTGCCTAGCCGCCCATGTATTAGCTACATTGACATTACATGTACACCTGTACACTGCAAGTGGCCAGCACCCATCACTGTCACTTCATTTTTTATTATTTCAGTGACATTTGAATAAAAGGAAGGCCAGTCACACATTGTGACTATTGAAGTCCCCACATTGTGTGTGTCTCTCTCTCCTGCTCTTGCTCCTTCCACCATAGCTCTTGCTTTCGCTCCATGCTTCCACTTCAGCGCTCACCTCCCTTCATGCATATGTGTTGGTTTCCTTTCTTAGAGAAAGGTAACAACTTGCATGCATTGAGATTGCAAACATTGTCATTAAGTGTAATCTTGAATTTAATGCCCTAAAGTAAGAGCATTGGCAGAAGATGGTAAAAGCCATTGCCAATGTGGGACCATGCAAAGGATGGACCGATGTCATCTACAATGATATATGGACTAAGAACATTGATGAAAAGAAGGAGAGAATTGACATAGCTCTTAATCCTATTTGAGCTACATTTACAAAGTATGGGTCAACATCTTGATATCTTGTCCCACTTGACACATACTTCTCATGGAAGTAGAAACTAGCAAGAGGGGGAGGAAAACCATAAGTGTCATAATCTACATCCACATTTGACAATTGAGTATGCATTTTATTTTTAAATTAGTTACTTTCTTGAGCTTTCGAGTTTCAAGTTTCAGGTTATCAAATGATCATGAAGCCTCTCTCTCCCCCTCTCCCTAAAAAACCCCTCTTGCTCTCTTGATTCTTAAATATTTTATGACTTAACTATGTGTGTGTGTGCACACGCGTGTGCTATTATGCATGTAGGTGGGCCCCTCAAATGTGGTGTAAGTTAGTATTAATAATGCATCTAATTATCAGTGCATGGGCTGATTGCTTGTGGCCAAGTATCCCACCTACTTTTTGCTAGCCATCATGGATAATAGAGTCACCAAAAACAACCATTCAGCAACAAAAACAACAAAAAATCAGCCCAAAAAACATATCATTTTAGCACTCAACACAGATCTTAGATGCGCGAAGTGTGAAATCACTCATCTCTTTGGTGATTGCCCTAGATAGAAACCATCCTCTAGTTCAGCACTCATGCCATCATTCCCATTGAGGTTGTTTGGTGTCGAGACACTCGACGGGGAGGCCATGCCTATCTTGTTGCATGTCATGACCCATACGCAGATGAAGCAGGGCCGTCATATCATTGCCAAGGCCAGCAACTTAGACGTAGTCTCAATTAAAAAAAAAGAGTCTTAGGCAAAAGAAAAAGAAACCAAACGCAAAGGTCACGCTAAAAACGGAAAGTGCCATGATGCTGCCTGCTGGAAAAAAGGTGACATACATAGAGGAGAAATGTCTGCTCCAAAGAGCCTTCACCGGCCATCGTCGCCTTCCCTCAACCAACTCCGCCTGCGTCCACCGGCGGACTGGCGCTCGACCGGCGACGGCGCCCCTTCGATCCGACGGCGTGTTTCCGGTGAGCGCCATCCAACCACCTCTCCGGCCCACCGCCCCCGGCTTCGCCGCCACCGCCCTCGCCACCCGACGGTTTGGAACCATGGCGACGACGCCACCTCCACCACTTCGAACCCTACGGGCCAGCAAATCAATTAAGGCCATTGGCCAGGAAATGCATGATTTGGAGAAAAGCAGGTAGCTAGCAACCTCCTCACCATACTAGTGACCACCTCGATGATGCTAAGCCTAGGAGACTTGCTTAGGCAACACTCGACGTTGTGGCAAGAGCTGAAACGGTGGGTTGAAGGTTCAATGGAGCAAGCTGCCACTGACTTGCACAAACATGAGGCAGAGACACAAATACCGAGTCTAACGTTGCACTTAATGCCCAAATCCTTACACATCAATGCCTTCTGGGAAGGCATGAAAATGCATGTTGTCTTACCGGTCTTAGATGTCAAAGATACCACAATAAAGGGAATTGTAGACATGGGGGCAAGAGTTAATGTACTTAACCATGTAGTATAAGCTTGGGGTAAACTGCATGTTGAAAATGCTAGGTTTAATGTCATTCTAGCTAACGGAATGAAGGTAAGGCCATTCAAAGTGCTAAAGAACAGACCCTTGAAGATCGCAGGAGTCCAATTCTCTGTTGACTTTATAGTCATGAAGGTGGTGGACTATGACATCCTGCTAGGCTAGCCCTGGATGCACAATGCATGAGTCATAGAAGATTGGGGTAATGGTCTAATCTTCTTAGGCAATAGAACAGAAGCACCGAGGGTAGAGATGGACACTCGGAAGACAACACCAGTTGACCTAGATACCATCTCAACCATGGTGAAGGGTGACTCCCACATATGAAAATCTTACGGTCCGTTGACTAAGTATATCCCTTATCTAGAAGATGAGAAAGATTGGATGCATGTGCTAGCCACTATCGATCTGCCATTCTCGAACCATAAGGGGTACTAGCAAGCTGTCAAGGCAATTAGTAAGCCTAGAGACGAACCTTCAATGCTAGTCTACATGATGATTGAAAACTCAAACGAATGACCAAACCATGTCAAATTCCATGTCCCCAACAATAAGAAAGAACTACTTGAGATCCTAGAGCATCTGATAAACAAGCTAGCCAACCACTAACTTTAAACCTCTCCAAGATCTCTAGGACAAACCTAAGTGGTGATGGACCAAAGTGCATGACTTAAACTTGATGTACAATTGGGCCTTAGTCACAAATGAAAAGGAGGAACCGTATCAACTTAGGAGATAATGAGTAGTCGGATGAAAATAGCTCTAACAATGGATACAATGACTCTTGTTCCCTTAATGACCAAAGTAAAGGAGAGATGGATACCATAGAATACAACATTGAGGGACGAGTGATAGAAAAAGTACGAGTAGATTCCAAACTAAGCAATAAGATTTTTTTTAGGATCGAGAAAGGAGTCATGTGCATGGATTGCAACCACACATGGTTGGAGCACATAGGAGCGATAGATTACGAGCAAGCAGGCTTAATCCAACCAAGTGCCGCACCATTATTCAGGATGGATTCACCCTCTAACCTGCAACCTCCAGGAGAGACTCCCTCTTCTAGCGAAGACAGAGAGTTTGATTCTAAGTCGAAAGTAAGCTCAAATAGTGATCCCAAAATACCTCAATCTCCTAAGACTAGATGCACCAAAGGGGACTTTCCCGTTCACCTAAGGTGCTAAAGGCTGAAAGAGGAAGCAGCCCAAGGAACCACAAGCTGATGAGCAAAGAAAGCCACAAGACCTACTACGATTCACGAAGTTCAAAAAAGGTGATAGGATAGTGATCTTGGTAGGATTCAAACACCAGGGGCAAGCCAATGAACCAATAGAGAGACCCGCCAAGGTCAAGGAGGTCAATTTAGCTAAGGGAGGGGATATATACCGACCTGTCTTTATAGCCGATGACTTGACAAAGGAGGAAGAGGAAGCAAGTCTCATTGTCTCTTGCAAGAGTATATAGACATGTTTGCTTGGTCCCTCAATGAGCTGAAAGGGGTAAATCCAAGTGTAGTGACTCATTGTTGAGAGTGGAAAAAGACTAAATTTTTGATTGATTTTTGTTGTTTTTGAGGACTCAATGATTGATTTTTGATGGATTTAGAGTGATGTATGATTTTTAATGGAAGTATTTGAGAGTGTTTTGGATGATATTGATTATGTTTTGGAAGCTCATGATGATTCTCAGTAGAGATATGAAGCTCTATGAGGTTCTGATTGGTTCTGTATACCTTCTGTATAGCTTTTGTTTTGTTCTGATTTTCTTCTGTATGAAGCATGGATTGATGTTTGATGAAGATTAAAATCTTTAGGAAGGCTATTGAATAGTTTTTGATAATTTGGAATGGTTTGAGTATGAGTTATGAGGTTCTGATGACCTTCTGTAGACCCTCTGTAGAGCCTCTATCTCTACTCTGTAACTGTAATGTAGCTGCTTTGGTACTATACTGTAACTATTCTGTAGACCTTCTGTAAGTGTTCTGTAGAATGTATGTGTGACTTTAGGAAAATTTTCTAACCTTTGGAAAGGATGAATCTAAGTTCAAAAGAGCTAAAAAAAATGGAAGAAGCAGCTGCTGAAGACTGAAGAGAAGACTGAAGAGAAGACTGAGTGACAGTAGTGAGCTATGAAAAGACACTGTAGTGGCTTTGGTGACTCTTCATATCAGACATACCTCTTGGGAGGTGCATCCACGACCTAAGAAGGATTATTGAGAGTTATTATGAGAGTATTGTAGTGAGGAGATGATGTACTATTGAGAGAGAGAGAGAGAGAGAGAGAGAGAGAGAGAGAGAGAGAGAGAGAGAGAGAGAGAGAGAGAGAGAGAGAGAGAGAGAGAGAGAGAGAGAGAGAGAGAGAGAGAGAGAGAGAGAGAGAGAGAGAGAGAGAGAGAGAGAGAGTCAGAGATAGTCAATTCTATCAAAACAGTTTAACTGTATATGAGAGATTGAGAGAGAGAGAACTATGAAGACATTGAAGATGAATACTATGTGATTGATTTCCATTAAAAAATGGTGTATTCATTTGTGTGCTTTGCTATGTTAAAGAATTTTATGAAGATGTTGAAGATTATGGTTGATTCTATCAAATTCGTGGGAGATATCTACTATGATGCTGCATGAAGAATTGCTATTTTCTTTGTTTTGGTTATCAAAAGAATGAAATAAAAGCTTGTTGATATTACAAGATGGATTTTCTTGCAAGAGAATTCCCTTTTCCTTGGTGTTCCTCTTGGGGCTCCATGTCTTTGGTGTGTAGCCGGGGAAACTTGCCATCAATAAGCACTAGAAGAGGCTGAAAATGAAGGAAATGGCATTGTCGAGTAGAGAAAAATTCAATAGATGTTTGCAAAGTTCCTTCTTCCATTGAAGAGTTGGAATTTCTCATAATCAAATCCTCTTTTCACAAGAAGTTCATCCCATAATGGCGGAAACATATCATCATCATGATGCATGCTCTATGTGGTGGACTATTTCCTCTTCCTGTTGAAGCAGCAGAAACTTACATCTTGGTGGCAAACTGTTTGGGAACAAACTGAAGAGCAAAAACAGAGAGAATGACCATCTATGGAAGATTTGGCATGCATTGAGAAGTTTCCAGACATCATTAAGTGGGAGATTGTGAAGAAGCTTTAGGAGTCTTGGTTTGTGGAGGTTCATGAAGACAAGAAGGAAAAGAGTTGGAATTTGTTCGTGGATGCTCAACAGCAAGATACATGGGATGCTTGGTGCACTAACATTCTTCTGTTTGTCCAATTAGCAACCCACTGGAAGTTGGTAGATAGAGTGTTTTTCACAACATACACTATTGAAACCCTCAGAAGCCGGCATTATTATAATGACACAACAACAATCCTAAGAAGAATGAGTTTTGATACTTTCAGAACAGAATATCTTCCCCTCTGTGGTGGTTTGAAAGATGAATTTGGAGATGTTGAAAAGAAGGAAGTAGAAGAGATGTTGGCTAGAGAATCCCTCAGAGACTGAAGCCCCCTCTGATACTATCCTATTGAGTCTAGACCAACTGGTTGGAGCCAACCCCTTGATGAATGACGTAATAAAGAGGCAAGCATTAGAACGAGTCCAGAGGTACATGAGAAGAGAGAAGGAAAAAATCAAAGCTGGGAACGAGCTTGCAGCAGAAGCCTCCCTTGACGCCCTAAAAGCACTCTTTACAGAAGTCCCCATGGCGACTCAAGGTCCCCTTCCTAGTCAAATTCATCCTGGAAATATTGATGACAGGCCACAAATGTAGTCCCATTGCCATTTTTTAAGGGAGAGTAAAATGAAGACCCTGATCTTCATGTAGCAGAATTTATGGTAGCATGTGTGGCTAACAATGCCAGAACCCCTAAGCATTGGTTAGCAATCTTCCCCGCCACTTTCAAGGGCGCGGCATTTCATTGGTATGAGAGACAAGCAGCAGAAACTTTTGGCACATGGGACGACCTGAAGTTGGCCTTCCTCACTAAATTCAGGTGTGAAGGTTTTGAAGAGCAGATGCGAGAGGAGTTCATGAACCTAAGTCAGTCCTCTAGAGAAAGAGTAGAAGCTTATGTCTTGTGAATGGAATCCATCGTGAAGAGATGGACTAACCATCATTTGGATGAAGGAATCCAAAAAGGAGTGTTTCTCAGAGGCCTACAACTAGAAGTTCACAAGTTTGTGGAATTGAGAAGACCAGTCAATCTGCAAGCTGCAGTGGAAGGTGTAAGATTGTATGACGAAGTTGAAGCAAGGCTGTCAATGACTCCAAGAAGAGGAGTCTTACCTCCTTCCATGCTAGAAATGGTATACCCACCAAATGTAGTCCTGGGGACAGTTTCCTACCTCTATCCCTAGATGCAAACAGTGCCGCAATATAATGCACCTAATCCAGTGTGGTCACCGCAGACGACAATGCCTCAAATGATGGTTCAACCACAGGAACAATGGCCTCAAACAGTTCCTCCAATGGCGACTCAACAACAGTGGAATCCTACCAACTGGAATCAACAACAGTAGCCTTAAATAGTTCCTCCAATGGTGACTCAACAACAGTGGAATCCTACCAACTGGAATCAACAAGCCCAAGTCTCAGTAGGAGCTCTGAATCAGAGCCAAAACAGAGGACCTTCTGGATCGACCCAACTAGTGTATGCAGTAATTACAGACGCTTCCCAAAACCCTACTACAAGTACTTTAGGAGGTGAAAATCTGAAGGATTACTTATCCAACTCAGTTGCAAGTATCAAGAAAGAGCTTCTAGATGTGATTACAGAGCAGCTACAGATGTTGAAGGTGAATACCACCAATATATCCACTCCTGCAGGAGCTGGAAGAGATGTGATGCGCTCTAATACATGGTGTGGGAAGTGTCATCAAGCGGGACATTTAGCCACTAAATGTACCTGAAAACCAACCATTCCTGGAGCCTTCTATTCCTACTGTTTGCGAAAGAACCATACAGAGGATAGTTGCTCTCTGAAACAGATGCATGAACGAAGACAGAAGGATGAAAATGCAAGATTCACCTTGCTAGAATCCAAAATGACAACACAAGATATTGGACCAAAGCCTAAGGAATTTGGTCCTAATTTCGGTCCGAGGAGGTTTCCCTCTCAAAGTTATAGAGGATGACAGTCTGGCGGTGGTCAGAGATCAAAGGTGGAATGTTAATGGGTGTGAAGAAAAGGGACATATCTCCCCGAATTGTCCAAACCCTAGACGATCCGCGGATTACAAGCCCTTATGCAGCCGATGCAAAGGAGAAGGCCACACTGCAAAGGACTGTCCAAGTGCACCCCCTGTAAAGGCCAATGCAATTGATAGCCAACAGAAGGTACAAGAGCCTGCCTCTAATTTGGTAGAGTTGGAAGTTGTTGCTGCTACGCGCACCAAGAAGAAGAAACCAGTGATTCAGAACGAAAATGATTCTCCTGCCAAGACTATGAAGTTCAACCTACCTACAGAGGGACAGAGCAGTACAGAACAGAACAGTACAATACAGAGCACTGTAGCACCACAGAGAGCTACAGAGACAGTCCCAGAGACAGGACCAGAGGCCTAGGAGATGGATGATACAGAAGCACTTTTAGAAATAGAAGAAGTGCCGATGCTGCAATTACTAGAAGAAGAAGAAAAGATGAAAATGGGTGTAGCCCCATTCCCCAGTCGGCTGGAGAAGCCTGTGGATCCTATCAAAGATTATGACTTGGTCAAAGTCCTAGACACTTTTAAACCAAACTTAACATTCCGAAAGTTGCTGATGTTGTCTCCCAACTGTTGAAAGAAATTCAAAAGCATCTTGACAAGAAGATGTGGACTAAGGAGCGAGGATTTTGTTAGGTCTAATTACATGCATGGTAGATCGTAAAATAATTGGTAGGATAGATTGATTTGGAGTAAAGCCATTTCAAAATCATACACTAGCAAAAGAAAACACATTTCTGTGAAATTTTGTGGTCTCGGATAGAGGGGCCAAATCTTTTACAAGTAATGCTATATTGATTTTGCAATGAAAAACTTTCCTAATTTTTAGACATGAGTAGGTAGATGATATAATTTCCTCAATCATAAACATTGATTTTGGAGTAAGACCATTTGAAAATCATACACTACAAAAAAGACACATTTCAACCAAAATGTATGGCCTAGAATAGATGTGTCAATTCTTTTACGATGACTAGTAGTGCATTGGTTTTGCAATTGAAAACTTTAACAGCGACCAAGACCAATAAGGCCCCGGGGCCTGTAAAGGAAGTAGATGTGGCTAATGCCTTCCTAGATCCTGGAACCCCAGAGATTAGTGTATGGATAGAAGGATGCTTCATTTCAGATGCATTGATTGATAGAGGCTCATCAGTAAACATAACGACGGATGCCACAATGAAGGACTTAGGGTCGCAAGGAATTCAACCTAAACAGTGGCTTATCAGATTGGTAGACCAAAGTAGAGTCAAACCATTGGGCATCCTCCCATACGTAAAAACAACCCTTGAGAGACTATTGGCTGACATACCTGGTGGTCAAACCAAATTCTTATGGGACCTCATACTCTCTGCTATTGGGAAGACCTTGACTTTTTGAAGTAAGAGCCAGGATGGACTAGTTCAAAGGAATCCTAACCCTAGGCAGAGGACCCAACAAAGTGGTGTTGAAGCTGTATGGATCGCAAAAAGGCAATGGATCCACATCTATCGAAGTCATAACAGACTCCTCCAATGAGGTAACAGATGGTACATCAGGAGATGAAGAGGCTGTTAAGCAGATCTTTCGTAAGAAAATAGAGGCACAATCCCTAATAGCGGGCACTATAAGCCAACTGCCAAGGAAAGCAAAATCCTTGTCCATGGGTGAATACCTCCTGCCTCAACTAGAATTAACTTCTGAAATCACCTCTGATAGTGAAATAGAAGCATTGATGTACTGTTCTCCCTGTTACATGACAGTCGCAGAGACAGTACAGTTACAGAGCAGAGACAATACAGAGGTAGAGCAGATACAGAGTGGCTACAGAGCAGAGATAGAGTGGATACAGAGACAGCCACAGAGACAATAATAGATACATAGCCAGAGCCAGAGCCAGAAGCAGAGTCAGAAGCTGTAACAGAAGCAGAATCAGATGCAGAGGCAGAAGATCTGTTCTTCTCCTACAGAGTCTCTACACAAGCAGAGACAAAGCCTCCAGAGAAAGAGGATGAAAATGATGAGGAAGAAAATGAAGCAGGCTATGAAAGTGTAGATGAAGAATTCCCTCTGATAGAGGATGATCTTGTTGATGTCCTTATAGAGACCTCAGAGGCCGAAGATCTCAGGGTGTTGGATGGAATGACTATGGTTCCATTTGGGTTGATCAATGGACCACAAGGTATATAGAATCTGTATAAGCAATGGATTAAAGGTATAAAAATTAAGTTCACCAGTGGCTCCTGTCACCTTGACCATTCAATCCAAAGAAAAGATGATGATGATGCCCCTTGTCAATAGAATCCACAGCCCTCAGAGCCATGGCCTCTAGCAAGTCCGTGCTATGTGACATTCCTAGACGCATCCTCAGAAGATGAATACCTAAGTACATAAGAAATCACCACTCACACAGAAGTAGACAAAGCTCTAATACCCTTCCGACAACCTCAACAGATCAATGAGTCATCTGTTCAGAAGGAGGACACTGGTTCTAGCGGAACATCAGATGAGGATACTACTCTCTTGAAAGAGTCAGACCTCTACCCAGAAGCAATCCGTAGGACATTTATCCACGAAGTGGAAGGTGAAAGGCAAGTAACGTTCTTGGATAATGATGGTATTGAACATCATCTGAAAGTGGGTCTCAATCTTCCAGAAGAAGAACTAGTGGTCCTGGGAGACCTACTCAAAGAGAACTTAGACGTGTTTGCTTGGTCATATAAAGATCTAAAGGGGATTGATCCCACAGTATGCCAACATCACATTGATCTAGAGCCTGATGCGAAACCTATAAGGCAAAGACAAAGGTGGATGAATCCTAATTATTTTGCTCTGGTGAAGGCTGAATTATTGAAACTTCTTGAAGCAAAGTTCATCTATCCCGTGGCTAACAGTGAATGGGTTTTGCCCATTGTGGTAGTACCCAAGAAGAACGGGAAACTTCGAATATGTGTTGACTTTCGAAAGCTCAATTCAAAGATAAAGAAGGATCATTTCCCCATCCATTTTACAGACCAACTGTTGGACACAGTGGCAGGCCATGAGCTGTACTCCCTCTTGGATGGATTCAACGGATATAACCAAGTCCAAATCGCAGAAGAGAACCAATCCAAAACAACCTTCACCACAGAATGGGGGACCTATGCCTATAGAGTGATGCCATTTGGGCTCTGTAATGCTCATGCCACCTTCCAACGAGTAATGATGGCTGTCTTTCAGAATCATCTGCATGATTTCATTGAGGTGTATTTGGATGACTTTTGTGTCTATAGTTTGATCCGTGAGCACTGGGGACACCTAGAGCAATGTTTTGACAGATGTCGAGAGTATGGGATTTCTCTCAACCCCGACAATTGTTTCTTTGGCGTCTCATCATGAGTTCTCCTGGGCCATATTGTCTCTGCACAAGGGATTGCAACAGTCCCTGCAAAGATTGAGAAGATTGTTGCCTTAACATCACCAACAAACCTTAAGAAATTGAGAGGATTTCTTGGCCATGTGGGCTACTACAGAAGATTTATTGCACATTTTGCAACTAAGGCAGCCCCTCTGCATAAGCTCCTAAGGAAAGAAGCTGATTTCCTTTGGACTGATGACTGTGAAGAGGCCTTTAATATCCTAAAACAGTTCCTGATCCAAGCACCTATTTTACAACCTCCTGATTGGACGAAGGAGCTTCATGTGCACACAGATGCATCAGTTGAAGGGCTAGGTGCTGTCCTATGTCAAAAGGGCCCCTCTAAATTAGATCAACCAATATATTATGCAAGCCGAAAGGTCACTGATAGGGAACGAAACTACACCATGACAGAGCTTGAGTGCTTGGCAATGGTGTTTGCACTGGAAAAGTTTCGACACTATCTACTGTCAATGCATTTCAAGTTCTATGTGGATCATGAAGCCCTGTCTTTCCTGATGAACAAAGTAGATGTTAAAGGAAGACTGATGAGATGGTTGCTCCTATTCCAGGAGTTCGACTTCGAAGTGATCACTAAGCTTGGCCGTTTCCATGTCCTAGCCGATCATCTATCATGGATCCCTCAACCAAAAGAAGAGGAACAGGATGATCCAGATCTTCCTGATGCTTCCTTGTTTCTAGTTGAAATAGTTACTCCTTGGTATGTAGACATAGCCGACCTCTTGGCAACTCAACAGTATCCTCTTGGAAACTCAAGCCATGAGAAGAAGAAGCTTCTGTTAGAATCAGCCCCCTACACCTTGCTAGGCGGTGCATTATACAAGAAAGGCAAAGATGAAGTGCTGCGAAGATGTGTTGCAGGGGATGAAATTGGCATAGTATTGAAAGCATGCCATGACGAACCATGTGGTGGACACTTTGCAGGAGAAGCGACAGCCAAGAAGGCTCTGTTAGTAGGATACTGGTGGCCGACCCTCCACAAGGATGCATATGATTACTATAAAATATGTGATGCTTGTCAGCGAATGGAAAAACCGACCAAAACAAGTGCCATGCCACTGCAACCCATTCTTCCCCTAAAGCCGTTCGAGAAGTGGGGGATTGATTTCGTGGGTCCCATTGATCCACCCACTGGACGGAAGTAGAACAGATACATCTTAATATGTACAGATTATGTCACAAATTGGTGTGAAGCTAAAGCCTTGAAGCGTGACGATGGTAATAGCGTAGCCCTGTTCATGTACGAGAACATCATCACCCATTTTGGCAGTCCCCTCGAGTTGGTAAGTGACAGAGGTACTCATTTCCTTAACAAAATCATGGAGGAGCTGACGGAACTATATAAGATCCGCCATTGTAAGTCCACTCCTTATTACCCCAGAGCCAATGGCCAAGTTGAAGTCACCAATCACACCCTTTGCTCAATTTTGACAAGAACGATTGCCGCACATCGTCGCGACTGGGACGATCGACTTACAGAGGCCCTCTGGGCGTACATAACCTCTCATAAGGCAGCTACAGGACATACCCCTTTTTAACTAGTGTATGGTATAGAAGCTGTCTTCCCTGTTGAGCTGGAATTGCCCTCTTTGCGAGTGGCAGTTAAAGAACACTTGGGAGATAATGAATCACTGCAATGCCGCCTCTTGCACTTGGAATTCTTGGATGAGATACAACGGATGGCCTTATAGTGCATGGAAACCACTCAAGTGCGACGCAAGGCCTATCATGACATCTTCATCAAGCACAAGGAGTTCAAAGAAGGTGATCTTGTTCTAGCCTATGATTCAAGATTTGGCAAGTTTTCTGGCAAGCTTCAACAACGGTGGATGGGCCCGTACAAGGTACTTGCTGTCAATCCTAAAGGCTCTGTTCAGGTACAGACTGTTGATGCCTTTGATGATCCTTTCCTCATCAATGGCTATCGCTTGAAGAAGTACTTCCCTCCCTAGGGATCTTGACAATCACAATCGACCTACCCCTTCCCTTTTGGGCGTCACACTGTCCTTCTTGTCGTGCTTCTGATAGCCATTATGATTCTCCTCATGAGGCGGCCTCGTTCTACTACCCCCTTGCAGAAACATCTCAACCTGACATTGTTCTCTTCTCATCTAATCCAACAATAGTGGCGAGGTTGGTCCTGACATATGGTATTTCTACCATTCTCTTTCTTAATGAAAAAAAAACAAAAGAGAAAAAAAGAACAGAAAAAAAAAGGAAAAGAAAAAAAAACAAAAAAAAAACTATTATGGGAGAAAAGGAAGAAATTCCCTGTCATAGCAGGCATCGTTCCAAGAAAAGGTGGAAACACCCTTGGGCGGGAAGCTGATTGTGGAAAAGGTGGTAACACCCCACAGTTCAAGATAGCTGACTCACCAGCAGAACCTCTTCAGCGAGTAATTTGAAGCCACCTTCCTTAGTGCGCTGTCTCTGCAATATCAGTCCGCATGCCTTTCTGAACAGACAACTCTTCTTACAAGTCATTGAAGTACGAGACTCATTGGTTGCCTCCCTGGGTACACCTCGTCTTCAAGATCCTCATGACAATAACAACCGACATAATCTTCATCACCAACCCCTTGAGTGATGTGAGCTTTCATCCTAACAGGATGGGGACGTGAGTATGGGCTGCCCTCTATATCTATCAAAGAGTGAGACAGAGGGTGGGGTGAGTGACCAGTCTTTCCCTTTAAATCAAATGAGAGGTGAGATATGTGAATAGAGTGTTGTATGCATGGGATGGGCCTCTCAATGCACAAAGCACGATCTGTTCCCGTGTACTGCACCATAAGGCTCCCTGGCCTTCCTTCTTGCAGTGTATGCTGGCACAGGGTGGGATGCATAGTTGCACCATCAATTGCGCACAAGGCATACAACCTCTGCACAAGTGACCATGAGGATTACATCAATGGGTTTCAGGAATGGGTTGCCCTCCGTATTTTTCAGCAGAGCGTGAGATAGAGGGTGGGCTGAGTGTGACTGGTGTTTCTTCAATCAATTACTGAGAGGTGAGGATTGAGGGACGTTACGACCTATGGAGTCAAGTACGTTTCCGTTTCCCTATGCGCCCATGGGAAGGGTCTCTGCCATCAACATAGGACACATCACTCTGTTCTATACACTGCACTACAAGGCTCCCTGGCCTTTCTCCTTGCACCTATGCCATACGGGGTTGGATGCACTGATGCACCATCAATTGTGCACCATAGCATACTCTCTTCGCACCATTCCATTGTCGATTCCTAAACCGGGTGTGAGCTCTGGGTTTTCATTATTATTTCCTCGAGTGATGTTAGTCATGGGACGAGTGATTGCTCTTTCAGTCCATTTGAGTGATCGTGAGTTGAGTGCCATATCCCTCGTCATCGATGAATTTCCTGCAATTCCTTCAATTAGCTACCTCCCTGGGTGCTGCCGCTTGGTCCCTGCCATAAAGGACGTTGGCTGAGTGCTGTGAAGATACCTTGTTACCTCCTCCAGTCAACATAACGACACCAGACGCAACCTCGATAGTCGACATTTCTCCTCGACAATATGGGCCAAGTTTTTCTAACCCTACACCTTCTATTTCTCAGTGACGGTCATGTCTTAAGTGTGGGGACGTTTGTGGTTGGTCTGATGTGAGGTACTAGGTTCTTGAAGTTTGGTTTACCCTTTCTACTAAGGTCTTAAGTGTGGGGATGCATCCCTGCGCATCTATGTTGCATATCCCCAGGTATATACCCTGTTTTGCTCATGCATCTATGCCATGATTTCATTTTACCTTGATGGGGTCCTTTCCCCACCCTTCCGTTCTATTTCACCCTGTCCTCGGGGTTGTTCCTTGACCGTTTGCCCTCATTCTTAGTTTTGCGCTTCTTTCATACGAACGCACCCTACGTTCATCGGAATCCCAATTCAATCTTATACCCTGTTTGTTCCTTTGAACTGCCTATTTTTCCTTTTTACCGACCCCTGTTCCGACAGATGGTTCTTAAGTTATTAATTTTTGAAATAATTCCCATAAATGGGATAATTTTCCATGTGAACGTGTCTTTATTGCTTCGAAACCCTAATCTGATGTGTCAAGCCTATCCTACCCATTCCCCTTGACATTTTTCCTTTTTAGTCCATGTAATTCTGATGCACGATTCATCCGTTCCTAATTTTTTCGGGTTTTGGGGCCTTTTTCGTGCCTATTTTTTACATTTTTTCATGTGAACCTGCCCTGTTTTCATCGGAATTCCATTTTAATTTGATAGCCGTGTCCTGCCAACCTTTCCCCAACTTTTTTCTTTTTCCTCTCCCCTCTTCGGACTGTTGGATTTTTAGTTATTAATTTTTTTGAGTGTTTTCGGATGTATTTTTTGTGTTTTTTCCATGTGAACCCATCCTAATTTCCCCATAACTGAGTTTTAATGTAGCAAACCTGTGAATTCCTTTTTTTCAGACATTTTTCCTTTTTACTATCCTCTATTCCGGTGCACGGTTTTTCACGTATTAATTTTCGAGTCCCTTTTCAGGCCCATTTCTGGGGTTTTTTCCATGTGAATGCATTCTATCTTGATCGGAACTGTGTTTTCTCATGAAAGAGTTATCGGACACATTGTTCTGCACACTTTTCCTTCTTTCCGTACTTCGTTCCGATGCACAAATTTTTTGATATTAATACCCGTAGGTGTTTTTGGGTTTTTTTTTGCGTTTTTCCCATGTGACCACCCTGATTTTGCCCCGGACCCGGTGTTGCATGTTTCCATCCTCTTCCCCTTGTCTCTCGACACACTTTTCCTTTTTATGGATTTTTGATCCGATGAACGGTTTGAATTTTATTAAATTTTTTCATTTTTCCCATTAATCACGTTTCTCGCCTTGCGTGTGAACGCGCCTGTTTTTGGTTTTATGCGCCTCGAGATGCCCCCGTGGCATCTGTGGCTTGCGCATCACTGTCCCTGTCCATTTGACCCCATCATTGCAAATTTTTTATCCCTGCCCGTGCATGCGCACGGGTTGGGGGTGTGTTTCTTGCCCCTCCATTTTCCATTTTATTATTTATTTTATTTTTCTTTTTCTATTTAAAAACCAAAAAAAAAACACAAACACAACGAAATGAAAAAAAAACAAAGAAAAGCAAAAAAAATACCACCTCGAAAACGAAAAAATAATAATACATCAATCCACAAAAAAAAAACCACAATAATTAAAAAAAACAAAAGAACAGAAAGAAAACAAAGCATGAAGAAAAAAGAAAGAAAAAAAAGAAGAAAAAAACAAGAAAAAAGAAGAAGAAAAGAAATAAGAGATAAATCAAGAACACAAATTATTAAAAAAAAGAAAAAAAAGAAAAAAAATACCTACCTATTCCGTTGCGTGTCGCGTCCCTCCCTCCTGCTCTTCTTTCTCCTTCTCCCTTCTCCCTTCCTTCTTCCCCTTCCCCTTCTCTTCTTCCCCCCTTCTTCTTCCTCCTCCTTCTCCCTCTCCCTCCCCCACTCCTGTCAGCGCCAGGCCCTCCGCTCGTTGGCCGCCAAGCCCTCTGCTCGTTGGACGCCCACCAGGCCTCCCCTCGGCCATCGCCCTCCCCTCGGCCGTCGCCCTGCGTCTTCTCCCCCGGCCTACTCCTCCCCACCCTCCCCTCGGCCGCCCACCTTGTGCCTTCCCACCCGCCACCTCTTCCGTTGCTTCCTCTCCTCCTCCTCCTCCCCCTCCTCTTTCTCCTCTTCCACCCCCTTCTCCTCCTCTTCCTCCTCCTCTCCTCCTCCTCCTCTCCCCCTCCTCCTCCTCCCCCTTGCCCACCTCCTCCCTCTCCTCCTCCCACCACTACATGTTGGCTCTTAACCCTGGTTAGTCACTAACTACCCTTAGTTAGTCCTAAATTAACCCTAGTCAATAACCTAGCTACAGTTAGTCAATAACCTAACTACAGTTAGCCAATAACCTAACTAGAGTTAGTCCCCAATAACCTCCCTAGAGTTAGTCAATCCCCCCTCTAACCTAACCAGTGTTAGTTAGTTAACCCCCCCTAATTAACCTCCCTAAGGTTAGTTGACCCCTAACCTCACCCCAGTTAGTTAACCATACTAACTTAACCCCTAGTTAGTTTACACCCCACTAACTGAACCATGGTTAGTTGACTACCCCCCTACCTAACCCTGGTTAGTTAGTCTAACCACATCTAGTTAGGACTTGACTAACTACCCTGACTTGACTAACCAACCTAGACTAACCTAACTGCCCTAACTAGACTAGACTCACTTAGACTAACCTAATCAACCCTGACTAACCTAACTAGATGTCAGAGAGAGAGAACCAAGGAGAGAGAAAGAGGGAGAGAGAAGACTGCAGAGGAGAGAGAAAGACTGTAGGAAGAGAGAGAATAAGAGTGACGAGGAGAGAGAAAGACTAGATTTAGAGAGAGAAAGACAAGAAAGAAGGGGAAGCCATAGAAGCTGTGAGCAAGAAGGGAGAGAAAGTCTGTAATTGTATTAATGTGTCAAAAAGATGTGAAAAATTACATCTTCTCTCCTTTTGTACCAATGTCAGTGTGACATGGCATAATATCAACACTATTAACACTTATTTGCTATTCCCAGCTTTTTACAATCCATCCCTTCCCAAAAGTTTTTGTCCTAAAAAACAAACCTAGAAACAACTAGAGAGAAGATGGATAGAACAGAGTACTACTCTGTTTTACAGCTTTACAAATGGGAAATGAATGAAGAATGACCATTACAAGAGAATTTGAAGAACGGAAGTAAGGCCCAACTACATACATGATTTGAAGTACTTCAGAAGCAAATGGAGCCATAAAGTTTTCAACAAATACTCCCAGAACAAAGTAGACAGCTTGCTGAATAAACAGTCCCTGTTGGACCAAATCTGCCATAACTTTTGATAGAAGTGTCCAAATGAGATGTACCATATATCAAAACAAAGCTCTTGAAGAGTACTTTAAGCCCATGTAGATAGCTTAATTCTGAAAATTAGGTACGATAAAAACTGTTCTAAAACAGTGTGCTGTCCTGAACCAGTCTGCATCAATACTAGCTCCATAAGCAATAGGCTTCAGCCACCAATGTCTCCCTCAAGTATGGATACTCATCCAATATAGAATCAGGTCTCCAAGAAGCCTCTTCAGATGGTAAACCTCTCCATTTGATCAAATATTCCACAATAGAACGTGATCGAAGCTTCTTTTCGCGCTGACCTATAACAGCCTCTGGGATGTACTGAACAAGACCATCTTCATCAATAGGTGGCAGCTCATCAACTATATCCACTGGATCACCATAATAGGGCTTGAGCTGACTAACATGGAAGACGTTATGAATCTTTGTAGAAGAGGAAAGCTCTAGTTTGTATGCCAAATCTCCAATCCGCTTAAGGATCCTGTAAGGGCCATAAAACTTGTGGGCAAGCTTATTACTGGATCCATATTTCAACGTAGAGTACTTGGATTTGGGCACTTTCAACAAAACCAACTCTCCTTCTTGGAACTCTAAAGGCCTCCTCTTCTCATCAGCATACACCTTCATTTGATCTTGAGCCTTCCTTAGATTCACCTTGCATTGCTGAAGAAGGGTCTGTCTTTCCAACTCTTCCTTCCCATGAGGATTGATATTTTCATTAAAGATGATTGTGGGTAAGGGCGCCTTGTAACCATACAAAGCCTCAAAGGGTGAAACTCCTATGCTCACATGAGTGGAATTGTTGTAAGCAAACTCAGCCAGGTGTAACCAAGAATCCCATGAGGTTTGGACATCATAGCAAAAATGGCAAAGATAAGTCTCCAACCATTTATTAACTCTCTCTGTCTGTCCATCAGTTTGAGGATGATAAGTCGTAGATGGAGCCAACTTAGTGCCCATAGATGTAAATACCGCTTGCCAAAAGTTACTCATAAACTTTGAGTCCCTATCATGGACAATCACCTGTGGTAATCCATGTAGTCTAAAAATATACTCCATAAATTGATTGGCCACTTGAGAAGCAGTAAACTGAATTTTTGTTGGGATAAAATGAGTTGCTTTGGTGAGCCTATCAACCACCACATAAATACTATTCCACCCCTTCTTAGTAGTAGGTAAGCCAGTGATAAATTCCATAGTAATATGAGTCCATTTACCCGTAGGAATAGGCAATGGCTGTAACAAACCTCCTGGCTTATGGGTGGTATCCTTATTTTGTTGACAAGGCATACACTTCATAACGAAGTCCTTGACATCTTTCCACAGTCCTTTCCAATAAAAGCTCTTGCTGATCCTGTCATAAGTCTTGAAAATTCCCAAGTGTCCAGCTAAAGGCGAAGAATGTAACTCCTCCATAATTTTCCGCTTGAAAGAAGAAGTAGAGGGAATAACAATCTTGCCCTTCCACCAAATAAGACCATTTTTAAGCTGGTAATACGAGTTTTCTTCCATAAGACCTTGCTGTAATTTCTAAAAGATTTGGCGGAATTCCTCATCTAAAAGATAGGCCTCCTGTAATTCTTCAATCCAATCATTATGTAGTTCTGTCATGGCTGACACTTTGCAAGCCCATATACGAGAAAGAGAATCAGCCATTATGTTATCTTTGCCCCTTGTATGAGTGATGTCAAAGTCATAATTCTGTAATGTAGCTACCCATCGTCGTTGCTTTGGAGTGAGATTTGACTGAGTAAGGAAATACTTGAGTACCCGATGATCACTATGTACTCTGAATCGGCTGCCATATAAGTAATGGTGCCATTTCTTGATTGCATGCAGGATAGCCAACATTTCTTGGTCATAAACATTCATGGCCATCTCCTTATCTGTAAGCTTACGGCTCTCAAATGCAATTACTCCATGCTCCTGAAGCAAAACAGCCCCAATGCCACGGCCACTAGTATCACACTGTATAGTAAACTCTTCGGAGAAATCCGGGCATACTAGGATAGGAGCAGAAGTAAGTAGTTCCTTTAACTGGTTGAAGCTGTTATCTGCAAGAGCATCCCAAAAGAAAGCCTCTTTCTTCAACTTGTCAGTCAAAGGAGTTGCAATTGCGGCATAATGCTTTATAAATCGGCGATAGAATGAAGATAGACCAAGAAATCCTCTAAGAGAGGTAGTAGTAGTAGGCGTTGGCCAATCTCTTATGCATTGCACCTTCTTGGGATCAGCCTGTATTCCTTTTTCACTGACTATATGTCCCAAGTATTCCACTTCAGTCTGCATAAAAGAGCACTTCTTCTCCTTAGCAAAAAGCCTATGATGTCTCAACACATCAAAAACCTTCCTCATATGTGACAAATGATTCTGTAAAGTCTTGCTATAGATCAAGATGTCATCAAAGAACACTAAGACAAACTGAAAGAGGAAAGGTTGCAAGATCTTATTCATCAGGCTTTGAAAGGTAGCTGGAGCGTTTGTAAGCCCAAATGGCATCACCAAGAAATGATAGAGCCCACGATCAGTCCTAAAAGCAGTCTTGACTTCATCACCATCTCTCATGCGAATCTGATGATACCCTGATCTCAAATTAATCTTCGTGAAAAATCGAGCCCCCTTAAGTTCATCAAGCAAATCATCAATCACTTGTTAGAGAGAGAGATCTAGGGAGAGAGAAAGAGGAGAGAGAAGACTGCAGAGGAGAGAGAAAGACTGCAGGAAGAGAGAGAATAAGAGTGACGAGGAGAGAGAAAGACTAGATTTAGAGAGAGAAAGACAAGAAAGAAGGGGAAGCCATAGAAGCTGTGAGCAAGAAGGGAGAGGAAGTCTGTAATTGTATTAATGTGTCAAAAAGATGTGAAAAATTACATCTTCTCTCCTTTTATACCAATGTCAGTGTGACATGGCATAATATCAACACTATTAATACTTATTTGCTATTCCCAGCTTCTTACACTAGATCAGACTTGACTTATCCTGACTTAATTGACCTACATAGACTAATCAAACTTAATTGACCTGACTTGACCTTACTTAACTAACTACCTTGATTTACCTCATTTAATTGACTAGTTGATTCCAAAAATTCATTTCAAATAAAAAAAAATTACAGAAAAATTTACCAATATTTTTGAAATTATTTGGAATATTTTTAAGGTGGAAATTAAAACACAACAATTATAGAAAATGTAAAATCTGAAAATTCATTCAAAATTACTTGAAAAATGGGCAAATTTCATTAAAAATTAGTAAAAATACAGAAAAAAATTCAAAAAAATTTCCAAACATTCCACACACCCCCTGCCATTTTTTTCCACTAATTTTTCACTTAAAAATATTTCCATAAAAGGCAATAATATTCTTTGAAGCAAAAAAAAAAAACCCTAATTTTAATACTATGCATCCTAATAGTTCATTTTAAATCCTACAAATCATCTGAAAATCATGGCTGCATTAATATCAATTGTGGACACTTTTTAAATGAATGAAAATTCATTATTACACTTCATAACATATCCATGTGTTATATATCCTGATTTAATTATTATTTTATTAAAAAAAAACATACACATATAATAATAATAATAATAATAAATCAAACCAAATGATATACATAAAACAACTACACCTAAAATACAAATCAAATACAATATAAAATAAAAAATAAAAATCAAATAAAAATACAACAAAAACACTGAGGTGTTTTCTTTTTTGTTCAGTTAGTGGTCTTTATTTTTGTTTGACAAGATTCATTACTTTTGGGAGATTATTCTGTGCGCCTTCCGTCCATTGCATACACACCCCTACCAGGTATTTATTTTGTGAGCTTTATTAATTTTCATTACCTCCTTAATTACAATTAATTGCTAAAATAAACTATTTATTCACCTACCTTTTCCACGCGCATTTGCACTAAACACACAATTTAATAATTTAAAAATCCACTAGCCGTTCACTTTGTACGCGCTACGTGCGCTTAAGAGGCATCTTAATTTGTAATAAACATGAAACAAACGTCACGAAAAAGCACACGCTGGCAAAAAAATGCTCCACATCACTCTTAATTTTTAATTAACGAATTTGCATTTAGAGACCCAGTTTGGGAATCGTAGTTCGGGTTGCGATAACGCACTGTTTCACCCAAATAATTTATAATTAAGATTTTAAGAAGGAATCACCGTTTTCTTATTAAGGTTTATAACCTAATAAAATGTCACCCATTGTTAATAATTTCTTAAAATGAATCCTTCATTAAAATAATTCCCCCTCATTGCACTTTTTTTTCCTTTTTAATAAACACGCTTCGTGAGATGGACACGTAAAAGTCTTTCAGTTGAGGTTGTTGGTCAAGGTTATGGTTAGGTTCTCATTTAGATTTCTATGGTTTGTCTATGTGTTACGATCACGGGTACGGTGTGTAGTTCTTTCTTTCTTGCCTGATACCGGGATTTGGGTGCCTGTTTGTTGCATTGCATGAAGTTTTCAATCGCATATGTGTAGAGGTCATGCCGAATTTTTTCTAGGATGTGTATTGTCTGGGGTGGTGAATGGGTTAGTTACGTCTATGTATGTGTGCCCTTCTGTTGATTGATTTCTTTTTTATAGCCCTTTGGTTGTTTTGCATGGATTCTTTGTGAGTGTTTGTGTTGTGGTGTGTGTGTTTTCCATCTGAATGGTGCCTCACGCTCCTCCTCCTATCCAGTATGTCCCGCTAGTTAGTAGGGATTACTCTTCTCTACTCACTTTTGAGCCTATAGCGAAAGCAGGACTTGCGACTTTCGTGGCTGCTTCATTCCCCTTGATTCTAGAAGATCCATCCATGTGTGATGAGTTCCTTGCCTCATACAGCAAGAAGTCGGGACTGATCCATGGTGCTTCCATGACCTTGATACCTCGAGGGTTAGGGAAGGCTTTGTCTCTTCCCTACAAAGGAGAGCCCTTTGTTACAATTAGACAATTATTCTGCAATGATGAGATTTTCAAGCTATTACATAAGCAGACCAAGGAAATTCTGGATGTCAAGAAAGTGATCAACACTTCAGGAGTCTCTTTTTTCATGATCACTAATCTTGTGTGGAAGTTGGTCTGCCAGTTTCTCCAAGACATATTTATGCCTGCCAAAACACCATCCCATTACTTGTCCAAAGTGCTATTCACAGCTTCCAGGATGGTATTAAAAGGAGTGGCTATTGATTGGAGCACTTACCTACTTATAAAGATGGATCAACATTTTGTCAAAGTAACCAGAGGAAATGTCACAAACGTCACATATGGGTCCTACCTGTATGCTTTCTTGACGTACTCAGGGCTAAAGAAGGGTGTGCTTCCACCTCCTCCATCTGATCCAGTACCTTCTCCACCACCTTCAGAAGAGTCAGAACCTATTGATATAGAGGATCTTGATTCTCCTCCTCCACTGGCCATACAGTGAAAACGCTTGAAGCGGGTGGCAGATAAAGCTCTTTCAGTTCTTCCTTTAGTTACAATTCTTGCTACATCTGGCAGTGACCTCCCTGCTTACCTTACATGTAACAACCTGTTCAGAGCACATAGAGAGGGTTCCTTGGACATATCAGTCCCTTCACTGCACAGTCTAGTATCGGGAGATGCCATTCCATTCCTCTGTAAAGACATCCAGAGTTCGACTGAACTTTCAATGACAGCCTGTGCTCAACAACTATATGCTTCCTTTTATGAAGAACTGATGCAGTCCAAAGACCAGTTGCATAAGGCAACATCCGAGTTAGCCTCTGCTAAAGACACACTAGTAGATCTATTTAAGCAGATGGAGCAACAAACCCAAATGATTGAGACCCAAAGAGAAGAGATATCTTCTTTGAAGATTCAGTTAACAGAGGCTTAGTCAGAGGTCACTAGAATCTCAGAGGAGAAGGAGAGGATGTCCAAAGAAGCTCAAGAGTTTCAAACTCTTTTAGATGCAAAACTCTCAGCCTTACAGATTGCTCATGACACAGTGGAATCACAAGCTTCCCAAATCAAGTAGTTGCAAGACCAACTGGCACAGTCACGGTCTGTTCCTCCAAGCCCTAATGTTCCACTGATCCCTTCTCTCTCAAAGCAGGACTTGGCAATTCTCCAACGACAAGCTACCTTGTGTCCATTATTCCAAGATAAAGTGGAAAGATTGCAGTCCAGGATGGATCTACTATGGTCTACATTTGAGCATTTCTAGGAATATGTTCCTCCGGACCATTCTTTCTTTGTCCACTATCAATTGCAAAAGTTGACCTTTTACATGAAGCTTTCAACGATCGATCTTCCTCTTCCAGAGGATGGTTGGAGTGGGGCTTGGTCTCCTGAGTTGCTGACAGAAGTGGTCCGTATGGTGTTTGAAGATTCTGTGACGACGGATACCATGTTTCTTTCATATATGTATCTCCGAGGTGATCTGTTGATTCCAGATGAAGTAGATATGGCCTGGTATGTGGGAGACGTGGTTTTGCAAGCTGTTTTGTATGTCAACTATTTGGAGTTGCGAATAGATGACATGTTCCAGAGTTACTCCTTAAAAGTGCCTACTTGCCATGATAATTCCTAGCACTCAATGATTGATTCTATGGTCCTGAATCAACGTCAAAACATAGCTTCTACCTATGTACAGAGCACTAACCAACTGAGGGTGGATCTCTTAGCTCACCTTTCCAAAAACCATCCATTTGATTCAACCTTTTTTGATGCCTATCAGAGAAGATCTGTCTTAGCTCCCTCTGTTCCTAGCCTATTGTACTACCAACAAATGGCTCACCGTTATGATACCTATCTTTCCCTTTATCAAACCAATTCAACAGCAATCTTACCCCTTCTTTTCCAACCTCAATCTTTTCCTCAAATTCCCATATTTACCTATTGCTCTTTTATCGAAGATAGAGTATTTTCCCCTTCTCCACCATGCCCTTCTCTATCTATCCATATACCTTCTACTTTTTCTATTTATCAATTAACACCCTTTCTAACTGATTCTCTTAATTTTTCAGCCACTCCTTCTTTAACTTATTCCTCCTTTTATGATTTTTCCTACCCATCTCTTCATCCACTTTTACTTATTCCCCTTCCATCTCCTACCACTTCTATTTCTCAACCCCCTTAGTTGGTTAGTGAATATGAAGGGTTTGATCAACAGATTCCCAGAAGAAGAGGATGGAGCTCAACTGATTCTCTTACAGGACCTCAGATTAATTGGCCAATAATTCCAAGAGATTGGACAATAGCCAGCCAAGCATACCAGAACTACCTTCATTTTGCTCACCAATATTCACAATCTCTAGATCCTTTAGTGAGATTGATAGCTCATTTTGCTTGGTATCTAGCATACATGCATAGGCATTCCATAATGATCAAAAGGCCATTCCAAAACTTTGTATAAATGTCAATGTGAACATTGACTCCCACCAGTTGGATGTCCTGTATTTTCATGCCCTATGTCTCCCTAGCAGATACCTTGTTTTGCTAGAAAGGATGTGCTACTTGTAGTTCTTTCAAAGTCCTCCAAAGACATTTATAGATGAATCCTTCTCCATGGATCGTTTTCGAAACCACCAAGCCTTCAAAAGGGATCATCTTCATTGATGCCTTTGCAATGTATTTTGGATGATTCTTAATGATATATATCTCTTTTGGAGGTGTCATTCAGATGGTTGTGTTAGTGTTTGTGTGTGTGTTGTAATAATTGTATGTGATGAGTTCGTGCTGATTGAGAATAATCTGTTTGAGAGCTCTTTTCAAACTATTGATGGTGATGATGGATGGAAAGCCTATGGTGGAGAGCTGAAGAGAACCTCTCATATCCTTTACTAATTTTTTATGATTAAAAAAAAAAGATTAATCAGATGAGTTAATGACTAACGGAAGTTTTCCTTTAGTAGTATTTTTCTATCAGATACAGGTGATAAGTTGGGGTCGTGTTTTGAAGAGATTATTGAAGATCCGACGGAAGATCCAAATTGAGCTCTTTAATGAACTTATATTCTTCTTTTCCTTAGGTTGCGAGGATGCTTCCTTTCTAAGTGTGGGGATATGTTGAGAGTGGAAAAGGACTGAATTTTTGACTGATTTTTGTTGTTTTTGAGGACTGAATGATTGATTTTTGATAGATTTAGAGTGATGTATGGTTGTTAATGGAAGTATTTGAGAGTGTTTTGGATGATATTGATTCTGTTTTGAAAGTTCATGATGATTCTCAGTAAAGATATGAAGCTCTATGAGGTTCTGTTGAGGTTTTGATTGGTTATGTATACCTTCTGTATAGCTTCTATTTTGTTCTCCATGAAGCATGGATTGATGATTGATGAAGATTGAAATCTTTTGGAAGGCTATTGAATAGTTTTTGATAGTTCGGAATGGTTTGATTATGAGTTATGAGGTTTTGATGGGTGGCCTTCTGTAGACCCTCTGTCTCTGCTCTGCTCTGTCTTTGCTCTGTCTGTAATGTAGCTGCTCTGGTGTACTGAAATGTAACTGTTCTATAGACCTTCTGTAAGTGTTCTGTAGAATGTATGTGTGACTTTGGAAAAGTTTTCTAACCTTTGGAACGGATGAATCTAAGTTCAAAAGAGCTAAAACAAATGGAAAAAGTAGCTGCTGAAGACTGAAGAGAAGGCTGAGTGACAGTGACAATAGTGAGCTATGAAAAGACACTGTAGTGGCTCTGGTGACTCTTCATATCATACATACCTCTTGGGAGGTGCATCCATGACCTAAGAAAGATTATTGAGAGTTATTATGAGAGTATTGTAGTGAGGAGATGATGTACTATCGAGAGAGAGAGAGTCAGAGATAATCAATTCTATCAAAACAGTGTAACTGTATATGAGAGATTGAGAGAGAGAACTATGAAGACATTAAAGATGAATACTATGTGATTGATTTTCATTCAAAAATGGTGTATTCATTTGTGTTCTTTGCTATGTTGAAGAATTTTATGAAGATGTTGAAGATTATGGTTGATTCTATCAAATCCGTGGGAGATATCTACTATGATGCTGCATGAAGAATTGATGTTTCTTGCAAGAGAATTCCCTTTTCCTTGGTGTTCCTCTTGGGGCTCCACTCACAACATACCCATGACACCCGATCCAATGCTGGACAAGCAACAACTGTATCCAATGAATCCCAAGCAGCTCACGCTTTGAAAGAGAAAATTGATCATGTTTTAGAGTATGATTCATTTACAAGATTGAGCACACGAACTGGGCCTCACCCATAGTGATTGTGCTAAAAGAGAATGGAAAGATCAGAGTCTGCATCAACTACATGAAGGTAAACGTTGCTACGAAGAGAGACAATTATCCATTTTCATACACTGAGCACATGCTTGAGAGAGTGGCTGGTAAAGAAGCCTATAGTTTCCTGGACGGCTTCTCAAAATACAATCAGGTGCAAGTGCATCTTGACGATAGGCATAAGACTACATTCGCCACTAAGTGGAGTGTCTTTGGCTACATAGTCAAGCCCTTTGGGTTGACTAATGCAACCAATTACCTTCTAGAGACTCATATGTGCCATCTTCAAAGACATGCTTAGGAAGGAGTTAGAGGTTTTCAAAGATGACTTGTGTGTTCATCTACAGGGAAGGAACACTTAGATAAGCTCCGAGCAGTCTTTGAGCAATGTCAGTTATATCTCTCTCGTTGAACCCCTTGAAGTGCCAATTCTGAGCAAAGCACGTATGCATCCTAGGGCACGTGGTGTCGAAGAACGGGATTGCCATGGACTTCTCGAAAGTCAAGGTTATTGTCGATCTTCTACCACCATCCAATTGCAAGGGAGTTCAATGCTTCCTAGGCAACACGGGATACTATCAACACTTTGTGTTGAACTATGCATTGATTGTTAGACCTCTATACAAGTTGCTAATTATATTTGAGTGGACCAAGGAATGCCAACATGCATATGAGGAATTGAAAAAGGATTTAACGACTACACCAATTCTACGAGCCCCAGACTGGACAATCACCTTCCATGTTCACATCGACGCTTCGAAATTCATTGTGGGAGTTATGTTGTGCCAACCTGGTGAACATAATGTAGACTATCCAATGAGCTTTTCTAGCAGATAACTCATGGATACAGAAATGAATTACTCAAAAATGGAGAGAGAGGGCTTAGCCATGGTATTTATTGTAAAGAAATTTCGGCATTATCTTTTGGCCACACCTTTTACCTTCTTTGTTGACCATTAGGCATTGCTTTATCTTGTTAATAAACCTTGCACTATGGGATGCATTGCTTGATGGTTACTTTTGCTTTTAGAATTTGACTTCTTCGTGGTGGTGCGCAAGGGGGAGCAACATTACATGGCTGACCATAGCCATTGGACACGATATCTTGGACGATTTGCCAGATGCGCATCTACTTCACCTGCCTTAGCAAGAGAGATTTATTTAGAGCTGATTTGACGCCATATTGGGTAGACAACATAGTCCAAGTGCTTCATCATGGACTCCCTGAATGACCTACCGAGAAGGTTTGACTTAGGCGGTTCATCCTTAAAATCCAACCCTATCATTTGATAGCAAGTCAACTTTATAAAGTGGGGCAAGACCGATTGCTATACATAGATGTATGTCCAAGCATGAAATGCATGATGTACTGGTAGAGGCACATGGCGGGATTGCAGGAGGACACTTCAGTGGAGACATGACAGCCCGCAAGGTGATACAATCTCAACTATGGTAGCCTACTCTCTTCTGAGATGCAACACGATTCGTAAAACACTGGGATGAGTGCCAATGGACCAAGGTCCAGATTGCAAGGATCAAATGGAGCTAACCCCTATCATTGCAAGATAACCTTTTGAGAAGTGGAAAATTGACTTCATTGGGCCGATTAGTCCTACATCAGCATAGTATTCACAAGCCAAATACATCATCATTGCCACGGATTATCTAACAAAGTGGGCTGAAGCACGAGCAACTCGAAAGAATGACACTAGGACCACTACCAAGTTCTTATGGGAGCAGGTGATCTCACGATTTGGCTACCCCATCAAACTGGGTAGTGACCAAGGCACGCACTTCATTAATGAAGTGATTGCTCACCTCCTGTCTACCTTGCTAATCATCCATCAAAAGTCTTCACTTTAATATCTGGGGGCGAATGGCCAGACTGAGTCTACTAATAAAATCTTAGTGAACGTCCTGACCAAAGTAGTCTCTACTTCATGTAGCAATTGGGATAAAAAATTGATGGTTGTCTTGTGGGCCTACCGCACAGCCTATAAAACATCTGTAGGATAGACTCCCTTTAGGTTGACCTATGGGACTGAAGCAATTCTACCCATAGAGTTCTTTGTTCCTAGCCTGAGAATTTCTCTTCAAGAGAGACGGGATGGAAATGAAGCGTGGACAAAGTGCTTAATTGAGCTAGATCTCCTATTGAAAGGATCATGACCCATCACAACCTACCAAACCTCAAGACAGGAAAATCAATAGAGCCAAAGCCAAGGCCTACGAACCAAAGATTCAATGGATACCTAAATATCAAGGCCCATCACCTAGGAGTAGACTCTCATGACCCTACAAGGCTAAGAACCCTCACTCAAAGCCGAAAAAGATGTGAGGAAACTACCGACATTGACAAATAGTCAAGCCCCGATGGGTCTCCAAGACCTTATTGCAAGCTCAAGGCTATTACGAGGGTAATACATGGATATGGGTACCTAAAGCCAAGAAGGCCAAGGACACTGCTCAAACATCACCCTAAAGCTTGACCTCCCAAAGCATCAAGATGAATCAGGCACACATGCCATAAGAGACTCAGGCTGCTACAAAACCCATAGAACCTCAAAAGCCTAGGCCAGTGAAGCCTAAACTGAGATATCGACAAAAACTGTAGCCCGCTACTCACAAGCTACCTCAACCTAATCCCACTTGTGCCCTTGAGACCTCAGAGTATCTAGTAGTGCGACACCCAAAGTTCCAACCAAGCCCTTCAAACAAGAGGCCAAGCCACAACCTCAGGAGCAACCGAAGCTACAATAATCACCTACTGAACTATCTAGTTTGATCAAACTCCAACCACTAATCGGCCTTAGATGCTCTTATGAGTGGAGATCAATTCTAACCTTGGTTGCAGACTTAGCAGAGAATACGGGGGATGACTTGGTTGTTTGCCTTAGACGCTTGGATGCTACCTTTATGATACTAGGTAAAAGCTATGACAAGCTAGATTTAGGTATTTTGGATGAGTTTATAGTGGTAGAAGTGCATACACTCCCTTGTTCTTGGGAAGAATTGTCTCTAACCCCCTAGCCCTTTTCCCATTTTCTTACACATTTACTTAGGGCACATCAAGGTCAAGACATACCTAGGAAGTCTCATCTCACCTCGGTTAGACTTGTCTCCATGAGTGACTTATACTTTTTCCCTTTCCACTCCATTTCATCATAGTACCCACAACTCAACTCCAACACAAGGTGAAAAAGGTTCTTCAGTATAGAGATCCCAATTGCATTACCATGTGTGGTTGAGAACCATGTGCTTCAAGAGAATATTGGATTGGGCTCTCTAGCTCCTATCCCTCTCTCATGGTGTTTTTCCATCCTCTTCATCAACAATCACTTTTCCCTCAGCAACGAAACTCTTCCCATCCTCATTAGCTTAAGATTCCTTGCTTCATTTGCCAACATCATCAGAATCACCTCTGACATAGTCTTCTAACTATTTATTAGACTATGTATGCATGTGCACTCACAATATATTTGCACCATAACCTATTCACGATTTCGTGTCCTCAAGTGTGAGACAACACTTCGGGCTTGCCTGAAGTTGTTGCCTGAAGTCGACCCATCTTCCCAACTAACAAGATCATATGCCATATGCACAAATAGAAGACTAGTACTTTCCCCTAGGAAGTGATTACACACGAGGTTTTACTTTGCAAGTACAAAAGTTCATGGAGAATTATGAGCCATCACTTCTACATTAACATCAAATCTCCCATCTTCTATAATACCCCAATCATTTCGAGTGACCATTCTAACAGTTTGCATTGTTAGATATGATCAATGCCCCACCCTCATTAGGTACTACCAATGATCCATGGTGCTCAAAGTTGTAAGGCCCCCATTATGAGGAGAAGCCAAGTGTGAGCCCGGACATTGGTGGAGTCCTGACTTGTATATCAGATGAGGTCTATGTGACCGGATGGCAAAAATGTGACCATTGTGGGTCTAATCTTTGGGTTAGACAGAGTGGTTAAGCTGGTAGCAACTCGAGGCACATTGCATTGAGTTGCGTAGTAAGGGAGTCAAAAGGAGCCCCTATTGTGGGGTCCGGGGGCCGCGGAAGCGGCCCCTGGCGGGGGTCCGGGGGCAGCGCCCCCGGCCCATGGTAAAGGGAATATTCCCTGGCCGACTAGTGGAGGCTCATATGGTAGGTCGGTCAGCAGGCCGACCTAACGACCTTCGCGGGCTATAAAAGCTAAACCCCTTCGCAGCCATCTTACACTCATCTTTCACTCAGTCAGAGTTGTTGTTCCAGCTAGCCTTAAGCTCTTCACCTATCTTCTGTCTAGATCGCCATCTAAGCTTCACACAGTGGAAGCGCACGGGTGGACAGAACCATCTTTGTATCAGTTGTTTGAAGTTAAAGAATTTACTGATTCTCCTCTTATCTGTTGTGTACTCTCTATCTCTTTCTCAGATTCTGTTCGCTGCGCCGTGTAATATTTTACATGCATCACTAGGATCAACCCTCAAGTGTATCTTCAGAATCGCCAACTTCTACACGATTGTCACCAACAACAACATTAGTCACCATCTACCATTGTACCAGCAACATCATCTATCCCAACCAGAATACATAAAATATCATGATCTTTGACAACCAAAGTTCTGTTGAGATATCGAGCTCCACTTGTGATATGCCAGGGTGACCGTTGTGCATTTATGTCACCGACGTGTTAGTTGCAGATGCGGTTGGTACACCGCCCATGAATAATAGCTACATGATAGCTATCCTTATCTACTCTAGTTCGTGGCTCAGTTAGTATGCCACCTTAGTTAGTTGAGTTTGGTTTTGAGACCCATATTTAGGGTTCTTCTATTTCTTTGTACTAGAGTTCTTTTTGGCTTACACAACTAAGAAGAGGAAAACTGTTTTCAGCCTCCACCCTTGTGTGTCTTCCCCCATTGTGCAAGCAAGAAAGCTACAAGTGAGACTCCTTCCTTCTCTCCCACAATCTTGACATGGTATCAGAGCCTTCTTCGTGGTAAGGAGCTCAAGAAAGCAAGCCAAGCTCGCGGTGTTCTGGTAAGAGGAGCAGTGTTGCTTTCATTTTCTGTTTTGGGAGCAGATCTCTGCAGGTAGCACAGTCGGAAATTGTAGGAGTGCATTGTCTCAGGTTGAGACGCCCTTCGCGGTGAAGCGACCTTGTTTTTTTGTTTTGAGGCCATTTCGGGGCCTGTTTTGGAGGCGGAAGTTTTCTGCACGCACTCAGGAAAAGGCCCAGTTTTATGCTGTGCAGCCACTGTTCTACAGGTCGGTGAAAAGTTTCTGTAGAAATTGCATCGTATGCTTGTGCACAGAGACATTGGGAGTTACAGAATCATCCTTGGTTCCTGTTTATGCAAAATCGTCACTAGGAAGTGACTGTGTGGTCAAATACCACTTTTGCCAGTTTTGCAGATTTGCCCTTGTGAGGGTGAAGCTGTGTTTTTTGCAGTGACAGAATTTTTTGCAGTATTCTGTAATGGCATCTGATTCTCTCTCGCAGATTGTCACTGAAAAGCTTGACAAGAACAACTTCCAAGCATGGAAGTTTAGAATGACGAATTTCCTTATGGGAAAAGGATATTGGAAATTTGTTGCAGGAAATGAAGAAGAACCAGTTCTTCCTGATGTTCCCAATCAACAGCAAATGCAGGCATTTAAAGCATGGCATGAGAGAGCCAGGAAAGTTATGTACTGGCTGTCTATCAGTATTTCAGACTCTATGATTGTGCATATTCAGGATGCAAGTACGCCAAAGGAGGCATGGGTTACTTTGTCAAAAATGTATAGCACAAATACTCAAGCCAGGAAAATGCAGCTCAAGCAAGAGTTGCATAATGTGCAAAGAGAAAATATGAGCATCAATGACTACCACATGAAGGTGAAGAAGATTGCAGATGCACTTGCTTCCATTGGGTCGCCAGTGGAAGATGATGATTTAGTTTCTGTGACCTTGAATGGTCTAGGAAAGGATTATGCACAGTTTCGGACATCCATTTCCGTCCGTGAAAGATTTCCTGATTTCGAGGAGTTGATTGCTCTTCTAATTTCTGAGGAGCAGAGAAATGGTGGTGCATCTTCTTCAGGAGGAACTTCAAAAGAAGCTGTCTTCTACTCAAATGCTGGAAGAGGTAGAGGCAGAGGTAGAGGAGGCCGATCTGGAGGCCGTGGTAGAACTCAGAATATGCAGCAAACTCAAGAAAACCAGTCCTATGGAGGAGGACGTGGTAACTCTAGAGGCAGGGGGAGCCAAAGAGGTCGTGGTGGATGGCAAAGAGGCCAAAATGCAAACAATAATGTTGAATGCTACTACTGTGGCAAAATGGGTCATATGGCTAAAGACTGCTATAAAAAGCAGAATGACATCATGAATGGAAAACTGCAACAAGGGAATTATGCATCTTCTAGTAGACAGGGTGATGACAGAAATGAGCATTTATTCATGGTGCAGCACATGAACAATTCTGTGACAAGTGCAGAAGAAAGCAATGATGTATGGTATGTTGACTCAGGTGCATCAAACCACATGACAGGTCATGCAGAATGGATGGAGGATGCAAGGAAAATGGAAAAACCAGGATTTGTGGAGACTGGTGATGATACTCCACATCCTATTGTGCAGATTGGAAAAATTCCCTTGTCTATGCAGGATGGGAAAAAGAAATACCTGTTGGATGTATTTCATGTCCCGAATATCACCAAGAATCTGGTTTCTGTTGGTCAAATGGTTGAGCAGGGCTTGCAGGTCAGATTTAATCCTCATGGATGCTTTGTTGAGGATATGAAAAATAAAGGTCGCTTGATAGCAAAAGGAAAGAAGAAGGGCATAATGTTTACGTTGGATGCAGACATATCTGAATTGAGTGCAGCAACGTTTGCACATGGGACTGGTGTAGTTGCAGATATTGATATCTGGCATAAACGCATTGGTCATGTTAATGTACAATGACTTAAATCAATGCAGGCCCAAAACATTGTTGCAGGATTGCCTAAATTCAAGGTTGCAGAAATGCATAAGGTATGTGAAGCCTGTCAGTTTGGAAAACAGGCAAGGAAACCATTTCCTAGACATGTTCAAGAGAGTGAGAAGCCATTGGAATTAATCCACTTTGATGTGTGGACTACTAAAGCTGCATCTCTTGGAGGCTATCATTATTTTGTCACTTTTATTGATGACTATAGTAGAAAAGTTTGGGTGTATTTTATGAAAAAGAAAAGTGAAGTTTTTGGGCATTTCAAAACTCTTAAAGCTATGGTTGAAAAAGAAACAGGCCTGCAAGTAAAATGCCTAAGGTCAGATGGAGGGGGAGAGTACCTCTCAAATGAGTTTGCAAGGTTCCTGCAGGAGCATGGCATAAAGCAGCAATATTCATGCAGTCATACCCCACAACAAAATGGAATTGCAGAAAGGAAAAATAGGCATATTGGAGAGGTATCTCGTGCCATGCTCAATGAAAAAGATCTGCCAGATTTTTATTGGGCTGAAGTAGTTGCTACAGCAGTCTACATAATGAACAGGACTCCCACTGCAGCAATACATGGAATGACTCCAGAGGAGAGGTATACTGGTAGGAAACCAGATATTTCTCATTTGAAAATTTTTGGTTGCATTGCCTATGTACATGTGCCAGATGAGTTGAGATCCAAGTTGGATCCAAAAGCTGAGAAGTGCATCTTTATTGGTTACTCTCTGTAGCAAAAAGGGTATAGATGCTATAACCCTTCTACTCGTAAGTTTACAGTGAGCAGAGATGTTGTTTTTGATGAGATGAGTAGCTGGTACAAACCAGTAAATGTAATTGATGATGTAGATGCACAAAATGGTAATGCTGCACAGAATTCACAGCAGCAGTCACAAAATATTAGTGGACCTGGAGTGTCCTCTAGCAGTGGTTCACATTCTTCGCCATGGACAGGCAGATTGAGATCAGGAGAATCTTCTCAAAGTAATGCAGATAGTGGTATGCAGGTATCACGAAAAGGAAAAGAGAAGGTTGATCAGCCCATGTTTGATGTGAATGCAGGTCACTCTTATGTGGATGGTGAATCCAGTGGCTCAGAACAGAGCATTGATGATGAGTTGGGTATTCCTTCTATTGTTACACCTAGAGTAAGGAAGACCAGGGATGTTTTGAGAGCACCTGGGAGTGAACCCACTTTGCGCAGGTCTATCAGAGTTAGGTATCCTGTGGATAGGCTGAAATATGTTGGATTTACAGCCATTCACTATGCATATATGGTCAAGGTGATACATGAACCAGAACCCACTTCTTTTGAGCAAGCCATGGGAAAAGAAAAATGGGAGAAAGCCATGGATGAAGAAATGGATGCCTTGGAAGCAAATGCTACATGGGAATTGGTACCTTTGCCTAAAGGTAAGAATGCAATTGGCTGTAAGTGGGTTTATAAGGTGAAGCACAATGCAGATGGTTCTGTGAACAGATACAAGGCAAGATTAGTAGTCAAGGGGTATGCACAAACATATGGCATTGACTATGAAGAAACATTCAGTCCGGTGGCAAGGATGGCAATCGTAAGAGCAGCCATTGCTATGGCTGCATCAAAGGGATGGTCTTTACATCAGATGGATGTAAAGAATGCCTTCTTCCATGGTGATTTGCAAGAAGAGGTCTATATGGAGCAGCCACCAGGTTATGTGCATGCTATTCATCCTGAGTTTGTTTGCAGGTTGAAGAAAGCTTTGTATGGCTTGAAGCAAGCACCTAGAGCATGGTCTGACAAGATAGGACAGTATCTTGTCACTATTGGCTTTCAGATTTCCAAGCCAGATTTCTCACTTTATGTGAGAAAAACAGAGAAAGGTATTATGCTACTTGTCATTTATGTTGATGATTTGATTATGACAGGTGACAGTGATGAAGATATCCTTCATGTGAAAATGCTATTGAAGCAGAAGTTTGAGATGAAGGATTTGGGAGAGCTGCGTTATTTCTTGGGCATTGAGGTGATTAGATCACCAAGTGGGATACAGCTCTTGCAGAGGCAATATGGATTGGACATGCTGTCCAAATATGGGATGACAGGCTGTAAGCCTATTTCAGTTCCTTTGGAGCAGAATGTGAAGCTGAGCGCAGATGCAGGTGAGCTTCTGGAAGACCCTACTATGTACAGACGCATAGTAGGAAGTTTGATTTATATGACTATTACCAGGCCAGATTTGAGCTATGCTGTTGGATTGGTAAGTCAGTTTATGCAGGCTCCAAGGAAACCGCATTTGGATGCGGCTAGACGCATACTCAGGTATGTGAAGTCCACATTGCAGTATGGACTATTTTATAAGACTGGGGTTCAGATACAGTTGCATGGATACACTGATGCTGATTGGGCTGGTAGCATTTTTGATAGACGATCTACCAGTGGATATGTGTTCTCTTTTGGGAGTGCTGCAGTCACTTGGAGCAGCAAGAAACAGCCTACAGTTGCCTTGTTGAGCACAGAGGCCGAGTACAGGGGTGCAGCAATGGCTGCATGTGAGGTAGCTTGGTTGCATAAGCTACTTTATGATATGCATCAGCCTACAGATGGGCCGGTTGTCATTTATTGTGACAACATGAGCAGTATACATTTGGCAAATAACCCAGTCTATCATGCTAGAACAAAGCACATTGAGGTGCATTATCACTATGTGCGGGAGAGGGTTTTACTAGGTCTTATTGATCTAGTTTATGTCAGCATAGAGGATCAGGTAGCTGACATATTCACGAAGGCATTGGGCGCAGAGAAGCTGCGCAAGTTCAGAGACCTACTTGGTGTGCAGGAATTGGGATTGAGCTCGAGGGGGAGTGTTGAGATATCGAGCTCCACTTGTGATATGCCAGGGTGACCGTTGTGCATTTATGTCACCGACGTGTTAGTTGCAGATGCGGTTGGTACACCGCCCATGAATAATAGCTACATGATAGCTATCCTTATCTACTTTAGTTCATGGCTTGGTTAGTATGCCACCTTAGTTAGTTGAGTTTGGTTTTGAGACCCATATTTAGGGTTCTTCTATTTCTTTGTACTAGAGTTCTTTTTGGCTTACACAACTAAGAAGAGGAAAACTGTTTTCAGCCTCCACCCTTGTGTGTCTTCCCCCATTGTGCAAGCAAGAAAGCTACAAGTGAGACTCCTTCCTTCTCTCCCACAATCTTGACAAGTTCTTCATCAACAACCTTTGTACTCCTCCATTAGGACCACTACTTCTTCCTAGTTTTCTCCCATTATTCTTCATATTCAGTGCAAGCTATAACATGCTACCTATGACATGAGTGCCATGGGACTAGCACTCGTATAGGGGGAAAAAACGTTAATGGTATTTTGAGAAGGCTGCAAAAAGTGCAAATGTCAACTACTATTTTGGATTATGGGCATCATCATATTATCATGGATGTATTCCTTTGTGAGAGCTAGGCTCACTCCCATGCACATTGTATTTATCTCCCGTATTTGTATTTGTCGCATCCGCAAGTGTTGTGTGGGTTGCGCACATGATTTTAATTATATTAGCATAGGTTTGGTCTATTTAGGCTAAGGTTGAAGCATGCAATGATGATTGACCAGCCTAGATCCCACTAAGTGGGTAGGATGCCCAAGAGAGGGTGCAAACCCAAATCCAGAATTGTAGAAACCCTAAATACAAAGGGATGCAAACCCTAAACACAAAAGGAAAAAGGAGCAAAAAACCTAAATGCAAAAGGGGAACACACCCTAAATACAAAACACAAACCCTAACCCTAACCCTAACCCTAATTCTTTGTCTATATAAGGGTGGGAGGTCTCAATTGTATTTACACCTTTTGGCACATCCATGTTGTGAAAGATCTATCACTGTGACTACTCAAGCTTTCTATTCTAACTTTCCATTCTATCATCTTGCTTCCATTGTGTTGAGAGTGATTTAGAGGGAGAGAGTGAGAGATGTATTGAGTGAGGCTCTTTGCCACCATCTTGCTTTTCTCATTGTCTCTACTAGCTCTTCTACTCGTTGGTGTGCTTGATTGTGGATGCCAAGGAGCGACGGCATTGGATCATGTTGATCGTGGTCATGGAACCATATTTGAGCCTTCGAAAGGTAAGTTAGGTGACTTTGCTACAACTTGAAGCTAGTCTTGTATTCTTGCTTTCTTGGGTTGGAGAGGAGGATTGCTAAAGTGTCTTGCACCTTTTGAAACAATAGAAGTCCATCCAAAGTCCCAATTGTTGGTGCATTTGGCTCAACATCACAAGTTGAAGAGAGCGTGTGTGCGTGTAAGAAGTTGGGAAGAATAAGAATTTAGTGTGTAAATAGTATTGATACTATGTCACACTAACATTGGTATGAAAGGAGGGATATGTAAATTTTCTCATATTTTGACACATTAATACATTACTATCCTTCTCCTCTTCACCTTGCTCTTAGCCTCAATGGCTTCTTTCTCTTTACTATATTTCTCTCTCCCATTCTAGCCTTTCTCTGTCATCGTCACTTTCTTTCTCTCACTTCTGCACCTCTTCTTCTCTCTCTTTTTTAGTCTTCTCTCTCCTCTTTCTCTTCTCTAGTTCACTTCTTGATAAGTGGTATCAGAGCATTGGTCTTTGATATATTTTTCCTTCTATTTCAATCCAAAGTTTCTCAATAAAAAAAATTTAGACAAGTACTACAAGTACTTGACATAGATAGTGACTAGCAAAGGTTTGTAGGACATGTACAGTTAGCAGGAGACTATATCTAGAGATCCTCAAGGGCATATATGGCAATGGAAGGATAAAATAGTAAGTCATCATCAAATTTCCATGGAATTTGGAGGTAACTAGGTTAAATGGGAGTTAACGAGGCTTAGTTTGAAAATAAACTATGGTTACTTTGAAAAGAGAGGGCTCTCTTTCCCCTTTCTTGGAGCTTCCTACAGGTTTCATGGAGTCTACCATCAAGATCTCTTCATATCTCTCAAATCCTTGCTTCTCTTGACCAAACAACAACTAGAATGACTTCCTTGCTTCAAGATCTTCAGGATGACTACCTATTTGTCATCAGCTATGGAGCCAGAGATAGCCTCAAAAAATGCGGCGCATTTTTTGGGTCAATTCCAGCGTGTTTTTTGCTACCCTTGCTTCATCCTCAACCTTTGGCACTTCATCTGATCATTGGCAGAAGAAAACACTCATTAAACCTTGAAGATTATACTCCATTTGTGAACCTTTAACCTTCTTATAAACCCTAACTATGAAGTCCATGGCATTGATGAAAGCTTCAGTCCAAGCTTTTAATTCTCATCCATTTCTTGAAGATTCCTTATCATTTTGGCCCATGGGATCATTTGAGTAAGGATTCTTGAAGAAATTGCAAGGGTTAAGCATGATTGGTCAAAGATTGAAGCTCAAGAGCTTCCATGGAACCAAAATTTAGGGGAAATGGGCGTAATGCTTCAATCTTAAGCATTTGAAGCATTTGGGGGAAACGGGTTTAATGCTTCAATCTTAAGCATTTGAAGCTTCAAAATTGCTCTCAAGCATTAAATACACAAGTCTTGAAGATTATTTTGGAAACATTGGACCACCAGAGGATTCATCAAGCATTTGGGGATTGATTAAGTCATCATTAATGTACTCTTCTTCAATTCTTAATCTCTCTCATTAATCCATTTGTTGAGCTTAATACACTTGATTGAGTGATTAAATAATTGAATAATTTTCATCAAATCTCAGCCAACCATTGCTTGAATCAATCCATTCATGTAATGCAATATTTGCTTTGTGCATATTGGTTCTAATTAATGAATTAGAGGGCTTGAAACTAAAATTTCCAGCATTACATTTACTCCGATTGATTAAGCCTGTTGATTGCTAAGATTTCTCACTCTAATCCATTGATTGACTGAATTTTTTAATGCAAGCTTGAAATATTGTAAAAGGGTAAGTACTAGCAATCAGTAAGTCACATAATCGCATTGGTAAGACCCTCTTCCTATCCAATTTTTCAAAAATTCCATCCCATTGCATTTCATGAAAGGGGTTGAATGAATATTTTAGAAATGCATTTCATGCTGATTGATTAGAGTAGCATGCTATTGCCATGTTAATATACCCACCAAGGAAATAGGTTGATGTCGGGGGAGATAGTGGGACAAAAGAGAGGTGACCCTCCCTCACTATTGAAGATCCCGAACGGGTGCAACCAAGCGACCCGGGGGGAAATTTTCCCACCTCCCCGTGATTCAAAGCCCGTGTAGAGAGCTTGTCCTTCCATTTTATCCCTTACAACTTCAAACTAAAGTATAGGTGCATGTACTACAAGGTGCCCAAAGGTGCCATTTTGAATCAATATTTTATCTTATAGGTGGAAATAAGGCATTCACAGGTTGAAACAAGGTGTAGCTTGGATAGTTCAGACTCAAAGATTGAATTGTAGATTTTTTAATCCTCAATATTATAGAGTGCTATAGCTTATCTTAAAGAGGGCATCGTTGGCTTCGATTTGAATCAAAAAAATTTGGAATCAAAGCTTCCTAGCTCATGTTATAGCTATTTTTTTGATGGGTAGTACTACAGGACTGCACTATTATGGCAAGAAAGATTCTATGCTGGATAATATATCCCAAGAGAGCCCTAAAGAGCCTCAATTGCATGGAGAAATCAATGCACTTAATAATACCATGTGTGAACATAAAAATAGACATGCCCAATGTCATATGGAGCTATTATCAAGAGTGGAGCAGATGGTCCTGTCTACTAGTCAAACGAAGTCTTCCATTGGGAAGTTAGTAGATTCAACTACCCAAACAAAGATTTCTATTGAAAACTTAGTAGAATCTAACAATCAAATAATGGATCAATTCTCCTAATGAATGCAAATGCAAGTGGGATCCAAAGAAGCAAAGGAGAAAGCTTATTCAAACAGTGAACCCTCAGCTCCAATTCAGCCACTAACCAAAATGATCAAGGTCATGGAATCATTGAATGAAGGGGTATCCCAAATAACCAATATGAAGTAGGTGAGACTTCACAAAGACAGTTTGAATGGTGCCAACTCCTAAGCTTTTGGACTGAATACCCAACTTCCTAGAGGTCCCCTACCAACCGGAAGGTTTCATACTAGTTCTTTGCCACCTATTGGGAGAGTATCATCTCATTTTGGGGGCTCAATGCCTAATACTCATGACCAATCTATTTTAGGAAAACAACCCTTCCATGAAAGAGAGTTGAAAGATAAGATCATCTTGGCCAAGTTCAATGGTCAATCAACTTCACCATCTGATCTAGAGGAAGAGGTTTCCAAATTAGAAACTTACTTTGATATATTCCCTGGAATGGATGATATGAAGATCCATTTTACTTCCTTGAATTTGGAGGGATTTGCGCATACTTGGTGGAGGTACATTAAGAAGGAAAACATACTTGTAAAGAATTGGGAAGCTTTCAAGACCCTTATGGTTGAAGTTTTTGTCTCTCCTCTTGAAAAAGAGAAATTGGCATGGAGATGGTATGGTTTAGAGAAAAGAGGTCTAAGTGTAAGAGATTATACCAACCGATTTCTCAATTTTACCATGTATGTAGAGAGCATCAATGATGAAGCTAAACTCCACAAGTACATGTATGGCTTACAGCCATCCTTATCAGCTGATGTCATGGTGCAAAACCCTATCACTCTTTTCCAGGCTATTGAGCTTGCACAACACTATGGAAGGAAATATAGAAGCGAGTCTTCATTTCAGCTTGGTTATGGACAGCCAATGACTATTTTCAAACAAGGACAAGTTGGCAATGTTTATAGTAGCAATCATGTGCCAAGTGGGGGCTTAAGAGTGCCAACTTATCCACTATGCAATGCTTCAAGACCTCAAAATAATTTTAGGATAGCAAACTGTCCTAGATTTGACTTCAAACAAGGGGACAACAAGCCTAAATCTATTTCAATCAATATGAATTCAAGTCTATTCCTTTGGAACTCTACAAAGAAAGAAAGAAAAAAGGCTTATGCTTCAAATGTGGGAAAAAGTATACACCTAATCATGCCACAAAGTGTGTACACAAAAATGCAAAAGCCAAGGTTCATAGTATGTTAGTCTTTGAGGATTCTAAAGATGATATTGATGAGGCTAATGCAATTGCACCTAATGCTGAAAATGATTATCTTGAGGAAGAAGTTGAGCAAGAGTACTTTTATGATCGAGTCAAATCTTTTCCTTTTGATCTAGGTGGGAGTGTTCCTTTTGACCTAGGTGGGACTTATGATGAGCCACATGTTGCAACAAGTTTTAAAACTTGATTACCTTGGAAATGGGGCCCATAGATATTATACTTAATTGTGATTGGTTGATGACATTAGACAAAATCACTATGGATTTCTCACAACTATATATGGAGTTTGTCTTTGATGAGCAGCCCATCCATTTACAAGGAATTCCTAGTAGATCATATTTTTAGCTTCTCACCATTCAACAACTTAAAAAGGAGTACAAGAGACACTCACATATATTTGTTTTGCACCTAAATAAAGAGATTGAAGATATGTAATGTCCCCTTCATTGAGTTAAGTGCCCCCCCTTTTTAATTAATTAAAAAAAATTTCCCCCTTGTCATCGTCAACAACAGGTGGCAAGCGGGGGGAAAGGGAAGGGACAACGCCAACAGGGAAGATCATGATGGAGAGGACGACGACAGAGTTATAGATAATGATGATGAGCATGATCAAGAAGTCAATGATCATCACAAGGCTCACGGTGAAATCAATGGGAGGAGGAGCACACGTGTGCTACCTCACTCCCCCCCCCTTAAGCAAGGGGTACTGCCCCTTGCCCCCTTGCTACTGTGAGGAGATAGAAAGAGAGACCCCCCCTCGTTGCCGGCCTAAGGTAAGAAGAAGAGAGACAAGGAGAGGAGGAGAAGAAGAAGAAGAAGAAGAGGAAGAGAGAGAGAGAGACAGAGAAGAAGAAGAAGAAGAAGAAAAAGAAGAAGAAGAAGAAGAAGAAGAAGAAGAAGAAGAAGAAGAAGAGGGAGAGAGAGAGGGGAGGAGAAGAGGAAGAAGAAGAGGGAGAGAGAGAGGGGAGAAGAAGAAGAAGAGGAGGAAGAGAGAGAGGGGAGAAGAACAAGAGAAGAAGAAGAGGAGGAGGAAGGAGAGAGAGATTCATAAGCCGAAAGTATGGCCCCCAAACGGAGGGAGACTCGCATCAACAGTAATCCCACATCTGACAATGGAACCACCGGCCATGGGATTTCAACGAATATGAATACAACGTTAGGTATAAATAATTCATATGTGAATATCTAGGTACTAATTGCCATCTCTGCTATTCATTGAGACATAGGGTATCTCACTTGGCATGTGTACGAGTTCTTTTTAACAAGTTCAATAGTTAATGAACTCATTGGGGATTTTAGGAAATTCTTCCATATCCATACATGATCGAGCGTAGATTTACTCATATGATGCATTGAGGTTCTCACAAACCCTTGTATCTGAATACAATCATTAGGATTAAAACTACGATACCTTGAAATCCTTCCGATAGTGACTATGTCTTTGTGAATCCTATTCGGGAATTGGGCTAGATGCAGCAACATCTCTAGGCCTCAAAGGTAAGAACTCTAGGGATTAAGAAACCCTAACAAGACTGACACTTTTGTACTTGTTGAGAAGAAGGCTGGGTTATCGATCAATGAAAGTGAATAATAAAACTTACATCATGTTCAGTGTTTGAGACCCTAACATATGCCTTAGCCGAAGAAAGGAGTGTTAGGTAAATTTTTCATAGAATCACTCTTTGATCCCCAAGGGGAAGAGTGGGTATGCGATGGAAATGAATCGTGACTTTTATTGCATTGTTTGGAAAAAGATACAATCGGATGTTGGTTGATCATCGAACAACACCCTAAATGTTTTTACAATAAACTAATTGTTGGAATGTGATCTAGATGATTATTCCAAGTGCTTGTGCTTGATGGTAAATACATGGCAAGGATCTATGATGACAAGTTGCCATGGAAAATAAAGGAATGTTTCCTTGGAAGATGATATTAGGCTAATTGCCTTGATTATGCTTGTTTTTTAATTAGATTAATTAAGGAAGGATATTTGCATGAGTGGATCATCTCCATGATCACACCGTGAATTACCACAAGAGGGCATTGCTCGATTCATGGGCCGAAGGTCGAGTGGTGAAAAGGCCAACCACGGAAGTTGTGTCTCACTCCTAGGTCGCTTAGGGCTAGGTGGAGCTCTGGACGCCCCTTGCCTGATTCGAAACGGAGTTGTAGACTGCCGCAAGCCCAATGTCTAGGGTGTTGGAACATCCTACTTTAGATACTAGATGAAAATTATGGTGCTAGGTGATTTGGACCAGGTACTTCTGTTGGATAGAAGGGATACATAATTTCTACTATATGGGCAAGAGACAAAGATTAACGTGAAGATAAATTAAGGATTTTTAAAAAAACTTATTTGTCAAAGGATTTCTTGCTCTGTATTCATGTTTGTGCCATAAATTATGCAAACGAACCCTATTCCCTAAAATGCCTAATTAAAGAAGCCGATTTCGAATGTCACACATAAATGTGATAGGACCTAATTAGAAAACTAAAGCTATCAAGGAAAGCAGGTGGGTAGAACTCCTGACGGGTCTGTCCTACAGCATGGTGGCCCCAAAGAATTGGGAGGCTTCTCATAAGGTTTTATCGTCATTTGACCTTTAGGTTTTGTTAGGTTAGAATTCCAATTCATGCCATTTTAGGGGATCCGAATGGGACTATGCCCTACGGGCAAAGGGGTTGAGCGGCACATCCCTCTCGTTTCCCATTCTCTTTGAACCAAGTACATCATGGATCTGCTTTGACTTGGGCATCTCTGCGTAAAGTAGGATGTCTAGGACCCAATGCTAGAATGCTATCAAGAGACCTTGACCACTAGGGACTCAAGTTTCAAGTTGATCCTAGTGGGTTCGGCCGCGAACGTTCCGTTTTGCAAGATGGACTTAGGAAACCCTAGGCGACAAACATCGTGGCATTCCATGGGAGTGCCCAGTGGCATCACTTAGACTTGTCTCTTAATGGACCGCTAAAAACATGCTTGGACAGGCACATTAGACTTGTCTCTTGATGGACCGCTAAAAACATGCTTGGACAAGCACATTACAAGATCAGTCCATAAATTCAACAAGTCACCCAACCTTGAAAGCTCTTCTTAAGAAGTACATGGAATTGTTTGAGATGCCTACTTCATTGCCTCCCAAGAGAGTAGTGGATCACCCCATTGATTTGGAGCCCAACTCAAAGCCAATCAATAAGCCACCATACAGATTGTCCAAGTGTGAGTGAGAAGAAGTAGCCAAGCAAATCAAGGAGCTTCTTGAGATGGGATTCATTGAACCTAGTTTTTCACCCTATGCATCTGTAGTCATGTTAGTAAAAAAGAAAGATGGATATTTCAAGATGTGTATTGACTATAAGGATCTTAACAAGATCATAGTGAAGAACATGTATCCTATACCCATGATTGATGATTTGCTTGACGAGCTAAAGCGGGCTAGATTCTCTACAAAGATTGACTTGAGGTCAGGGTATCATTAGATTCGCAGGCAAGAAGGTGATGGAATCAAGATTGCTTTTAGGATTGATCGAGGGCTCTATCATTTCCTAGTGCTGCCATTTGGGCTTAGAAATGCTCTAGCTACCTTCCACAGTCTTATGAACAAGATTTTGCAACCTTTCCTCTTTCAATTTGTCTTGGTATTCTTTGATGACATTCTAATTTACAATAAGACCCTTCAAGACCATCAATCACACATAAGGAAGGTTTTTGATGTATTGAGACATCATAGACTCTTTGCTAAGGAGAAGAAATGCTCTTTCATACAGACTAAAGTGGAATACTTGGGACATATTGTTAGTGAAAAAGGGATCCAGGCTGACCCCAAGAAGATGCAATGTATTAAAGATCAGTCAACACCTACTACCACTACTTCACTTACATGATTTCTTAGTCTATCTTGATTCTATCAACGATTCATCAAGCATTATGTCACTATAGCAACTCCTTTGACTGATAGGTTGAAGAAGGAAGCTTTATTTTGGGATGCTCTTACATCAAATAGTAGCTTCAACCAGTTAAATGAACTCCTTACTTCTACTCCTATTCTAGTATGCCCAGATTTTTCAAAGGAGTTTACCATACAATGTGATACTAGTGGCCAAGGCATCGAGGTTGTTTTGTTATAGGAGCATAGAGTGATTGCCTTTGAAAGATGTAAGCTTATAGATAAGGAAATGGCTACGAATGTTTATGACCAAGAGATGTTGGTTGTCTTGAACGTAATAAAGAAATGGCACCATTATTTGTATGGTAGATACTTTAGAGTTCAAAGTACACAAGGTCCTTAAGTATTTTCTCACTCAGTCCAATCTAACTCCTAAGCAGCGTAGGTGGGTAGCTACACTACAAAATTATGATTGTGGTATCACTCATACGAGGGAAAAAGACAATGTAGTGGCTGATTCTCTTTCTCATATGTGGACTTGCAAAGTTTCAACAAGACTGAGCTACATAGTGATTGGATTGAAGAACTACAAAAGGCTTCTCTTTTGGATGAAGAGCTCATCCATATTTTTCAAAAATTACAGCAAGGTCTCATGGGAGATAACTCACATTATCAACTTCAAAATGGCCTCATCTGGTTAAATGGCAAGATTTTCATTGCCTCTACTTCTTCTTTTACATGAAAAATTATGGATGAGTTGCATTCTTTACCTTTAGCTAACACCTTGGAGTTTTCAAAACCTATGATAGGATAAGCAAAAGCTTCTATTGGAAAAAGCTGTGAAAGGATGTGAAAGACTTCTTCATGAAGTATATGCCTTGTCAGTAGAATAAGGAAAGCACCCATAAGCCAAGTGGTTTGTTGCAACCGTTACCCATTCCTACATGCAAATGGATGCACATTACCATGAACTTCATTACTGGCTTGCCTACTATCAAAAAGGGATGGAATAGTATATATGCGGTGGTGGATAGACTCACCAAGGCAACCCATTTCATTCCAACTAAGACCCAATTTACTACTTCTCAAGTGGCCAATCAATTCATGGAGCAGATTTTTAGACAACATGGATTGCTGTAGGTGGTTGTTCGTTACAGAGATTCAAAGGTCATGATTAACTTTTGGCAGGAGGCATTCACATCCATGGGCACTAAATTGGCTCCTTTTATGGCCTATCATCCACAGACTAATGGATAGACAGAAAGGGTAAATAAGTGGTTGGAGACTAATCTTTTCTATTTTTATTATGATGTCCAAAAGTCATGGAATTCTTGGTTACACTTGGTTGAGTTTGCCTACAATAACTCCACTCATGCTAGCGTTGGAGTTTTTCCCTTTGAGGCTATGTATGGCTATAAGGTGCCCTTACCTATAGTCATCTTTAATGAAAGAATCAATCCTCATGCGAAAGAAGAATTGGAAAGAATGTAGACCCTTCTTTAGCAGTGCAAGATGAATCTTAGAAAAGCTCAAGACCAAATGAAGATGTATGCATATGAGAAGAGGCAACCTTTAGAGTTCCAAGAAGGAGAATTGATTTTGGTAATGGTGCCCAAGTCTAGGTACTGTACTTTGAAAGGTGGATCCAGTAACAAGCTTGCTCACAGATTTTATGGCCCCTACCAAATCTTGAAGCACATTGGAGACTTGGAGTATAGATTGGAGCTAACCCTCTTCTACTAATATTCATAATGTATTTTATGTTAGTCAACTCAAGCCTTTCTATGGTGATCCTGTTGATACAGTTGATGAGATGCCACCTATATGAAGAAGATCTTATTCAGTACATCTCAGAGGTTGTCATAGGTCAGCGTGAGAAGAAGCTTTGATCTCATTCCATCATTGAATATTTGATCAAATGGAGAGGTCTACCCCTTGAGGAAGCTTCTTGGAGGCCTGATTACATATTGGATGAGTTTCTTTTCCTAAGGGACACATTAATGGTGGAAGCTTACTGATATGGAGCCATTTATGTTGCAGACAAGGTCTTGATAGCAAAATATTTTAGAATAAATTTTATTCTACCTAATTTTCATTATTATTTCACCTACATCGGGTCAAAGTAATCTTCAAGAGCTACGATTTGACATATGGCACGCCTCATTTGGACACTTCTACTAGAAGTTATGGAAAATTTGGTTTAGTAGGGTCTGTTTATACAACAAGCTGTCTACTTCATTTTTAACTCAAAATTTGAAGACTTTTAAGGCTCCAAGTACCTCTAAATTATTCTTGATCATGTATATATAGTTGAGACCTACTGTCATTTTTTCATTTTAGTCCATATATCTTTCATCTCTTATTCATTTTTCCATTTGTAAAGCTGAAGACAGAGTAGTACTTTGTTCTACTCATCCTCTTCTTGTCTTTGTAAGTTTATTTTTTAGGGAAAACACCTTTGGGATGTGATGGATTGTAAGAAGTTGGGAAGAATAAGTATGTAGTATGTAAATAGTATTGATGCCATGTCACAATGACATTGGTATAAAGGGAGGGAACATGTAGTTTTTCTCATCTTTTGACATATTAATACATTGCTATCCTTCTCTTCACCTTGCTCTCAACTTCAATGGCTTCTTTTTCTTTCCTATCTTTCTCTCTTTGTCACTCTCTTTCTCTCACTTTTACACCTCTTCTTCTCTCTTCTGTAGTCTTCTCTCTCCTCTTTCTCTATGTCTAGTTCACTTCTTTACACACACACAAAGTATGCATGTATATATATGTGTGTGTGTATATTTTGTTAAAGGTCCAAAGCTATTAATATATGAGAAGTCCAAAGGTAGTATTGTAGTATCATAAGAGAGAGTTTCTAGAATTATTTAGAGAGAGAGAGAGAGAGAGAGAGAGAGAGAGAGAGAGAGTGTGTGTGTGTGTGTGCTAATAAATGTCCAAAGCTATTAATGTGTAGGAAAGGCCTAAATGTAGCATTGTAAGAGAAAGTTGCTAGAATTTTTTTAAAGCAACACACACACACACACACACACACACACACACACACACACACACACACACACACACACACACACACACACACAGAGTGTGTGTATTTTGATAAAGGTCTAAAGCTATTAATGTAGGAGAAGCCCAAAGGTAGTATTGTGGTGTTATAGGAGAGAGTTGCTAGAATTTTATTTTTTATTTTTTATTTTTTATTTTTTATTTTTGAGAGAGAGAGAGAGAGAGAGAGAGAGAGAGAGAGAGAGAGAGAGAGAGAGAGAGAGAGAGAGAGAGAGAGAGAGAGAGAGATTCAAGGCTATTAATGTAAGAGAGGGTCTAAGGTAGTATTATAGGAGAGAGTGGTAGAAAATTTTTTAGCCAAATAAGAGGGTGCTCTTTGGCTTTAAAATTTTTAGTACTCCCTCCTATATTAATACAATAGTACTTTAAAGATAGTATCGTTGTATTGAGAGAGAGAGAGAGAGAGAGAGAGAGAGAGAGAGAGAGAGAGAGAGAGAGAGAGAGAGAGAGAGAGAGAGAGAGAGAGAGAGAGAGAGAGAGTGTGTGTGTGTGTGTGTGTGTAGATAAAGATCCAAGGCTATAAATGTGGGAGAGGGTCTAAGGCAGTGTTCTTTGGCTTTAAAAATTTCTAGCATTCTCTTCTATAATACTACAACACTACTTTTGGGCCTCTCCTCCGTTAATTTGAACAAGGTACCTCTCTATCCAAACTACTTTTCACATTTCTTTCTCTTCTCTCTTATCAATGATTTTTTTAAACACCAATAATTATTTTTATCTCCTCTCTTTCTCATCCAAAAGTTATTTTTATCTCTCTCCTCCCTCTCTTCTCCATTGAGTCCTAATACCCTTTCGATTGTCGTTCCCTTCCATTCAAAGTATCTAGAATATATTTTTGATTTTGAAGACTAAGAAAACCATTGATGAATTACTTAGTCAAGGTGGATTAGAGTTTTTATGAGCAATAATCTTTAAAGCTATGTCTTTAGTTCTTTAATATACACGAGATAAACCTACCTTGATTGTTTTCTCTATGTGTATATGTGTGTGCATGCATACACACTTATATGTGTGTCTCATTAAGGACCTCTCTCTCTCTCTCTCTCTCTCTCTCTCTCTCTCTCTCTCTCTCTCTCTCATTCACAAACTATTGTCACTAAAAATCTCTCTTTTTCTCCCTCTCTCTCATATATATATATATATATATATATTATTTGGATACTCATTTAGTGATTCATGAGTTGTCTAGCTCATTAAGGGGCTTATGTTACTATGATATGTACTCCCATTATTTTGTACGCATTGCCTTTGTTTTGTTTAACTATCTTTAGGGTTGGTTATGTAACTACATAAGAGGATTATGAATATCCTAGAGGGGCCCTATTGATGATTACTAAATTTAGCTTTTTTTGAGCTCGAAGGCTTTAGATGGGGCACAACTATTATCTATATTAGTTCCTTATAGATAATACATTTTTCTTATGGCCTAAGGGTTTGAGTCTTAGTTGCTACTACCACCCAACCACCAGGTTGTGCCAAGTGTTGATATTGGCATTGCTAGTATCATTATACCTTAGTCTACTTTAGACATAGATATTAAATATATGTGAAATGACTTTATGTTTCATGTGATCTAGTATTTTTCACGTTGTTCAAGTGTTGATTTCTTTATATGGTTATGTGATGACATTTATGTCTCTTTGCTTGTAATATTTTCGAGACCGTGAGATTTTCCCCTCCCCTTTTAATCAAATTAAATGAAAAAAAAAAATCACCCCTAACGCCGCCAACTGGCAGACGGAGGAGGAATTGCACTGGAAAGATGACCGTGATGACATCGTACCAAGGTGGCAAGGGGGAAGATGACATGGTGGTGGTGAAGCTGCTGCGGATCACAAGGGCATGAAGACGATGATGACGACGGTTTTGATGGGGGGAGGGGCATACGTGTGCCACCTCTAACCCCCCCCACTATTCCTTCCTTCCCCTTAATAAGCCACAAGGCGATGGGTAATATGGGTGTCCTGTTAAGATAAGGACCCCTTATCACAATGTCCTCCCCCCTCCCCCATTAAGCAAAGAATACATGTTAACCTCTTCCTCCCCCTGCTGTTGATTTTGGATGAGAGAGGGGGGAGGGAAGGGGAATTTTAGAGAGAGAGAGAGAGAGAGAGGAGAGCCTCACGGGAAATTCCTCTCTTGGAAAGAGTTTCGAGCAACCCCTCTCCCCATCGTGATTCCCGTGATCTCTCTATCAACTACCCTCTACGTGGCAAAAGGTTGCGGAAGTTGAAGCAAAATGTAGGAAACTCCAGCACAAAGGACTGCTCCGAGAGAAGAGAAGGCCCGCATTCCAAGCTCCGAAATGGCCCCGAAGTGCAAACTCTCCCAAGTAACCAGAAATGTCGTAACCACGAAAGGAGGATCGGGCAAAGATGCCACCGCTAATACAAACAAGTTATCGGGTATAAATGCTAATTCGACACTCCAAAACCAAGTATCGTTACAATGTCTAGTCCTATCGACGGAACAATAAAGCATACTCATCATTAGAAAGAAATCATACTTTTGCATTGCGTAATTTGCATAATTGGAAAGGTAGTTGTAAAGGCTTGAATGAAGTTCACGATGATCATGATTTGCCATGAATCAATTAAGCATTTATGCGTTGTTGCAATACTAAGCTAATTATTAGGAAGCATGAATTTTTGCAAGTGCATATTAGGTTACCAATATATATATAGATATGCAAGACTATGTAAGATGATGGCATCCTATAAACCATTAGAGAGATGTGGCATATTAGGTTACCAATATATATATAGATATGCAAGACTATGTAAGATGATGGCATCCTATAAACCATTAGAGAGATGTGGCTTGCATTCACATTAGGCATGATGAATTCATGTATCCTCGCACAAGGAAAAATATAAGTCACAATTTATGATTTGCATAAGTTCATTGAAATGAATTTCCAAGAATAGAAGCTCTGCATTGCATTGCCAACTCAGGAAAGACTTGCATATGGACTTGCATGGCATCATGGATAGTTCCGATTGCACTACATGATAGGGGCTCATCCTAAAAGATAGACTCAAGATGCGCATGTAAATTGTTAAACTTAACTACAAGAGACATTTTAGAGAATGAAATCCCATATGATAAGTAGGGCTAGGGTTTAATTTGACTTATTTCAGGTTAATTCTAAATAAGCTAAGTTATTGTTACGATCATAGATTGACCTAGTATCAAGTAAATACGCTCACGGGTCTCTATCCTAGCAGCTAGCCACAATAAGTCCAATAACACCTATAGGGGTATCATTTTTAACCATGATAAAACTCGATGAAAATACAAGAAAACTCGAGTGTCGTATTTGCAAGAAAGAACGACCATTCCCCACATGTCGTTTGATGCTCATGACTGCTCAAGGATTGCAAATGACTTAGTTTGCTCTTGGCTTGCGGAAGGAATGAACAAAAGTTTATGTTACCAATTCTTAAGGGAGTGAAACCCTAGGGTAAACTTAGAAACCCCAATAAGTTCTAAGGAGAAAAATGGTTACCAAATGACCAATTAAAATCCTAGATTGAGTTATTTAAGACTTGTGATCCCAAGACAAGAACCCTGGACTAAAAGCCAACAAATTAGGGCAGCTACCATTCGAAAACTATCGCATATAAATCCAACAGCGTAATTGCTCACTCCTATCACATAGGAATGAGGTTGGAATGAGGGTATTCTCTATCCCTCAGAAGGTCATGGCAATTGACACCAAGGCAAGAAAGACCCAAGAAGGGTGAACACTAAGCATTCAAAAATAGAAACTCCACCTTAGCAGATATCGTGAGCACTCGCCTTCATTGTTGTTTGTGCTTGTAAATTTAGGAACACCGCCTGTGAAAGGATTATATAACCCAAACTCACAAAAGAAATTGGAATAATGAATCAAGTTAAATTCATGGAGGGCGCGCCAAGCCACTCCCAAGTGACTGGAAACCCTAGCCAAGGGGGTTCTAAATAACCATGATGGGAACATGGACCAAACGTGCCACAAGAGGTCTCTCTATGGATTAGTTTGATTGTAGGAGGATGCTTGGATGCCAAGGCTAGCTGTAAATTCCCTGTCTCTAGGTCCTACTCAAACAATCTACATGACTCAAGATGGATTCTCGAGGCCCTGTTACTAGTGCAAGGGTGAAAACTTGGAGGAAATAAGATGCATCCTCACGGATTGTGAGAATCGTCCTTTTGGACAAGACTTGTATCTCAGTTAAAATGCTAATATAAAGTTTTCTTCCAAGGAACTTGTTTGAACTATTTTCATGTCAGTGCCATAACTTATGTGAATGAACCATGTTCCCTGGAAGGCTTAATTAAGGAAGATGATTTTAAATGTCACACATAAATGTGATAGGGCCTAATTAAATAACTAAAGAATGCCTATTGAGGGAAACCGGTCGACAGAGCCCCAACAGGTTTGTCCTATGATAGGGAGGTCCCAAAAAACTGGGAGGCTTCTCACAATGTTCTATCATCGTAGGACATTTAAGTATTGTTAGGTTAGAACTCGATTCGTGTCATTGTAGGGGATCGTAATGGAACCATGTCCTACGGGAAGAGAGGTTGAGCGGCTCATCCCTCTCATTTCCCATTCTCTTTGAACCAAGTGTGGCATGGGTCTATTTCGGCTTGGGTATCTTTGCATAAAGTAGGATATCCAAGACCCAACGCTAGAATGTTGTCAGGAGACCTTGTCCACTAGGAACCCTGATTTCAAGTCAATCCTAGTGGGTTCGGCCGTGAATATTCCATTGCAAGGTAGACTCGAGAAACCCTAGGTGACAAACCCCATAACATTCCATGGGAGTGTCGGGCAGCATCTCTTAGACTCGTCTCTTGATGGACTGCTAAAAACGTGCTTGGACAGGCAGTAGGCGGGCACGCTAGAGTTGGTATCGGAGCAAACCAACGAATAAAACAATCAGGAGAGGAATAAATCGGGAAGAGTGAAGTGATGTTTTCAATAGAAAACATTTTTTTCTTTCACTCACTTGTCGATTGTTGCTGCTTCGAGACCTACAAGACTTGGAGCAGGTTCCTCGTATTTCATATCATGTTCAGGACAGCTATGAACTCTTCAAGTTATCATAGACGATCCAAAATGATGGAGTTATCATATACGATCCAAAATGATGGGGATCCTGGATTGACTCCACAACCCCTCACCACTATATGCGGAAACGAATTGGACTTGGAGCGCTGGACTTGGAGTGCGGGTTATTGCTACATAGATGCCAATCGACTTGCCTATCTTCAAAACAATCTAAAGATGCTAAAGTGGTTGGAGGACTTGAAGATTATTAAGTTATTCATATTCCATGAGGCTTGTGAGGACTTGATCCTACACATCGGATGCCGGCAAGTAGAGCATAATTGCTATATCTATGAGGAGGTGGTCAAAGTCTTGCCAGTAGACAAAATTAAAGTAATGGGGTGAAACGAATGTCATGGCTATCAAAAGCGAGGATTTCCTATACTTCCCATGACTTACTACTTCTTGAGAATCCATTTTCCCAATCCATATTACTATTCTGTCCATGTAGCTAAATCCAATAGGGAATTATTAACCTAGCGTTGATGTACCTCTTGAAAAGAAAATCATCCCAGTCAATCTCTATCTATTCCCAAATAATTGTACTTGAGGGTTACACTTCTTTATGGATAAACAAGATTTCTATGATTATTTGATTTGTCACACAATAGTGATGAAAAATAATTTTCTCATCAATTTAAGTTGTGTATAGATGTGTAAATTCAATCCTAACAAGGAAGTTTAAATTGAAAACCAGATACAACCCCAAACACAGAACCAGAATGTCATCCCTGCCGGAGGCACAAGAGAAGAAGTTTCTTCTCAAACAAATCAAACCTCTGGAATTTGATGAAAAAGGGAAGACTATTGAAGCTGATGCCGAAGTCTGGATTGAATCCATGGAACATTACTTAAGTGAAGCAGGAACATCACTTGTAAACTAGCCTATGATTACCAAGCTCAAACTTACCTGCGAAGCTAGGCTCTAGTTGAATAAATGGTGTAAAGACCAAGCAATCACGGAAAGCACAATAACTTGGGAACTAAAGGAAGCAGTGTAAGGAAGGTACATGCCACTTGCATACAAAACTCAGAAGATAAATGAGTTCTTTAAGTTCAAACAGTTGGGATTGTCTTTGGAGGCGTACTACTCGAGATTTGTCTCCTTGTTAAAATACGCCTCGACAATGAGTATTCCCCAACACTTGATTGGAATCAATGCATCCTTCGGATTTACAAGATGCATTGATAAGAGCAGGAGCTATCGCCCAAGCAGTCAACCAAAGTCCAAGAATAATAGACCCTAGTCTCACAAAGAGCAGAATCTAGGGATGTTGAAAGCTCAATTTAAAAAGGGGCAAGGACAGAGTCAAGGCCAACAGAAGAAGCCAAGGGCAAATGCAATCAATGACTTTGTTCCCACTCAAAGAAGTGACCAAAGCCTGCGATGTTTTCATTGCAATGAACCTGGGCACTTCAAAAGGGAATGTCCCAAACTTGGCGAAGATCATCGTCAAGGAAAATTTAGTGGCCAAGCCAATGCTACCGATGGCCGCGGTCGTGCAACAATGGGAAGAGCAAAAACTTCCAATATCACCACTAATGGAATCAATGAAGAAGAAGACCCGTCCATGAAAGCTGAGATTGAGAGGGCATTCGTTCATGTTGCTCTCTATAAAAAGGGGCCAAACCGCTAATTTTCAGTGATCCAAACATATCGGATTACCAAGGTAAGAAATTCAAAACCCTGATTGATTGTGGCAGCATTCATTCTTTCATTTCACCAGCTTGTGCAAGAAGGTTAGGGGTAGCCACTGTAGTTGCACCTACTTTGCTTGTTGAACTAGCGAATGAGCGAGAAATCACTTGCACTAGACAAACTGCTAAGGTGGAATTTCTACTAAAAAATGAGCCCACATCTGTTAGGTTCAAGCTAATGAATTTAGGAGTCCATGAGTGCCTACTCAGGATGGATTGGCTAATCCCCAATTATGCTCATATCTAGTGTGGAAAGGGTCAAGTCTCCTTTCGAAATCCTAAGTGTGAGCAGGTTACAACACAAGGAGAAGCAAGTTAAACCAAAGATCTAGCTACCTAAGGCAATGTGAATAGCTCAAGGAATAAGGGAAGGATTACCGGTCTATCTTATCAAGCTAAACAAGCTAGAACAAGTAGAGGAATCCAATGAAGAACCATCATGGCTAAAAGAATGTGCGGATGTGTTCCCAAAAGAATTGACTGAATTACCATCGCCTAGGGAAGTTGACCATGAGATTAAGCTAATACCAAGTGCTGCACTGGTTGTGCGAAAAGCCCCTACAAGATGTCCATTCCTAAAGCTATTGAGTTAAAAGAGCAACTCAAACAACTATTGAACCAAGGGTACATACGCCCCAACAGTTCTCCTTGGGGGGCTCCAGTCTTGTTCCAAAAGAAGAAGGATGGTACACTTCGCCTTTGCATCAATTATAGAGGCCTAAACCAAGTAACCATAAAAAATAAATATCCTATTCCAAGGATAGACGAGGTACTTGATCGATTGAAAGGAGCAAGAATCTTCTGCAATATTGATTTGAGGTCAAGATACTACCATGTCTACATCAAGGAAGAGGATATTCCTAAGATGGCATTCAATACCAAATATGGTCATTTTGATTTCATAGTAATGTCTTAGCCATTCTTTGACATGAACAGCATGGTTTCATGAAGAGGCAGCCATAGCTGCCATCATTGAAACTTGTTCTCTTCACCTCTTGCTTGGACTTGTCCTAGGCTTGTGTAGGCCTATTGTAGGCCTTCATTGGACTCTTGCTTATCCCCTACCCACCCTGATTTGGCCCCTCAAGTACAGTAGCATGCTCTTTAGCTTCGAACAATTGATTTGGACTCAAGTACAATACCCTGATTTGGACTCTTTAGCTTCAAACAACTGATACAAAGATGGCTCTGTCCACCCGTGCGCTTCCACTGTGTGAAGCTTAGATGGTGATCTAGACAGAAGATAGGTGAAGAGCTTAAGGCTAGCTGGAACAACAACTCTGACTGGGTGAAAGATGAGTGATCGATGGTGGCTGTGAAGGGGTTTATCTTTTATAGCCCACGAAGGTCATTAGGTGACCTACCATATGAGCCTCCACTAGTCGATCAAGGAATATTCCAGGGAATATTCCCTTTACCATCGGGCCAAGAGCGCTACCCTCGGACCCCCGCCAGGGTGGCCCGCTAGCCCCCCTAGGACCCCCTAGCCAGGGGCCACTTCTATGGTCCCCGGACCCCAAAATAGGGGCCCCTTTTAACTCCCTTACCCCGCAACTCGATGCAATGCACCTCGAGTTGCTACCAGCTTAACCACTCCGTCTAACCCAAAGATTAGACCCACAACGGTCACCTTTTTGCCATCCGGTCACATAGACCTCATCTGATATACAAGTCAGGACTCAACCAATGTCCGGGCTCACATTTGGTTTCTCCTCATAATTGGGGCCTTACAACTTTGAGCACCATGGATCATTGGTAGCACCTAATGAGGGTGGGGCATTGATCATATCTAACACCCCCCCTCAATGTCCACCCATAGGTGAACTATCTCCTCGGCCCAATGCTGAGTCTCTGAAGATGAACTTGAAGCAGATCCTTCGTAAGTGCTTTGGTGAAGATATCTGCTCCATTCTCCTCTGTTGGACAGTAGACCAGCTCCACTATCCCATCCTCCATCAAATCACGCACATAGTGATACTGGATCTCTATATGTTTGGTGCGTGCATGAGACACTGGATTTTTGGCAATGGTGATGCAACTTTGATTGTCACATCTCAGCACAGTTGGTTCTTCATCCTGCACTGCCATATGCCATAGAATCCTTCTCAACCATACTGCTTCACATGCAGCAAAACAAGCTGCCTTGTACTCTGCTTCAGTAGAAGACAATGCCACTGTTGGGTGGCTGCTTCTTACTAATCCAAGAGAAAATTCCTGAACCCAAAGAGAAACAATAACCAGAAACTGACTTCTTGGAATCACTATCTCCTGCCCAATCTGAGTCACAGTTCCCCACAAGAGAAGTTCCGAAACTGTATGTGATACCATAGTCAAGAGTTTTCTTCAAGTATCTGAGCACCCGCATCCCAGTCTTCCAATGACTCTCATGAGGTTTGTTTGAGAACCTGCTCAAAACACCAACAACAAAACTGATATCTGGTCTGGTGTTACACAAGTAGATCAGACTGCCGACCAACCTCCTATACCTCCCAATGTCTGCTAGTGCTGATGTATCCTCGACGGATAACTTTGCATTCACCTCCATAGGTGTAGCTATCTCCTTGCACTTGGTCATGCCAAATGCCTTCAAGATCTCCCATGCATACTTCTTTTGAGAGATGAAGATCTTTCCTGGCTCTTGCCAGACTTCAATCCCCAAACAATAGTGCAGCAAGCCCAAGTCTGTCATTTCAAACTCAGAACTCAAAGCCTTTCGAGTTTGGTTGATCATATCTTCATAGTCACGTGTAATAAGAAGGTTGTCCACATATAGGACAATCACTACAGACTTTTTACCATCCCTGTAAACATACAAGTTAGCATATGAGGCACATCTTTTGAAGTTTAGGTTTAAAAAGAACTTATCTATCCACTGGTACCATGCTCTGGGGGCTTGTTTCAGCCCATACAATGCCTTCTTCAGCTTACACACTTTGTTCTCAGAATGGGGGCCTCAAACCCTGGTGGCTGAGCCACGTACACCTCCTCCTTGAGGTCACCATTTAGGAACGCTGACTTAACATCCATTTGGTACACTGGCCACTTCTTGTGGGCAGCCACTGCAAGTACCGTGCGAATAGTGGTCATTCTGGCAGTTGGGGCAAATGACTCTTGAAAATCAAACCCTTGAACTTGTGAAAATCCTTGGGCAACCAGTCTAGCTTTGTACTTTTCTAAGGTACAATCAGCCTTGTACTTTACCTTCCAGATCCACTTGGTGCCAATAACCTTCCGCTTTGCTGGTCGATCCACTAGCTCCAAAGTGTCATTCTTCATTATGCTGTCATACTCTGCTTGCATAGCAGCCTTCCATGATGGATCTGCAAGTGCTTCTGCTAAGTCAGTTGGCTCCTTTACTTCTCTCATAATCTCAACCATCAAGGCCATATTGACTATGTGAGCAGAAGCCCTCCTTTGCTCCTCTATTCTCTGAGACCTCCTTGGTCGGTCTGCCTTCTCCTCAACAGATGTAGGCATAGGATTATTGTGGTCATAGAGCTGCTTCACCCAGTGCGGCAATGGATTTTCCGGTGGGGTGATGTCAGGTTGGTGAACTTTTTCCTCATCATCTGAAGATGATGCTTCCTCCTCCTTAAGGATAGGGATAGCTCTCGGGACAGGTTCATAGTAGACTACTTCTTCGCTTGATGATAAAGTGGAAGAACTTGCCTTCTCCTCCTCCACTGTATGCGGCTTCTCCTTGAACACCACATCATGGCTCGCGATGATCTTCTTTGCCTCTTGGTCATATAATTTGTAAGCCTTCTACTCATCACTATAACCCAAGAAGATACATTTTTTGCTTTTTGGTTTTAACTTGTTTCTCTTCTCATCTGGAACATGTGCATAACATTCACATCCAAAAAATTTGAAATGTGAGACAGATGGTTTCTTACCAGTGTAAGCCTCATGAGGTGTTTTTCCCTTGAGAGCCTTTGTGTAGCTCCGATTTAGAATGTAGACTGCAGTATTAATAGCTTCAGCCCGAAAATGGTTAGGCAATCCCTTGCCCTTTAGCATGCATCTTGCCATCTCCACAATGGTGCGATTCCTGCGTTCCACAACACTGTTCTGCTGAGGTGTGTGAGGCGTCGTCAATTGACGCTTGATCCCTTTGCTCTTGCAAAAGCCTTCAAACTCCTTTGAGTTGAACTCACCACCACCATCTGTTCTAAATTTCTTCACACTTTTCCCAGTTTCATTCTCAACAAGTTTTAGCCATTCTTTAAACTTACCAAAAGCTTGAGCCTTATCACGAAGGAAGTACACCCACATCTTCCTATTGTAGTCGTCGACAATCAACATAAAATAAGAAGATCCCCCCAAGGCCTGTGTAGGCATCTTACCACACAAGTCAGCATGCACCAACTCTAGAGGAGCCTGTGCTCTATTCTTGCTTTCTTGTGGAAATGCCTTTCTCTGTTGCTTGCCCATCATACAAGCTTCACATGGTTCCTTCAATTCAGTTATTGCAGGTAGGTGAGCAACCATACCTTGCTTTTGCATCTCCTTCAACACTGCAAATCCGATGTGTCCAAACTTTTCATGCCAAAGCTTACTTGTGCCCGCTCTAGCGGTGGCTGTAAGAGCACTTAGCTCATACAGGTTGTTCCTTCTTTCTCCTTTGCCAACAATTGTGCCAGCACTATCAATAATTTCTGCACCTGTCTTCTTTAACCTCACTTCATGAACAAGATCAGTTATGGCAGCCAACTGATAACAGATTTCTCCTAATTTCGGGAACATACAACACATTTGAAAGCTTTTTGACTTCACCATTTGCAGCAACAAAAGAAATAGTACCTGTGCCCGCAACAGGGCATTTAGCATCATTTCCAACCGTCACAGTGATGGATTCTTATAGAGGCTGCATAGAACTATATAGACCTTTCTTGTTGGTCATGTGATGGGAGGCCCCACTATCCAACACCCATGAGTCAGTTGTAGATTCTTCTTGTGCCGAGGAGCACACTTCCTCAATGGTCGCCATGAATAATTCTAGCTCTGCTTCAGCCGTATTGGTTGTCTCTTTCCCTTTACTTTTAAGGGTACCATTCTTTTCATCTGCCTTCTTGACACGACAGTCTGCAATTGCATGTCCTTTCTTCTTTCAGTAGAAGCACTCTCCTTGAAACTTCTTCTTTCCGCCCTTCTTCTTTTTGTCACCATCATTTTTGGTGGAGGAACCACCTTTGCCTTTTGCATTGGCAGAGAATGCAGCATCTCCATTGTTGCTTCCTTCTTGGGCTTTCAACCTCAACTCCTCCTCCATTAATAATGCACAAAACTCCTCAAAAATCAAAGCTTGAGGTCTCACCTGAGTATTAAGGGCAGTTACTAGTCCATCAAACTTTTGTGGACAAATCCAAAGACACCTCCGAGCTAGCTCTTAGCTAATCTTTTGTATCCCAGCGCCAGCCATCTGGTTGCGCAGATTCTTAATTTGAGTGATGAATGCTTCAATCGTCTCTCCTTCAGCAAACTTTTCCGCTGCTAGTTGATTCTCCAAGTTTTGAATCCTTGTTTGGTTTCGTGTTTCATACTGACTCCTTAGTACATTCCAAGCCTCAGACGCTTTGGTTGTATGCTGAATCAAAGGCAGAATACTGTCAGAACAGCTTGTAACTAAGGCACACAATGCATCTGCATTCCTTCGTTTCCAAGCTCGCAAAAGATCTGCATTCGGAGGAATCATCACATTAGGATTTGATGGGTCGGGGGTAGGCTGTGGTTCTGCGTCAGTCCCCAGCACAGTCTCCAAAAGCTCATAAGAATCAAGGATAGTTGTAATTTTGAACTTCCACAAGGTGTAGTTTGTACCATCTAACTTGCCTTCGCTGAAGGTTGGTGGACGAATCCTCAGTGTTTGAATAGCCGGTACAACAGCACCACCTCCTGCACCACTTCCTGATGCGCCAGAACTGCTTCCGAAAGTTGACATAGTTTCTCTTTGCTGTTGAAGCCTTTGCCTCTTGCACACTCTCCGATCTCTAGAGCCCCCTGGGCTCTGATACCATGTAAAATATTACACGGCATAGCGAACAGAATCTGAGATAGAGATAGAGAGTACACAACAGAAAAGAGGAGAATCAGTAAATTCTTTAGCTTCAAACAACTGATACAAAGATGGCTCTGTCCACCCGTGCGCTTCCACTTTGTGAAGCTTAGATGGCGATCTAGACAGAAGATAGGTGAAGAGCTTAAGGCTAGCTGGAACAACAACTCTGACTGGGTGAAAGATGAGTGATTGATGGCTGTGAAGGGGTTTATCTTTTATAGCCCGCGAAGGTTGTTAGGTTGGCCTACTGACCGACCTACCATATGAGCCTCCACTAGTCGGCTAGGGAATATTCCCTCTACCATCGTGCAATGCGCCTCGAGTTGCTACCAGCTTAACCACTCCGTCTAACCCAAAGATTAGACCCACAACGGTCACCTTTTTGCCATTCGGTCACATAGATCTCATCTGATATACAAGTCAGGACTCAACCAATGTCCGGGCTCACATTTGGCTTCTCCTCATAATGGGGGCCTTACAACTTTGAGCACCATGGATCATTGGTAGCACCTAATGAGGGTGGGGCATTGATCATATCTAACTGGAATGTATGCCTATGGTTTGCCTATGGATTTGAGCTTGGATTGAGCATTGATTTGCTCAATTTATAGAGGTTATATGCTACTGGAAGCTTCAAGGCTAAAGCTATTTAATGATTTGCCAGGTTATGCCTATTGTGTAGGGGGTGCTCTCGGCTACTTGGGTTGATGTATTCACGCATTTGGATGATGCCCCATGGTTCTTCTATGCTCCGAAATTGTTTTGAGCTGAGAATAGAGCTCGATTTTATGGTTCACTATCACTTCCTTGTAGCAGGCATTTCACTGTCACGACATGGTTTATGCCTAGGCTACGCAGTGCGGGTTATGATGTCTTGGTGAATGCTTTTGGTTGATTGTGGATGGTAGTTGTTTGAGCCTCATCTCGACACTCATTTGAGTATCCCCTTGAGCAGTTGGACATTGACTCGGCTTTTTCCGTTAGGACTTGGCTTTTTCCATTACAACCTTGGATGCTATATGGAATTTGATGCTCCAATTATGGATCTTGGCTATTACTTGGATGCACTTACGGGTATTGAGCATTGAGACTGGTCCCTTGTTTTGGCAGTTGCCTATTGAGCTATGATTGCTTGTTTGCATTTGATATGCGGGATATTTAATGATCAGTGGACTTGGATAGTGCTTGGGATTTACAGTTATGGCTGTCTTGCTTCTCTGCTATATGGCATCTATGCTATTTGGGCTACTATTGCCTATGTATGTTAGGGAGCAGTTGATCTTTATGGCCACCCGTGTATGCACATGGTCTACTGCTATGTATTTTACAGAGCCTCTCACCTGGATGCTTTTACACAGATATTTGGGCTTTTATTGAAGCTTGATTCTTGCAGGTTTATTTGCCACTTGTCGTTCTTGGCTGGACATGTATGTTAGTACATAGTATGAGACACTGCAAAGTTATGTATACTCCTATGTTTTGGGGATGCTTATGCATTTATGGCTCTGAGACATACTTAAGCTTTTATGATTGCAAGCTACAATGGTTGGATATGTCATGCTTTTGTCTGATATGCTTGTTTGTGTGGGAGTTTTTGCATCCATGGTTGATGTGTTTGTGTTCTCCCCTTCTGGTTTGGATGAGTCCCCTTTGCAATATGCTATGACGACTTCCAGCTCTTCTAGTCATGCAGACAGTCCTCTTGATGAGCCTATTCTCTCTGATGAGAGTTCCCTTGATTCTTTGAGATCCTTGGATACATTGGACAGCCCTACTCATTCTGTTACAGAGTAGTTGTCCTCTTCTACAGGTTTTACAGGTTCTATTTGCTTTCATTGTGGAAAGATAGGGCATGTGAAGCGTAAATGCTTCAAGTGGATTAGAGAGCAGAAAAGATTGCACTGCACTAGACATGAGATCAGAGTTAGTGATACAGTAGGGGAGACCATTGTTGATAGTGGTATGGTGCATGTAGTTACCCACAATGATGTAGTTGAGCCTAGACTCCTGGCATTGTGTTACCCTGCAGATTACTTGCTTAGTGATATGGTCTATACCTTTGACTGGATTTTAGATAGTATGGCATCTTGTCATGTTACTCTGTATAGAGCTTGGTTCTCTTCTTATAGGGAAGTTGACGGATGTACTTCTTTGGGCCTTGAGTAGGATTGTCATGTTATTGGTACAGGGGATATACAGTTGGCTTTGCCAAATGGGTCTTCTCTTATGCTCCGTGATGTCTTGCATATACCTACGCTCAGTAAGAGCCTGATCTCTATCAGTCAATTGCATGGTGCAAGATATTATGTCTCTCTTGGGGATGCTTCATGGAAAATCCATTGTGGTTGCTTGGTATTGGCCACCACAGGTGCTAGATATGGCAGTGATTATGTAGTGTATGTCTCTCATTTGGGAGATTCTATGGTTGTAGTTACACAGATACCACATGCATTGTTATGGCATTGTTGCCTAGGCCATGTACGACACACTAAGATGGATGCTTTATGTGATATGGGATTATTTCCTGCTCTTCCTTGTGCTATTTTCCCTCATTGTACTCATGGTCAGTGTAGAACCTCTTTGGCTTATGGCGATCGTGTGAGGCATGCTCCTCTAGATCTAGTCCATGTTGCAGTATATGGACCTATGCCTTCCCAGTCACTTGGTGGAGCATTGTATCTTGTGACCTTCATGGATCATGATACCCACCGTGTTTGGGCTTACCTTTTGGTATGGATTGAGGATGTTGTTGCTATGCTTGACAGGTTTATGGATTCTGCTGGTAGTAGGCCTAGATGCTTGCATATGGATTATGAGAGTCATGCTATCTCTACCAGCTTACAGATCTCTTGTCAGCAATATGGCATTGATTTCTTATGCCCATGGTATTATGGGATTGCTCATGGCATGTGCCTGACTTTACAGGCAAAGGTTGCTTCTATGCTTACCACAACTAGGTTGTCTTATGGCTTTTGGGCCAAGGCCCTTATGACGGCAGTCTACTTGGTTAATTGGACATCGTGTTTCTCTTTGGATGTTATTATTTCGTATGAGGCATGGAGTGGCATGAGACCCTCCTATGATCACTTGAGGATGTTTGGCTGACATGCATCTGTTAGTATGCCACATGAGCCTATGTCATGCAGACGCATACTCCTTGGTTATGGAGATGGTGACTTTATGGCTTACAAGTTTTGGGATTTAGATGCCCAATAGGTTCTACGCAGTCGTCTTGCTGTCTTTTATGAGACACAGACACCTCTCATGCCTCTTTATGCGCATTCAGTGCGCTTTATGTGGCTGATTCTATAGACGCGTGTCAGTCTTCTGCTTTGCTGAGGTAGCATACTATCTTGAGACCCCGTTTGACTTGTGTTTGGGATGTTCACCCTCTTTTGATGATTGACCTTGGAGAGTCTGTATGCTCCCCATTGTCTTTTATGTGCTGCGCTAATGCTATGTGCCACTCTGATGCTTTACAATTGTGCACTTATGAGTTGTGCTTGCTTGCTTCATGGGAAGTAGTCATGGATTTCTCTATTGTCTAGAGCTATAGGATCGCTTATCTCTTGGATGCCATGGAATCAGGGATGCTTGACTCTTCTTGAGAGGAGGTTCTTGCCACTTATTACACAGCTCGCTTTTCAATTGGGCATTGGGTGAGATGTCATGATTCCTCACATTGTCTCTTTTCTTTTCTTTTTTTTTTTGACTCCTTGGCCCATTAGCCTTTTAGTGGGAGGTCATTGGGGTAAAAGGCCCTTGGGCCTACCCGTGTACAGTGATTGCCCATATTCTTTATTCATATATATATATGAAAGTGCAATAAGGCTGTCATAATAGATCTTATGGTTACCCGATTGGTTAGATGCTATTAATAATAATAGTAACTCATTATTTTTAAGTATTGGACCCGGAGATTTTTTGGTTCACCACGCTATTGCTTTGGGTTTACAGACAACCACGTTGATTCTAGTGAAAGGTGCTTTAGATGCACGTAGTTCCAAACTCATGCCAGATAAGAAAGAGTTTGGTTATAGCTTTCCCTGTGATGGGCTAGGTAGGGGAGGTACTTGTGATATATCAACCTGGGACACTTTCTACTTAGCTGTTTTCTGGATGCTAAACACCATTGGGTGGGTCACCTTCTACTGGCACTGGAAGCATATCACTCTGTGGCAGGGAAACGTTGCTCAATTTAGTGAATCTTCTACATATTTAATGGGCTGGTTGAGAGATTATTTATGGCTAAATTCATCACAACTTATTAATGGTTACAACCCCTTCGGCATGAACAATTTATCCGTTTGGGCATGGATGTTTCTTTTTGGTCATCTCATTTGGGCTACTGGATTCATGTTTCTCATATTCTTTTGAATTATTCTAGTCAACTCTATCCTAATGGGTTTCTGAAAAGGAAGTTCCTCTTTTATAGTTCCAAAAGGTAAATCTGTTTGAAATCCCCAAGCTGTTAAGTAGGTGAACTCAGCTTTTTTGGTATTTAGGTAATTAATAAAAGTATCTGGGTTTTGGGATTTCCTGTATTTGGCAATAAGAGCATAAGAAGCTATAAGTGATGCAACTACGAATCTTATGGAGAGTTTGATCCTGGCTCAGGATGAAGGTTGGTGGCATGCCTAACACATGCAAGTCGGATGGGGAGCATCCTCGTGGTGTTTCCAGTGGCGGACGGGTGAGTAACGCGTAAGAACCTACCCTGGGAGGGGGACAACAGCTAGAAACGGCTGCTAATACCCCATAAGCTGAGGAGTAAAAGGGAGGAATCCGCCCAAGGAGGGGCTTGCGTCTGATTAGCTAGTTGGTGGGGCAATGGCTCACCAAGGTGACGAGCTAGTTTGAGAGGATGATCAGCCACACCGGGACTGAGACATAGCCCAGACCCCTACGGGAGGCAGCAATGGGGAATCTTTCGTAATGGGGGCGAAAGCCTGACGGAGCAATGACGCGTGGAGGTAGAAGGCCCATGGGTCATAAACTCCTTTTCTCGGAGAAGAAGCAATGATGGTATCTAAAGAATAAGCATCGGCTAACTCTGTGCCAGCAGCCGTGGTAAGACAGAGGATGCAAGCATTATCCGGAATGATTGGGTGTAAAGCGTCTGTAGGTGGCTCTTTAAGTCCCTTGTCAAAAACCAGTGCTTAACCCTGGATAGGCGGTGGAAACTACTGAGCTAGAGTACGGTAGGGGCAGAGGGAATTTCTAGTGGAGCGGTGAAATGCGTAGAGATCGGAAGGAACACCAAAGGCGAAGGCACTCTGCTGGGCCGACACTAACACTAAGAGACGAAAGCTAGGGGAGAAACTAGGATTTGATACCCTAGTAGTCCTAGCCGTAAACGATGGATACTAGCTGTTGTACGTATTGACCCATGCAGTGCTGTAGCTAACACGTTAAGTATCCCGCCTGGGGAGTACGTTCGCAAGAATGAAACTCAAAAGAATTGACGGGGGCCCGCACATCACCTACATTGTGTGTGCTCTTCTCTCCCGCATCTCTTGCATCCCTTTCAAATATCTGAAGATGATAAAGGAGATTTTGAAAAAGGACCAGAACCCCAGAATTAAGGGCAAGTATCAAGAATTTTATGTCAATGGGGAACTTGCCTATTTCAGGACAAGATTATGCATACCCTCAAGCAAGAAATGCAAACAGAGAATGCTTTGGGAAGCACATGACTACCCCTTTTCAGGCCATCCCGAATATGTCAAGACCCTCAACATGGTCAGAAAGATATACCATCGGGAAAGGCTTAAGGGAGACGTGCTCAAATTTGTCACAGAATGTTTGTCTTGCCAGTGCATTAAGGCAGAACATGTTAAGATGCTTGGGAACTTGCAACCTCTTGACATTCCCCAAATGAAGTGGGAATTTATTAGCATGGACCTTGTTGTTGGGTTACCCTCAGTTCAAGGAGGATACAATTCAATTATGGTTATAGTAGACATGCTCACCAAGGTTGCACACCTCATTCCAGTCATGACAAACCATAAAGCTTCAAGATTATTCATCAAGGAGATATTCAAACTCCATGGGTTGCCTAGAAGGATCGTTAGTGACCGCATCTCCCTTTTTACATCTCACTTCTGGAGAGGGATATTCAAGGCCATTGGGACTCAACTATGTTTCAGTACAGCCTATTACCCTCAAACTAATGATCAAATGGAGAGGGTCAACCAAGTCATTGAAGATATTCTTAGAGGATATTGCTGTCGCAAAACGAGGAAATAGATCCAATATATACCATTGGTAGAGTTTGCCTATAATGCTTCCTACCAAGAAAGCATTCAAATGACACCTTTTCAAGCATTGTATGGGCATAATTTCCATACTCCATTCAACTTTTCAGATCTAACCTTAAGGGTAGAAGCTTCCAAGAAAATGCTTGAGGAAATGGATGAGCATGTCAAGGCTATTAGACAAGACATTAGAGCCACCAAGGATAGGCAGAAAGCCTGTGCCGATCTAAATAGACAAGAGCGACTCTTCAAAGAGGGAGATATGGTTTTTATTCATGTACAAACCAAGAAGAGTTCCTTATCATTAGGAGAATTTAAGAAACTGAGTTCAAGGTATTGTGGACCCTATAATATTCTCAAATGCCTAGGGCCCACTGCCTACAAACTCCAACTCCTCGAGAATATAAAGGTTCACAATGTATTGTTAGATATGCTCAATGCCCCACCCTCATAAGGTGCCACCAATGATCCATGGTGCTCAAAGTTGTAAGGCCCCCATTATGAGGAGAAGCCAAATGCGAGCCCAGATATTGGTTGAGTCTTGACTTGTATATCAGATGAGGTCTATGTGACCGGATGGCAAAAAGGTGACCATTGTGGGTCTAATCTTTGGGTTGAACTGAGTAGTTAAGCTAGTAGCAACTCGAGGCACATTGCACATTGCATCAAGTTCAATGAAGACAAGTTAGATGGTATAAACTATACCTTGTGGAAGTTCAAAATTACACCTATCCTTGATTCTTATGAGCTTTTGGAGACTGTGCTAGGGATTGACATAGAACCATAGCCTACTCCCAACCCATCAAATCCTAGTGTGATGATTCCTTCGAATGTAGATCTTCTATGAGCTTGGAAACAAAGGAATGTAAATGCATTGTGTGTCTTAGTTACAAGCTGTTTTGACAATGTTCTGACTTTGATTCAGCATACAACCAAAGCATCAGAGGCTTGGAATGTACTGAGGAGTCAGTATGAAAAGTGAAACCAAACAAGGATTCAAAACTTGGAGAATCAACTAGAAACAAAGAAGTTTACTAAAGTAGAGACAACTGAAGCATTCATCACTCGGATTAAGAATCTACACGATCAGATGGCTGGTGCTAGGATACAAAAGACTAGCGAGGAGCTAGCTCGAAGGTGTCTTCGGATTTGTCCACAAAAGTTTGATGGACTAGTAACTGCCCTTAATACTCATGTGAGACCTCAAGCTTTGAGTTTTGAGGAGTTTTGTGCATTATTTCTGGAGGAGGAGTTGAGGCTGAAAGCCCGAGAAGGAAGCAACAATGGAGATGTTTCATTCTTTGCCAATGCAAAAGGCCACCAAAAATGATGGTGACAAAAAGAAGAAGGGCGGTAAGAAGAAGTTTCAAGGAGAGTGCTTCTACTACAAGAAGAAAGGACATGCAATCGTAGATTGTCATGTCAAGAAGGCAGATGAAAAGGATGGTACCCTTAAAAGTAAAGGGAAAGAGACAACCAATACGACTAAAGTGGAGTTGGAGTTATTCATGGAGACCATTGATGAGGTGTGCTCCTCGGTGCAAGAAGAATCTACCACTTACTCATGGGTGTTGGATAGTGGGGCCTCCCGTCACATGACCAACAAGAAATTCTATATAGTTCTATGCAGCCTCTATAAGAATCCATCACTGTGAGACGATTGGAAATGATGCAAAATGCCCTGTTGCGGGCACAGATACTATTTCATTTGTTGCTGCACATGGTGATGTCAAAAAGATTTCAAATGTGTTGTATGTTCCTGAAATCAGGAGAAATCTGTTATCAGTTGTTGCCATAACTGATCTTGGTCATGAAGTAAGGTTCAAGAAGATAGGTGTAGAAATTCTTGATAGTGATGGCAAAGTTGTTGGCAAAGGAGAAAGAAGGAACAACCTATATGAGCTAAGTACTCATACAGCCACCGTTGGAGTGGGCACAAGTATGGTTGCTCACCTACTTGCAATGACTAAATTGAAGGAACCATGTGAAGCTTGTATGATGGGAAAGCAACAAAGAAAGGAATTTCCATAGGAAAGCAAGAATAGAGCACAGGCTTCTCTAGAGTTGCTGCATGCTGACTTGTGTGGAAAGATGCCTACACGGGCCTTGGGGGGATCTTCTTATTTTATGTTGATTGTTGATGACTACAGTAGGAAGATGTGGGTGTACTTCCTTCGTGATAAGGCTCAAGCTTTTGGTAAGTTTAAAGAATGGCTAAAACTTGTTGAGAATGAAACATGGAAAAGTGTAAAGAAATTTAGAACATATGGTGGTGGTGAGTTCAACTCAAAGGAGTTTGAAGACTTTTGCAAGAGCAAAGGGATCAAGCGTCAATTGACAATGTCTCACATACCTCAGCCGAATGGTGTTGTGGAACGCAGGAATTGCACCATTGTGGAGATGGCAAGATGCATGTTAAAGGTCAAGGGATTGCCTAACCATTTTTGGGCTAAAACTATTAATACTGTAGTCTACATTTTAAATTAGAGCTACACAAAGGCTCTCAAGGGAAAAACACCTCATGAGGCTTACACTAGTAAGAAACCATCTGTCTCACACTTCAAATTTTTTGGATGTGAATGCTATGCACATATTCCAGATGAGAAGAGAAACAAGTTACAACAAAAAAGTAAAAAAAGTATCTTCATGGGTTATAGTGATGAGCAGAAGGCTTACAAATTATATGACCAAGAGGCAAAGAAGATCATCGCAAGCCGTGATGTGGTGTTCAAAGAGCAGCTACATATAGTGGAGGAGGAGAAGGCAAGTTCTTCCACTTTATCATCAAGTGAAGAAGTAGTCCACTATGAACCTGTCCCAAGAGCTGTCCCTATCCTCCTTAAGGAGGAGGAAGCATCATCTTCAGATGATGAGAAAAAAGTTCACCAACTTGACATCACCCCACCAGAAAATCCATTGCTGCGTTGGGTGAAGTAGCTCTATGGCCACAATAATCCTATGCTCACTTCTGTTGAGGAGAAGGCAGACGGACCAAGGAGGTCTCAGAGAATAGAGGAGCAAAGGAGGGCTTCTACTCACATAGTCAATATGGCCTTGATGGGCTGAGATTATGAGAGAAATAAAGGAGCCAACTGACTTAGAAGAAGCACTTGCAGATCCAGCATGGAAGGCATCTATGCAAGCCGAGTATGGCAGCATAATGAAGAATGACACTTGGGAGCTAGTGGATCGGCCAGCAAAGCGGAAGGTTATTGGCACCAAGTGGATTTGGAAGGTAAAGTACAAGGTTGATGGTACCTTAGAAAAGTACAAAGCTAGAATGGTTGCATAGGGATTTTCACAGGTTGAAGGGTTTGATTTTCAAGAGTCATTTGCCGTAACTGCCAGAATGACCATTATTCGCACAGTACTTGGAGTGGTCAATTTACCAAATTGATGTTAAGTCAGTGTTCTTAAATGGTGACCTCAAGGAGGAGGTGTACGTGGCTCAGCCACCACCAAGGTTTGAGGCCCCCCATTCTAAGAACAAGGTGTGTAAATTGAAGAAGGCATTGTATGGGCTGAAACAAGCCCCTAGAGCATGGTACCAACGGATAGATAAGTTCTTTTTAAGCTTAAACTTCAAAAGATGTGCCTCAAATGCTAACTTGTATGTTTATAGGGATGATGAAAAGTCTGTAGTGATTGTCCTATATGTGGATGACCTTCTTATTACAGGTGACTATGAAGATATGATCAACCAAACTTGAAAGGCTTTGAGTTCTAAGTTTGAAATGACAGACTTGGGCTTGCTGCACTATAGTTTGGGAATTGAAGTCTGGCAAGGTCCAAGAAAGATCTTCATCTCTTAGAAGAAGTATGCATGGGAGATCTTGAAGGCATTTGGCATGACCGAGTGCAAGGAGATAGCTACACCTATGGAGGTGAATGCAAAGTTATCCGTTGAGGATACACCAACACTAGTAGATATTGGGAGCTACAAGAGGATGGTCGGTAGTTTGATCTACTTGTGTAACACCAGACAAGATATTAGTTTTGCTGTTGGTGTTTTGAGCAGGTTCTCAAACAAACCTCATGAGAGTCATTGGAAGGTTGGGATGCGGGTGCTTAGATACTTGAAGGAAACTCTTAACTATGGTATCACATATAGTTTCAGAACTTCTCTTGTGGGGAATTGTGACTCAGATTGGAAAGGAGATAGTGATTCCGGGAAATTAGTTTCTAGTTATTGTTTCTCTTTGGGTTAAGGAATTTTCTCTTGGATTAGTAAGAAGCAGCCAACAGTGGCATTGCCTTCTACCGAAGCAGAGTACAAGGCAGCTTGTTTTGATGCATGTGAAGCAGTATGGTTGAGAAGGATCCTATGTCATATGGAAGTGCAGGATGAAGATCCAACTGTGTTGAGATATGACAATCAGAGTTGCATCACCATTGCCAAAAATCCAGTGTTTCATGCACGCACCAAACATATAGAGATCTGGTATCACTATGTGCGTAATTTGATGGAGGATGGGATAGTGGAATTGGTCTACTGTCCAACAGAGGAGAATTGAGTAGATATCTTCACCAAAGTACTTGCGAAGGATCTGCTTCATGTTCATCTTCAAAGACTTGGCATTGGGCCGAGGAGATAGTTCACCTACGGGTGGACATTGAGTGGGGGTCTTAGATATGCTCAATGCCCCACCCTCATAAGGTGCCATCAATTATCAATGATGCTCAAAGTTGTAAGGCCCCCATTATGAGGAGAAGCCAAATGTGATCTCGGATATTGGTTGAGTCTTGACTTGTATATCAGATGAGGTCTATGTGACCAGATGGCAAAAAGGTGACCATTGTGGTCTAATCTTTGGGTTGGACTGAGTAGTTAAGCTAGTAGCAACTCGAGGCACATTGCATCAAGTTGCGGGATAAGGGAGTGGTAAAGGAAATATTCCCTAGAATATTCCATGGCCGACTAGTGGAGGCTCATATGGTAGGTCGGTTAGGCGGACCTAACTGCCTTCACGGGCTATAAAAGCTAAACCCCTTCACAGTCATCGATAATCTATCTTTCACCCAATCAGAGTTGTTCCAGCTAGCCTTAAGCTTTTCACTTATGTTCTGTCTAGATCGCCATCTAAGCTTCACAATGGAAGCGCATGGGTGGACAGAGCCATCTTTGTATCGATTGTTTGGAGCTAAAGAAATTTTCTAATTCTCCTCTTATATGTTGTGTACTCTCTATCTCTATCTCTTTCTCAGATTCTGTTCATTGAGCCGTGTAATTTTTTACATGTATTTCATGTTATCCTACTAAAGAAATATGTATCTAATCCTAGCCATGTACTCAATGATTAACAAGTTGTAATGTTAAGCCAAGGAGTCCTTGAGCTCTGGCCAGATAGAATCTTAGACATTCTGGAAAAGAACTTGAGGAGTAGAACCCTCAAAGAGTACCTCATCCAATGGAAGGACTATACAAAGTAAGATGCCACATGGATTGACAAGAGTACTCTCAACCAACAATACTCCTTCCATCTGTAGCCAATAAAAATCTTCAATCAGTGTAGGCAAAGTAGAAATAATTCCTCTATGGCCTTGATATGGGGGATAATGAATTTCATGCGAGACAAATGATCGAAATGGAACAGTTACACATAATATTTTTTCATATAACATAAATCCATCAGCGTAAGACAATGAATCGATTGGAATCCAGTTATTTGCAACTAATTTATTCCAATCAGCTTGAAAACTAAGGTCTTGGTCATAGGTATCTTTCATAGGGAGAAGAGAATCAAAAGATATCACAGAGATATTATGGATAGTTGGTATTCTACTTAAAGCATCGGCAACAACATTTTCTTTTCCGGGTTGGTATTGGATAAGTGGATGAAAACTTTGAATAAAAGTAGCCCATTTAATGTGTCGGTCAGATATTTGTGGTTGACTAAGGAGATGCTTAATACTTTGTTGGTCAGTTTTGATCATGAATTTAGATCCCATTAAATAGTGTTTCCATTGACGTAAAGCTTGTACTACAGCTAGCAATTCCTTATCATAGGTAGAATACTTAAGTTCAGAGGGTTTAAGTTTGTAGCTAGAGTAGGCTATGGGATGGGAATCTTGCATAAGGACAGTTCCTATTCCAGATCCACTAGCATCAGTGACTACTAGGAAAAATGGTCTGTTGAAGTCAGGTAATTGCAATACAGGAGCATGAGTTAAAGCATGTTTCAGTAAATCAAATGACTTTTGTTGATTGTCGGACCAATGATACACAATGCCTTTCTTTAATAATTTTGTCAAAGGTAATGCAAGCAATGAAAAATTTCTTACAAATTTTCTGTAAAAGCTAGCAAGACCTAAGAAAGAACGTAATTCATGCACATTTTTAGGTATCGGCCAATTCAAAATTGCTTCTATCTTTTTAGGGTCAACTTTAATACCTTCAGATGAAACAATATGTCCTAAGTATTCAATTTGTGTTTTGAAAAATTCACTCTTTTTAAGATTAGCATATAATTGATTCTCTTTCAATAATTTGAAAACCAAAGGTAAATGTTCATAATGCTCATTCTCATTCTTATTGAAAACCAATATGTAATCAAAGAAAACAATGACACAATGTTGATGCTTCCAAAATATGCGATTCATCATACGACTGAATGTTGCTGGTGCATTAGTTAAACCAAAAGGCATAACAAGGAATTCATAGTGTCCAAATTGTGTTCTAAATGTAGTTTTGAAAATATCAGATGTGTTCAATCGTACTTGATGGTATCCAGATTTAAGATCTATCTTGCTAAATATTACAGACCCTTGTAGTTTGTCCATAAGATCATCTACCCTAGTGATCATATATCTATTCTTGACAATGATCTTATTTAGGGCACGATAATCAATGCACATCCTATAGGTATTGTTTTTCTTCTTCACTAATAGGACAAGTGCACCAAACGGAGAACTACTGGGTGTAATGAGTCATCGAGTTAACAATTCTTCAACTTGGACTTGAATTTCTTTCTGTTCAATTTGGTTATGTCTATAAGGTGCTTTACATGGTGGTTATGATCCAAGAATTAGGTCTATTTTGTGATATTCGGGATGTATAGGCGGTAAGCCAGGTGGTAAGTCAGCAACAAAACAATCCTGAAATTGTGAAAGAAATTATGCGTGCCTAGGATGTATCTAATTTTCTTTAGCTTCAATTTCATTCACCCATATTAAGTAGGATTTGCTACCTTTTCGTAATGCACGTTTAGCATGTGTATGACTAAGCAATGGAAAGCTATCGAAAGTGTGCATACCATGCAATGTGATTTGTTTCCCATTAGAATGAATCTTCATTGAATGCATGGAATAATCTATATCAGGATTATACTGATGACGCCAAGGCATTCCTAAGATAATATCACTAGATTGCAAAGGCACAACTAAGAAATTTCTACGTTCAGCATAATCACCAATTTTAATTTCTAAGTCATGCACTTCTTGTGTTCCATTGTATCTAGTGCCTAAGAATGCAACCTTGATGCGATAATGAGTAGAAACAATACGTAATTTCAATTCTTTGACCAATTTTCTAGAAATAAAATTGTGTGTGCTCCCATCATCATGTAAAACAATCTTTTCTCTATCATGCACAAGACATTTCGTCGTTAATAAAGAATGGGGATTTGGCATACCTGGTATAGCATTTGAAGTAGTACCGTTATCGTCATCGTCTTCCGTGAAATTTGGCATTTCTTCATGTTCTTCATCTTTTGTCGCTCGCAAATAGTTGATGTGAACAATTGGCTTTTTGGATTGATAATTCGCCGCTAGATGTCCAGGTTGATGGCATTTGTAACAGACTATGGATTTAGCCTTAGACACATTATTGGTAATAGCGGGAAGTTTAGGAATGTTGGGACTTGGTTGGAAAGATGGCTTAGGATTTGGATTTGTGTTTGATGGTAAAGCAGGGGGTCATATCCAAGATTTACGAAATGAAGATGGAAGGAAGTGATTTTGATTGAATCTTCAAAAATTTGAATTGAATTGTTTTGAACTGAAGTTACCATTAGTTGGGAATTGTTGTGGTTGCTTCTCTTGTCCTCGAATTTTGTCTTCAGCATCATGGGCTAAGGAAATTGCATCTTCGAGAGTCGTTGGCTTGAACATGTTCACCTCCGTAGAAAAAAGTCCAAGTAAGCCAAACATAAACTTGCGTTTATGGGTTGCCTCATGTACATCTTTGAGCATTCGAAGTTGCAATAAAGCATTCCAACTCGGTATATTGTGAAATCAAAGGCTTGCATGCTCAACGTGCCTCATGTGTTAAGATTCTTATTGGCATCTATCTTTACATGATAATGTTAAGTTCTAGCACCATTGATGGGCTACCTTCTATAAATTTTATTGTGCTCAACCATGTTACTACCAATTTTACTAGTGCTTTTTCCAAGCCTTCCATTATTGTAGTTCTCTCTGTGCATCAAATCCTTTTGTTGTTGTTACTTATCAGTAGATGGCTCATCACCTTCCTCATTATATTATCCTACTTATTTTCTATCTTGATTCAATTCCCCTTGTAGCTTTTATCCCCTTTTTTCCTCCATTCATGTCTTTACCATCTATCCCTTTATTGCAGACCCCACATTTTCTCCTATCCCAACCAGTCCCCCTCTAGTTAAACACCCTATTCCTTTGATCTTTTTTTCCAAATTTCTTCAACCATTTTTGTCATTTTTTCTTCTTCTTTTTAGATCCCTTTCCCTTCAATTACCTAGGTTCTATGATTTATCATTCTCACCTCTTCACTGTTTCTCACTTATTTCCCTTCCTCATCTAGAAGAATACATCAATCTCCATCCACAAATGGTTCTTGATACATCTAGATTCAATAGTGATATCCTTCGTCAAACAAATGGAATTTATAGGATTCCTTAACTAGACCACTTGTTAATTGACTATTGTTCTTGGATTGTGGGATAACCCTATGGCTTGCTTGAATCCCTATCTTTGTTCAAAAGAGGGGAAGAGATAAACAAAGGTATGGAGTTGCCAATAAAGAGAACAATGTATTCTCATTTTTTTCATTATTCCATTATCATAATCAAATGAGTAACACACAAAAGTCACACATGACTAAATGAACTAGGTCACTAATTGATCATACTACTAATTGTGGTTAAGTCTCGCTAACTTAATTATTACAACACACATGGATGATGATAGCTAGGTCTGCAGCTATCTAGATAGAGTCAGTGTCAGTGACTAATTACTAATTTTGAATCTCAACACTTCCTCTCAAGCTCAAGTTAACTGCTATACTCCATGTAGCTCTCTAAAGTGAACAAAATTATCTCTACCAAGTGATTTGGTAAAGATCTAAGCTACCCAGTCTTCTATCTTCACATGGAGTAGATCAATATGTCCTGCAAGTACCAATTCCCTGATGAAATGATAATGAACCTCTATGTGCTTGGACCTAGCATGATAGACCAGGTTGCTAGCCAATAACACACTACTCATATTATCACAATGCAATGTGACCTTCCTATCCAATTGTATACCCAAGTCATGTAGCAGTTTCAAAGCCAAACTTCTTCGCATGTTGTTAAGGTTGCACCTTTGTATTCTACATCTATGCTAGAGATAGCAATGGCCAGCTACTTTTTATTGCTCCAACTGATGGTACTATTGCCTAGGTTGAAAGCATAACCACTGGTTGACCTTCTATCATAGCCATGACTAGCCCAATTACCATCTATATAACTTGTCAATTTAAGTGACTTTCCATGCTCATAAGACAATCCATAATTAGTAGTACCCTTCACATACCACATAATCCTCATGACTACATCCAAATGTGGCTTGCACGGCTTTTGCATGAACTGGCTAATCAGTCCTCCTGAATAACTAAGGTCAAGATGAGTGATAGTTGAGAGCATAATTTTGGTGCCGAGAAGTGCTTAAAAATAGCTAAAAATTATGAATATCAAGGGAAAAATATTCAATGTCGAAGGCGGCGGCTCGATCTAGGACGATTTTAAGCGCCAAAGTGCTTTAAAGGCGCCCGAGCGACACTTGTTGATTTTTCTTTATTTTTCAAACAGTCCTACGGGTTGACACGAGTTACTGGCCAATGCAGGATGCCGAGCCGGATGCCCAGGATTTTTCAGAGCTCAATTCCGAGTTCGGACGGGGAAATGGCCAAGAATTGGTCAAGATTTGAAAAGGTGGACATGAGTTGGGCCAAGTGGTAAGTGACCCTTGGGGTCTTGGAAGCATTTTATGCCAAACAAAATTGTGGCATGAGGAAGAAGTGAAAAAAAACGTGAAGAAGAAGGAGAGGAAACTGCGCCTGAAAAATGTGCCATGAGAGGAGGAGAGGCAACTTGCCTGCTACACACAACCCATCCAACTGATCATTGGCCTTGTCTTCCTTCTCCCTGTTGTTGAGATATCGAGCTCCACTCGTGATATACCAGGGTGACCATTGTGCATTTATGTCACCGACGTGTTAGTTGCAGATGCGGTTGGTATACTGCCCATGAATAATAGCTACATGATAGCTATCCTTATCTACTCTAGTTCGTGGCTTGGTTAGTATGCCACCTTAGTTAGTTGAGTTTGGTTTGAGACCCATATATAGGGTTCTTCTATTTCTTTGTATGTAAGTTCTTTTGGCTTCCACAACTAAGAAGAGGAAAACTGTTTTCAGCCTCCACCCTTGTGTGTATTCCCCCATTGTGCAAGCAAGAAAGCTACAAGTGAGACTCCTTCCTTCTCTCCCACAATCTTGACATGGTATCAGAGCCTTGTTCGTGGTAAGGAGCTAAAGAAAGCAAGCCAAGCTCGCGGTGTTCTAGTAAGAGGAGCAGTGTTGCTTTCATTTTCTGTTTTGGGAGCAGATCTCTGCAGGTAGCACAGCCGGAAATTGCAGGAGTGCATTGTCTCAGGTTGAGACGCCCTTCGCGGTGAAGCAAGAGGGCAGTATATGCTGCGGGTAAGGGCTTTAGCCCTCGACGACCTTGTTTTTTTGATTTGAGGCCATTTCGGGGTCTGTTTTGGAGGCAGAAGTTTTCTGCACGCACTCAGGAAAATGCCCAGTTTTATGCTGTGCAGCCACTGTTCTACTGGTCGGTGAATAGTTACTGTAAAAATTGCATTGTATGCTTGTGCGCACAGACATTGGGAGTAACAAAATCATCCCTGTTGCCTGTTGATGCAAAATCATCACTAGGAAGTGACTGTGTGGTCAAATACCACTTTCGCCAGTTTTGCAGATTTTCCCTTGTGAGGGTGAAGCTGTGGTTTTTGTAGTGACAGAATTTTTTGCAGTCTTCTGTAATGGCATCTGATTCTCTTTCACAGATTGTCACTGAAAAGCTTGACAAGAACAACTTCCAAGCATGGAAGTTTAGAATGACGAATTTCCTTATGGGAAAAGGATATTGGGAATTTGTTGCAGGAAATGAAGAAGAGCCAGTTCTTCCTGATGTTCCCAATCAACAGCAAATGCACGCATTCAAAGCATGGCATGAGAGAGCCAAGAAAGTTATGTACTGGCTGTCTATCAGCATTTCAGACTCTATGATTGTGCATATTCAGGATGCAAGTACGCCAAAGGAGGCATGGGATACTCTGTCAAAGATGTATAGCACAAATACACAAGCCAGGAAAATGCAGCTCAAGCAAGAGTTGCATAATGTGCAAAGAGAAAATATGAGCATCAATGACTACCACATGAAGGTGAAGAAGATTGCAGATGCACTTGCTTCCATTGGGTCGCCAGTGGAAGATGATGATTTAGTTTCTGTGACCTTGAATGGTCTAGGAAAGGATTATGCACAGTTTCGGACATCCATTTCAGTTCGTGAAAGATTTCCTGATTTTGAGGAGTTGATTGCTCTTCTAATTTCTGAGGAACAGAGAAATGGTGGTGCATCTTCTTCAGGAGGAACTTCAAAAGAAGCTGTCTTCTACTCAAATGCTGGAAGAGGTAGAGGCAGAGGCAGAGGAGGCCGATTTGGAGGCCGTGGTAGAAATCAGAATATGCAGCAAACTCAAGAAAACCAGTCCTATGGAGGAGGACGTGGTAACTTTAGAGGCAGGGGGAGCCAAAGAGGTCGTGGTGGATGGCAAAGAGGTCAAAATGCAAACAATAATGTTGAATGCTACTACTGTGGTAAAATGGGTCATATGGCTAAAGACTGCTATAAAAAGCAGAATGACATCATGAATGGAAAACTGCAACAAGGGAATTATGCATCTTCTAGCAGACAGGGTGATGACAGAAATGAGCATTTGTTCATGGTGTAGCACATGAACAATTCTATGACAAGTGCAGAAGAAAGCAATGATGGATGGTATGTTGACTCAGGTGCATCAAACCACATGACAGGTCATGCAGAATGGATGGAGGATGCAAGGAAAATGGAAAAACCAGGATTTGTGGAGACTGGTGATGATACTGCACATCCTATTATGCAGATTGGAAAAATTCCATTGTCTATGCAGGATGGGAAAAAGAAATACCTGTCCGATGCATTTCATGTCCCGAATATCACCAAGAATCTGGTTTCTGTTGGTCAAATGGTTGAGCAGGGCTTGCAGGTCAGATTTAGTCCTCATAGATGCTTTGTTGAGGATATGAAAAATAAAGGTCGCTTGATAGCAAAAGGAAAGAAGAAGGGCAGAATGTTTACGTTGGATGCAGACATGTCTGAATTGAGTGCAGCAATGTTTGCACATGGGACCGGTGTAGTTGCAGATATAGATATCTGGCATAAACGCATTAGTCATGTTAATGTACAGCGACTTAAATCAATGCAGGCCCAAAATATTGTTGCAGGATTGCCTAAATTTAAGGTTGCAGAAATGCATAAGGTATGTGAAGCCTGTCAGTTTGGAAAACAGGCAAGGAAACCATTTCCTAGACATGTTCAAGAGAGTGAGAAGCCATTGGAATTAATCCACTTTGATGTGTGGACTACTAAAGCTGCATCTCTTGGAGGCTATCATTATTTTGTCACTTTTATTGATGACTATAGCAGAAAAGTTTGGGTGTATTTTATGAAAAAGAAAAGTGAAGTTTTTGGGCATTTCAAAACTCTTAAAGCTATGGTTGAAAAAGAAATAGGCCTGCAAGTAAAATGCCTAAGGTCAGATGGAGGGGGAGAGTACCTCTCAAATGAGTTTGCAAGGTTCCTGCAGGAGCATGGCATAAAGCAGCAATATTCATGCAGTCATACCCCACAACAAAATGGAATTGCAGAAAGGAAAAATAGGCATATTGGAGAGGTATCTCGTGCCATGCTCAATGAAAAAGACCTGCCAGATTTTTATTGGGCTGAAGCAGTTGCTACATCAGTCTACATAATGAACAGGACTCCCACTGCAGCAATACATGGAATGACTCCAGAGGAGAGGTATACTGGTAGGAAACCAGATATTTCTCATTTGAAAATTTTTGGTTGCATTGCCTATGTACATGTGCCAGATGAGTTGAGATCCAAGTTGGATCCAAAAGCTGAGAAGTGCATCTTTATTGGTTACTCTCTGCAGCAAAAAGGGTATAGATGCTATAACCCTTCTACTCGTAAGTTTACAGTGAGCAGAGATGTTGTTTTTGATGAGATGAGTAGCTGGTATAAACAAGTAAATGTGATTGATGATGTAGATGCACAAAATGGTAATGCTGCACAGAATTCACAACAGCAGTCACAAAATATTAGTGGACTTGGAGCGTCCTCTAGCAGTGGTTCACATTCTTCGCCATGGACAGGCAGATTGAGATCAGGAGAATCTTCTCAAAGCAATGCAGATAGTGGTATGCAGGTATCACGAAAAGGAAAAGAGAAGGTTGATCAGCCCATGTTTGATGTGAATGCATGTCACTCTTACGTGGATGGTGAATCCAGTGGCTCAGAACAGAGCATTGATGATGAGTTGGGTATTCCTTCTATTGTTACACTTGGAGTAAGGAAGACCAGGGATGTTTTGAGAGCACCTGGGAGTGAACCTACTTTGCGCAGGTCTACGAGAGCTAGGTATCCTGTGGATAGGCTGAAATATGATGGATTTACAGCCATTCACTATGCATATATGGTTAAAGTGATACAGGAACCAGAACCCACTTCTTTTGAGGAAGCCATGGGAAAAGAAAAATGAGAGAAAGCCATGGATGAAGAAATGGATGCCTTGGAAGCAAATGCTACATGGGAATTGGTACCTTTGCCTAAAGGTAAAAAGGCAATTGGCTGTAAGTGGGTTTATAAGGTGAAGCACAATGCAGATGGTTCTGTGAATAGATACAAGGCAAGATTAGTAGTCAAGGGGTATGCACAAACATATGGCATTGACTATGAAGAAACATTCAGTCCGGTTGCAAGGATGGCAACCGTAAGAGCAGTCATTGCTATGTCTGCATCAAAGGGATGGTCTTTACATCAGATGGATGTAAAGAATGCCTTCTTGCATGGTGATTTGCAAGAAGAGGTCTATATGGAGCAGCCACCAGGTTATGTGCATGCTGTTCATCCTGAGTTTGTTTGCAGGTTGAAGAAAGCCTTGTATGGCTTGAAGCAAGCACCTAGAGCATGGTCTGACAAGATAGGACAGTATCTTGTCACTATTGGCTTTCAGATTTCCAAGGCAGATTTCTCACTTTATGTGAGAAAAACAGAGAAAGGTATTATGCTACTTGTCATTTATGTTGATGATTTGATTATGACAGGTGACAGTGATGAAGATATCCTTCATGTGAAAATGCTATTGAAGCAGAAGTTTGAGATGAAGGATTTGGGAGAGCTGTGTTATTTCTTGGGCATTGAGGTGATTAGATCACCAAGTGGGATATAGCTCTTGCAGAGGCAGTATGGATTGGACATGCTGTCCAAATATGGGATGACAGGCTGTAAGCCTATTTCAGTTCCTTTGGAGCAAAATGTGAAGCTGAGCACAGATGCAGGTGAGCTTCTAGAAGACCCTACTATGTACAGACGCATAGTAGGAAGTTTGATTTATATGACTATTACCAGGCCAGATTTGAGCTATGCTGTTGGATTGGTAAGTCAATTTATGCAGGCTCCAAGGAAACCACATTTGGATGCGGCTAGACGCATACTCAGGTATGTGAAGTCCACATTGCAGTATGGACTATTTTATGAGACTGGGGTTCAGATACAGTTGCATGGATACACTGATGCTGATTGGGCTAGTAGTATTTCTGATAGACGATCTACCAGTGGATATGTGTTCTCTTTTGGGAGTGCTGCAGTCACTTAGAGCAGCAAGAAATAGCCTACAGTTGCCTTGTCGAGCACAGAGACTGAGTACAAGGGTGCAGGCTGCATGTGAGGTAGCTTGGTTGCATAAGCTACTTTATGATATGCATCAGTCTACAGTTGGGCCAGTTGTAATTTATTGTGACAACATGAGTAGTATACACTTGGCAAATAACCCAGTCTATCATGCTAGAACAAAGCACATTGAGGTGCATTATCACTATGTGCGAGAGAGGGTTTTACTAGGTCTTATTGATCTAGTTTATGTCAGCACAGAGGATCAGGTAGCTGACATATTCACGAAGGCATTGGGCGCAGAGAAGCTGTGCAAGTTTAGAGACCTGCTTGGTGTGCAGGAATTGGGATTGAGCTCGAGGGGGAGTGTTGAGATATCGATCTCCACTCGTGATATGCCAGGGTGACCGTTGTGCATTTATGTCACCGACGTGTTAGTTGCAGATGCGGTTGGTATACCACCCATGAATAATAGCTACATGATAGCTATCCTTATCTACTCTAGTTCGTGGCTTGGTTAGTATGCCACCTTAGTTAGTTGAGTTTGGTTTGAGACCCATATATAGGGTTCTTCTATTTCTTTGTATGTAAGTTCTTTTGGCTTCCACAACTAAGAAGAGGAAAACTGTTTTCAGCCTCCACCCTTGTGTGTATTCCCCCATTGTGCAAGCAAGAAAGCTACAAGTGAGACTCCTTTCTTCTCTCCCACAATCTTGACACCTGCTGGTCATATCGCCGCCTGTCGCCCGTCAAATGGTGGCCTGAATGTTGAGATAGAAATCTAGTATTTCTCTCTCCTCTCTCTCTCCCCTAAAGGCAGATTCATGTGGTGAAGAGGAAGAAGAAGAATAGATGATGGATGATTGTCCAATGAAGACCAGATTGCTCCAAAGTGCAAGAAGATTGAAGATTGCTGATTTTGGATTGTCATGAGCATTAATGGTGGCTATAAATTAGTCCCGAGATATGGCAATTAAAAACCCGCAAGCCGCAAAGAATGGTAATCTCATTTTTACAAAGGAAAATGGTGTTTTTATGCAATTTGCTTCATGAATTCTTGTTCCTATGAGATGATTATGCATTATAATGTTGTATTCAATGTCTTTCAACTATTTATGCTCAGAAAATCAGAAAACCATAAGAGTTGTGGATGAAATTAGTAGTGAAAAACCCGTAAATATGCAAAATATGGGAAAATTGGGTGTTTTTGAGACATCAATGGAAAATATCATAAGACACACCAACTAAACTTGTCTTTTTGCTGCAAATGAACCTAAGGGCCATAGCCCACAAGTCATTTTGTATTTTCAGTCATTAAATGTTGCAAAAAAATAAGAGAAAAATAGGAAAAATAAGAGAAAAATAGGGAAAATAAGGGGAAAATAGGGAAAAAATGGATTTTGAGTGCCGAAAATTAAAGAAAAATAAGATTCATGTTTGTGGATGTATGGGGGGTCTGAAGTATAAGGTTTAGCCTCAATTCAGCCCTACCTTTATGTTTTAGTGAGTTTTATGGCTTTTTATGCAATTAAAATGTGAAAAATTAACCCTAAACCTATGCAATATGCACAACCTAAACGGGTGAGGGGTTGGAGTGTAAAAAAAGCGTGTAAATGTTGAATGAAATGATGAAAAGCTTGCTGGTTTTTATGCATACCATATAGATCGGTTGATAATTAGAAATTAAAAACCTAGTAGCACGAGGGTTTCTCGGTGCTAGGTTCATGCAACGCCGCATACGAGTGATAGAGAAATCTATTGAAAGAAATGTTTTCCACATGTGCACCAATGCTGATTTTATTAATTGTTTGAGCACGTGGACATTCACAATTTGCATGAAGCATGAAATTTAAAAGTATCAGATAATACCTCCTAGATGCATAGCAATTGCTTTTTAGAGGAATATGACCAACGTTGAGTGAGTAAGGTTGGCCTAATGCATATATTACTAATATTTCTACTGTGTATCCAATCTGTAGGCTAGGCATTGGGTCTAAGGGAAAGTAAAGTGAGGAAGCATGGTATATGTTCTGGAAATACGCAGATCATAAAAGAGAGAAGTTTGTGTGCGTATGTTACATATGTTTAGCGACGCATCAAGGGGCCAATCCCCAAGGTGTAGAAGAGTCGCAGTGAGGTAGCGGCATTCAGCCGTGGGAGGACCTCCTATGTTTGTACTTCGTGCTATTTGGCAATGTACTTTGGGACTCCCTCTGAGGAGAGTTAATTGGGTTAGATTTGGACTACGAGACGTGATACAAACGCAAGATGTTTAGGAAGATGATGTATGTGTCATCCACGCTTGTGGCCGCGAGGCCGTGGGGTTGTTGAGCGCATGATTGAGGTCCGGCTAGTGCATGAGCCAGTGCCGGCCCGTTTTAGGTCTCGTTAGTGGTGCGTCTGCCGGGAGCTGCTTAGAAGTGGCAGTCTTCGAACCCTGGTTGTCTAGGGACCAGTTAGCAGTTTATGCCAAAGGATACTGAGATTGAGTCGTTATTTATCGATAAGTATTGTCTAGTAGAAATCCAAAAGCAAGAGAGAGACGAAAGAGCTAGGCGACGTGCTGAAATTTTTAGGAGATATTCCCCTAAGCGTAGCGGTGCTGAACCCTTACGAGGGAGTGGATCTAGTGGTCTTGGTGCCACAAGCAGTAAGTTAGGAGAAGGTGGAAGCTCTAGTTCTCCCCTTTCTTCCATAAGCCAGTCTACATCAAGTGCGGGAGGTGTAACCCCACCGTCCCCTATTTCTAGTGCAAATCCAATTTCCGTCATGGCGCAGCCTATTGCAATTCTTGCAGGAACGACGGATTTGCCGGCTCTAGGTTACCCGCTACCCATTTTTAATGGGCTAGTTGAGGAAGATGCGAAACTCCATATCAGGGAGTTTCAAAAGCTGATGTTTAACTGTCGCATCCAAGAAGAAGGACATCTAATGACGTTCTTCAACATGATTCTCAAAGGAAGAGCTGCCATATGGTATCATGGTTTAGAAGCCGGAACCATATTGAATATTGATTCATTTTATGGATCTTTTCGAAGGGAGTTTGCCCCTAAAAGGGGTGGGCAATATTGGATACATGTACTCAACGTGACCCACCAAGAACCACATGAGGATATTCGTGCTTATGCGAAGAAAATAAAAGAGGTTTTCCGTAAGTTGGACACCTCTATTCCTATCCCCGCAGCTACCCAATTGCAATATTTCCTACGTGGTTTGGACTTTAACATCCAATTGTAGTTGAGTAGTGTCTCTTTGGGGGATATAGATACTGCCATTACACGAGCACAAGAAGTGGAATCCCGACTACAAGCAGCCTATGCCTCTCGAGGCAATTTGAATATGGGTCTAGCATTGGGAAATAATATGGCGACGGCCAATGGCAGTGGTAGCCAAGGGATAGCGATGGCTAATCCTAATGGGAGAGGGAACATGATGCAGAATGTTCCTTGATTACCAGCTCCACCTAGCATGTCGATGCCTACGGGCAGCCAAATGGCTCCAAATGGTGGAGGCCAGACAGTTAATCCTAATACATGCATGTGGGTCAACAACCAGTTCCTAATCGAATTGTTAGGCCAATGGAACGACAGGGTAATGATCAAGGTTACGAGTCGAGTGCTTCCAATGTTCTTGGCGAGGCTAAGGACATGATGAAGCATTATACCGACATGATTACGGAGCAGTATTGACAAATAGCCGTTCATGTCAACTTCCTTAAAAAACAACAAAATTTGATAGGAAGTAGATACCCAGATGAGGGTGCACCTTTGAGGTTTAGTTGCAAATGGTATGGTGGGAAATATTATCCACAAAACTGTCCAATGTCAAGTGCGACATCTGTGGAAAATCCAGCCATTTAGCAGCCACTTGCTGGAGTAAGATTAGTTCCCTCCAGCGAGGTAGTCGGCAACCAGGGCCTGTTAATCATCGTGCGCAAGGAAATGATTCCCAGCGAGAAGACGGGCCTAAACAAATACTCCAACGACCAAAGGTGGCAGTGGAGGAGCTACCTAGTGGTAGTGGGGTTAGTTTGATTGAGGCTGTACGTGTTAATGACGCTGAAACCTCTAATCTGCGAGCTGTCCTTACAAGAGGTCAAAAGGGTAGAGAGGCTGACAAGGATAAGCCTGTCGACGGAAACCCTAAACAAGGCGACAAAGGAACTCAAGTTTTGGATCCTGCCATGGAAGGGGGACCTTTGAAGCCCGTGGAGATTAAAGCCGATGTTAAGAAGGATAAGGAACCACCAAAGAAGAAGGTGAAAGTTAAAAAAGAGACGATAAAGCCGGTTTAGCGACCTAAAGAGTGGATGGTTTGGCGTGAAAAACGAACTCTATCGAACTATCATGAATTCGATTTGGCGAGCTCGCTTTGTGAAGTCAAGTCGGATGTAAACTTCTTACATCTTATTAAGCTTTCCCTAGGAGTACGCAAGAAATTTAGAAAGATCCTGCGTATCAGGTATATCGTAGAACCTTTGGGTATTGCGCGAGTTGGTGATGACTGGTTCGAGCATGCTGAGAAGTATTGCCCAAGGGTTGCAGCCTATGTCGATGGGATATTAGTAGATTATGCCATTGTCGACACGGGATCATCTGTTAACATTATGAGTTGTGAACTGATGGAAAGGTTGGGTCTTGCGATCCAGAAAGATACCTCCACAATTCTCAGAATGGCGGATGATAGTTTGAGACAACCGGAAGGCTGCATTACTAAGGTCCATGTCACTGTTGCAAATGTAGAATGCCTGTTGGACTTTAGGGTGATTCGTTTTGCAGGGCGTCCAAGTTACCAAGTATTACTTGGACGACCTTGGATCTTGCAAGCGGACTGCCAAGTGGATATACCCGACCGGTCGACTGATATTCGGCAGAGGTGCCCAGCGTGTGGTGGTTGATGCCTACCTTGAGTCTCCGCAGAGTGAGAGAGCTCCTCTATCTTCTACAAAATTGGAGACATTAGAGGATGTATCCGCCAGTGAGACATCATCGAATGATGAGTCCAAAGAGGGATCCACCACGGAAGACATCTATCAGATCACTTTGAACGAGCCGATAGAGGCCCAAGATCATATAAGAGATGTAGATGTTATCGAGCTAGACCTTGGTACGCCTGATGAGTCGCGACCAATTAAATTAGGTTCTATGCTCAGTTCAACAGAAAGGGAGGACTATGTGTCCCTAATTCAAGAATTCTGCGACATCTTTGCTTGGAGTTATGATGAGCTGAGAGGCATCCCTCCCAGCCTGGCTATTCATACAATTCCATTGAAAGAAGGCAGTCGCCCTGTACGACAGAAAGTAAGGCGTATGCCTTTCGAACTCAGGGACGGGCTGTATGAGGAGCTACAGAAGCTTCGAAAAGCGGGTTTGATTTTTCCTGTGCAACACACGGAATGGTGTTCGCCAGTTGTGATCAGAAAGAAGAAGAATAATCAAATCCGATTATGTGTAGACTTTAGGGAGCTGAATAAGCAGACAGTTAAGGACTACTACCCGTTGCCATTTATTGCCCAGATTTTGGATCAATTAGTGGGTAGGGAGATATATTCGTTTATGGATTGCTTTGCAGGATATAACCAGATGGCAATTGCAGAAGAGGACAAGTTGAAAACAACTTTTATTACTGTCTTTGGTACTTTTGCGTACCATGTGATGGCCTTTGGTTTATGTAATGCGCTTGGTTCGTGGCAACGAATAGCAGATAAGACATTCGGTGACATACCCCCTGAAGAGTTGAAGGTGTTTATTGATGACTTAGGGGCCGCCACCGTGAGAGAAAGGTAGTTGATCGTTTTAAGAAAATGCTTTGAGCGCTGCAGACAATTTTGTATTGCTCTTAACCCACGGAAATGCGTTTTTGGAGTAACTCATGGGCTATTGCAGGGCCATGTGGTCAGTTCAGTAGGTATTGTGACAGATCCCGAGAAGGTCAAAGTCATAGTTGCCATGGGTCCACCACACACTTCGAAAGAAGTTCATAGCTTTCTGTCTTCGGTTGGTTATTACCGTAGATTCATAAACGCCTTGGCAGAAAGAATGTTGCCGCTTACAAATCTATTGTCCTTTAGCTGTTTGTTTGTATGGAACGACCCTTGTAAGATAGCATTTGAGGATGTGAAGCACGAGCTAGTAAAAGCACCTGTTTTGAAAGCACCTAAAAGAGGTGAGGTGTTCTATATATTTTCAGCAGCCACCATGCATAGTATCAGCTACTGTTTAGCCCAAATTTGGGAAGAAAAATGGTACCACCCGATTGCTTTTGCTAGTCGGAAGCTGGGGGTATCCAAAATCAATTATACCTACATGGAGAAGTTGTGTCTGGTGATGGTCTTTGGGACCAAGAAATTCAGGCATTATATTCTCTATGAGAAAGTCATACTTTATACGAAGGCGGAGGGGCTTCGATTATTGATGAATAAGCTGCAGCCGCCTGATCGTCTAGCGAAGTGGTTAATCACTTTGTAGGAATTTGATTATGAGATCAGGAGTAAGCCACCAAGGTTGCAAGGCATTGTGGAATGTCTTGTGGACTTTGGGGAGCCGAAAGAATCTGTGGCTGAAGATAGTGACATGGAGTTGTTATTTAAAATAGATACGGCGTCTATTCCCTCCTGGTACGTTGCAATAACGCATTATTTATCGACAGGAGAGGATGGCTCCGAACTATCTAAAGCTGAGAGAAGGAAAATTAAGCAGCAAGCATTAAAGTTTGCCTTGATCGCAGGTACATTATATCGGCAAGGGGTTAATGACATCTATCGCCGATGTGTGATGCCTGACGAGGTGCCATTCATTTTGGAAGAGTGCCATGATTCTGCTTGCGGAGGCCATTTTGCTGGACGGCTTACAGCACAAAAGGCTTTAAGAGCAGGTTATTGGTGGCCTGCCATCTTCCAGGATGCATTTGCGTATGTTAAGAGATGTGATATTTGTCAACGACATGATAGTCGAGAGAATAGGAAAAGACCACTCACCCCTATTATGGCGATACTTCCATTTGAGAAGTGGGGAATAGATTTTGTGGGTCCTATTACTCCGTCGTCGATTGCGCAAAAGAGGTATATCATTGTAGCAACTGACTACTTCACAAAGTGGTCAGAAGCACGTGCAACAAGGAAAGATGATGCTAAAGAAACTGCTAGTTTCCTTTTAGATCAGATAATATGCCGTTTTGATCCGCCAAAAGAATTAGTGTTGGACCGCGGAACCCATTTCCTGAATAAGGTGATCAAAAGCTTGACAGAGGCTTGGTAGATCAAGCACAACAAAACGACTCCTTATAATCCGCAGGCGAATGGGTAGGTTGAAAGCACCAACAAGCAGCTTGTGGGTATCCTATCGAAAGTCGTATTTGAAAAGAAACGCGACTGGGATAAGAAGCTGTATGTGGCAGTATGGGCATATAATACCACGTTCAAGTGAGCCACTGGCCACACGCCGTTCAAACTAGTTTATGGTGAAGAGTGCATTTTACCCTTAGAAATTGAGTTACCGACTATTAGATTCACAATAAACTATTCTTTGGGTAATGAGGATGCCCTATTAGAGCGATTTACAACCTTAGCACACCTGGATGAAATTAAGTTGCAAAGCCTATTACACCAAGAGGTGGCTAAACGTCGCATGAAACAGTTGCATGATCTAAAAGCGAAGAAGTACACCTTTAAGAAGGGGCAACTGGTTTTATATTATGATGCGCATAGGGAGCTTTTCCCAGGAAAATTGGAACCTAAATGGGATGGACCCTACAAAATCGTTAGGTTAGGGAAGAATAAGTCTACAGCCCTATTAGCTGATTTACAGGGAGTAGAGTTTAAGAATAAGGTTAATCTTAATAAGATTAAACCTTACTATTTCTAAGTCTGCTAATACAAAGGAAACGCATTGTAGGTCCATGCTAGGAATGATTTGAGACCTGCGGACGAGCTTAAAACTTGGTTGATGCGTCGGTTAATCCCTTATTTGGAGCACCCATATCTGGAGCAAAGATACCATCAGGGGAAACTCATTTGGTGGAGCAAAGGATATACGGTGATTGAGCAAGAAGACGGAACTTTTGTGTGGGAGATCAAAGTCTTCTGCCATCACTGTTTACGACTGTTGACGAGTATCCCCGTTGACTTCAATGAAGAAGGTGGGATGGAGACGTCAGTTCATCCTCTCAATATGCTAAAATTTGATTACCATAATTACGAATAGAGGAGTTCGCGATGGTTGGCTATGTAAACCCATTGTGGACGTATACATTATATTTTGACGGAGCGTCCAGGGGCCCTAATAGAAAAGGAAGTGTAGGAGTAGTAATCCGCGACCCCCGACGAAGAGCTACGATGAAGTTAGCTACTTATCTCGGGGTAGGATTCACTAACAATATGGCGGAGTATAAAGCCTTGATTATGGGACTGTATATTGCCAAGCAAGGTGGTATTCGTCGATTGTTAGTAAAAGGGGATTCCCAGTTGATCCTGAATCAGCTAGATGGGACATACACAGTGCGGAATCCCATTCTTTGTATGTATCATCGGACTGCGATGACCCTACTAGAGGAGTTTGAGAGAGTGTCTTTTCAGCTGATTCCACATTACTGGAATCAGTTTGTGGATTCATTAGCAAATCTTGCTTATGAGGAAGACCTCTTCTTTAATTGTGGTCCTAGTTTGGATATTGTGAATCAATGATGAAACAGGACCCGGTCGCTTGTGGGGGATGTTATCAGAACATGCAATATATGGCAGATGATGGTTGATATGGGTGATGCAAAGAGTAGCCGAGACCAATCTACCGTTATTATCTGGGACTGATAGGTTGATTAGACATCATATTATGCGTACGCCTCTTGCTATCTATGCAGGAGGGATGGGTCATAACCTCATGCATTTAGTTTACGGCTACGAGCCTGTTTTTCCTCCTTGGAAAGGAGCTTATGATTGTGTATATGTGCTATTCCGAGGAAGGATGTGTAGGTGCTACTGTGTTTTATTTCGTTAGGCCAAGAGGGCCGATTTAGTTTTGTAGTGAAGTGTTTTATTTCATTAGGCCAAGAGGGCCAGTTGTTTGTTTAGTGCAGGTGCGTTTAATGGTTTCTTGTTTGAGTTCTGTGCTAGACAGGTTTGAAGAAGAGCTTGGAAGGAGCCTTTTTGTTGCATGGAAGCTTCTTGTGGCCCTATCCAGGTGATATCCTTCCTTTATGAGTACTGTGGTTGTTTGTTATATGTGGTTGAGTACTTGTTAAGGGGGGTTTTTCGTTTCTTGTTGGGGACCGACATCCAAGGCATGAAGTCCCGAGGTTTCGGTTTAGTATGTTTGAGGGAGGTCTGAGTAGTCGTTGCCTCCTGTAAAGACATTGTCAGGCATCGAAAGACCTGTTTTAGAAGGGAGTTCTAGTGACCCTATTCTGCTAGCCTGCTAGGCAGCCGTTCTAGGCGCTCTTGTTAGTTGTGAGGCCGTTAGAGAAGCCTGCCAGAAGAAAAATAATGATGATAAGGGGAAACAAGAAACCCTGAATATCTGACAAGATAATAAATATAGATACAAAGGTGTGTAAAAAGGGGTTCTAACCCCTATCAAAGAAAAGAAAGAAAAATTTATAAGCAGTTGATCATCACCTTGCGAAGGCCTGGTAGGGTCCTGGGGACGAGTCAGACTCAGGGCCGATACCTTGTCTTCCTAGGGGTGGCATCTTGCTGGAAAAAAAATGAAGAAAGGTTGCAGCAAAAATAAAAGTGAGCATTAGAAAAGGATTAAGTGTCGCCTTGTGAGGGCTTGGTATGTTCTTAGGTACCGAGACAGGTCCTGAGGCCGATGCCCGATTCTCCTTGGGTCACTACGCTCAGCTCCCTTCTTTTTACATGCCCAAGTATGTCAATAAACTAAAAACCCCAAAAGAAGAAATGTACTGAAAGAAAATACTTCTTGATCAGGCTATAGGAGTCCTCGCCTAGTAGGAGCTCCTAGTTGTGTTGTCCTTAGTTGATAGGTAGTTCAGACCACCACTTAGGGCAACCTCTTTGACAGTTCTTTTTAGTTTGGATGTGTTGGAGCAGTTGGTTAATAACTCGCTTCGGATCTTCTATTAGATGATGCTAGGCCTACTCCTTGTAGATGTCATGCCTTGGTTTGTCAGGGGGTAGGGGGAGCATTGTGCTGAGTTTTATCGCCTATTTGTTTTGTATCAGCTTGATGCTTCTTTGGTTGTTTATGTGCAGATATGTTCGTGGATTCGATGGGCTGAGTCGCCCTATCCCGTGGTCGCCAATGAGATGTCAAGATTGTGGGAGAGAAGGAAGGAGTCTCGCTTGAAGCTTTCTTGCTTGCACAATGGGGGAAGACACACAAGGGTGGAGGCTGAAAACAGTTTTCCTCTTCTTAGTTGTGTAAGCCAAAAGAACTCTAGTACAAAAGAAATAGAAGAACCCTATGTACGGGTCTCAAACCAAACTCAACTAACTAAGGTGGCATACTAACTGAGCCACGAACTAGAGTAGATAAGGATAGCTATCATGTAGCTATTATTCATGGGCGGTGTACCAACCGCGTTTGCAACTGACACGTCGGTGACATAAATACACAACGGTCACCCTGGCGTATCACGAGTGGAGCTCGATATCTCAACACTCCCCCTCGAGCTCAATCCCAATTCCTGCACACCAAGCAGGTCTCTGAACTTGCGCAGCTTCTCTGTGCCCAATGCCTTCGTGAATATGTCAGCTATCTGATCCTCTGTGCTGACATAAACTAGATCAATAAGACCTAGTAAAACCCTCTCTCGCACATAGTGATAATGCACCTCAATGTGCTTTGTTCTAGCATGATAGACTGGGTTATTTGCCAAGTGTATACTGCTCATGTTGTCACAATAAATGACAACTGGCCCATCTGTAGACTGATGCATATCATAAAGTAGCTTATGCAACCAAGCTACCTCACATGCAGCCATTGCTGCACCCCTGTACTCAGCCTCTGTGCTCGATAAGGCAACTGTAGGCTGTTTCTTGCTGCTCCAAGTGACTGCAGCACTCCCAAAAGAGAACACATATCCACTGGTAGATCGTCTATCATAGATACTACCAGCCCAATCAGCATCAGTGTATCCATGCAACTGTATCTGAACCCCAGTCTCATAAAATAGTCCATACTGCAATGTGGACTTCACATACCTGAGTATGCGTCTAGCCGCATCCAAATGTGGTTTCCTTGGAGCCTGCATAAACTGACTTACCAATCCAACAGCATAGCTCAAATCTGGCCTGGTAATAGTCATATAAATCAAACTTCCTACTATGCGTCTGTACATAGTAGGGTCTTCTAGAAGCTCACCTGCATCTGTGCTCAGCTTCACATTCTGCTCCAAAGGAACTGAAATAGGCTTACAGCCTGTCATCCCATATTTGGACAGCATGTCCAATCCATATTGCCTCTGCAAGAGCTGTATCCCACTTGGTGATCTAATCACCTCAATGCCCAAGAAATAACGCAGCTCTCCCAAATCCTTCATCTCAAACTTCTGCTTCAATAGCATTTTCACATGAAGGATATCTTCATCACTGTCACCTGTCATAATCAAATCATCAACATAAATGACAAGTAGCATAATACCTTTCTCTATTTTTCTCACATAAAGTGAGAAATCTGCCTTGGAAATCTGAAAGCCAATAGTGACAAGATACTGTCCTATCTTGTCAGACCATGCTCTAGGTGCTTGCTTCAAGCCATACAAGGCTTTCTTCAATGTGCAAACAAACTCAGGATGAACAGCATGCACATAACCTGGTGGCTGCTCCATATAGACCTCTTCTTGCAAATCACCATGCAAGAAGGCATTCTTTACATCCATCTGATGTAAAGACCATCCCTTTGATGCAGCCATAGCAATGACTGCTCTTACAGTTGCCATCCTTGCAACTGGACTGAATGTTTCTTCATAGTCAATGCCATATGTTTGTGCATACCCCTTGACTACTAATCTTGCCTTGTATCTGTTCACAGAACCATCTGCATTGTGCTTCACCTTATAAACCCACTTACAGCCAATTGCATTCTTACCTTTAGGCAAATGTACCAATTCCCATGTAGCATTTGCTTCCAAGGCATCCATTTCTTCATCCATGGCTTTCTCCCATTTTTCTTTTCCCATGGCTTCCTCAAAAGAAGTGGGTTCTGGTTCCTGTATCACTTTAACCATATATGCATAATGAATGGCTGTAAATCCATCATATTTCAGCCTATCCACAGGATACCTAGCTCTGGTAGACCTGCACAAAGTAGGTTCACTCCCAGGTGCTCTCAAAACATCCCTGGTCTTCCTCACTCCAGGTGTAACAATAGAAGGAATACCCAACTCATCATCAATGCTCTGTTCTGAGCCACTGGATTCACCATCCACATAAGAGTGACCTGCATTAACATCAAACATGGGCTGATCTACCTTCTCTTTTCCTTTTTGTGATACCTGCATACCACTATTTGCGCTGCCTTCAGAAGATTCTCCTGATCTCAATCTGCCTGTCCATGGCGAAGAATGTGAACCACTACTAGAGGACGCTCCAGGTCCACTAATATTTTGTGACTGCTGCTGTGAATTCTGTGCAGCATTACCATTTTGTGCATCTACATCATCAATCACATTTACTGGTTTATACCAGCTACTCATCTCATCAAAAACAACATCTCTGCTCATTGTAAACTTACGAGTAGAAGGGTTATAGCATCTATACCCTTTTTGCTGCAGAGAGTAACCAATAAAGATGCACTTCTCAGCTTTTGGATCCAACTTGGATCTCAACTCATCTGGCACATGTACATAGGCAATGCAACCAAAAATTTTCAAATGAGAAATATCTGGTTTCCTACCAGTATACCTCTCCTCTGGAGTCATTCCATGTATTGCTGCAGTGGGAGTCCTGTTCATTATGTAGACTGCTGTAGCAACTGCTTCAGCCCAATGAAAATCTGGCAGGTCTTTTTCATTGAGCATGGCACGAGACACCTCTCCAATATGCCTGTTTTTCCTTTCTGCAATTCCATTTTGTTGTGGGGTATAACTGCATGAATATTGCTGCTTTATGCCATGCTCCTGCAAGAACTTTGCAAATTCATTTGAGAGGTACTCTCCCCCTCCATCTGACCTTAGGCATTTTATTTGCAGACCTGTTTCTTTTTCAGCCAAAGCTTTAAGGGTTTTGAAATGCCCAAAAACTTCACTTTTCTTTTTCATAAAATACACCCAAACTTTTCTGCTATAGTCATCAATAAAAGTGACAAAATAATGACAGCCTCCAAGAGATGCAGCTTTAGTAGTCCACACATCAGAGTGGATTAATTCCAATGGCTTCTCACTCTCTTGAACATGTCTAGGAAATGGTTTCCTTGCCTGTTTTCCAAACTGACAGGCTTCACATACCTTATGCATTTCTGCAACCTTGAATTTTGGCAATCCTGCAACAATATTTTGGGCCTGCATTGATTTAAGTCGCTGTACATTAACATGACCAATGCGTTTATGCCAGATATCAATATCTGCAACTACACCGGTCCCATGTGCAAACATTGCTGCACTCAATTCAGACATGTCTGCATCCAATGTAAACATTCTGCCCTTCTTCTTTCCTTTTGCTATCAAGCGACCTTTATTTTTCATATCCTCAACAAAGCATCCATGAGGATTAAATCTGACCTGCAAGCCCTGTTCAACCATTTGACCAACAGAAACCAGATTCTTGGTGATATTCGGGACATGAAATACATCGGACAGGTATTTCTTTTTCCCATCCTGCATAGACAAGGGAATTTTTCCAATCTGCACAATAGGATGTGCAGTATCATCACCAGTCTCCACAAATCCTGGTTTTTCCATTTTCCTTGCATCCTCCATCCATTCTGCATGACCTGTCATGTGGTTTGATGCACCTGAATCAACATACCATACATCATTGCTTTCTTCTGCACTTGTCACAGAATTGTTCATGTGCTGCACCATAAACAAGTGCTCATTTCTGTCATCACCCTGTCTACTAGAAGATGCATAATTCCCTTGTTGCAGTTTTCCATTCATGATGTCATTCTGCTTTTTATAGCAGTCTTTAGCCATATGACCCATTTTACCACAGTAGTAGCATTCAACATTACTGTTTGCATTTTGACCTCTTTGCCATCCACCACGACCTCTTTGGCTCCCCCTGCCTCTAGAGTTACCACGTCCTCCTCCATAGGACTGGTTTTCTTGAGTTTGCTGCATATTCTGATTTCTACCACGGCCTCCAAATCGGCCTCCTCTACCTCTGCCTCTACCTCTTCCAGCATTTGAGTAGAAGACAGCTTCTTTTGAAGTTCCTCCTGAAGAAGATGCACCACCATTTCTCTGTTCCTCAGAAATTAGAAGAGCAATCAGCTCCTCAAAATCAGGAAATCTTTCACGAACTGAAATGGATGTCCGAAACTGTGCATAATCCTTTCCTAGACCATTCAAGGTCACAGAAACTAAATCATCATCTTCCACTGGTGACCCAATGGAAGCAAGTGCATCTGCAATCTTCTTCACCTTCATGTGGTAGTCGTTGATGCTCATATTTTCTCTTTGCACATTGTGCAACTCTTGCTTGAGCTGCATTTTCCTGGCTTGCGTATTTGTGCTATACATTTTTGACCAAGTATCCCATGCCTCCTTTGGCGTACTTGCATCCTGAATATGCACAATCATAGAGTCTGAAATGCTGATAGACAGCCAATACATAACTTTCCTGGCTCTCTCATGCCATGCTTTAAATGCCTGCATTTGCTGTTGATTGGGAACATCAGGAAGAACTGGTTCTTCTTCATTTCCTGCAACAAATTCCCAATATCCTTTTCCCATAAGGAAATTCGTCATTCTAAACTTCCATGCTTGGAAGTTGTTCTTGTCAAGCTTTTCAGTGACAATCTGTGAAAGAGAATCAGATGCCATTACAGAAGACTGCAAAAAATTTTGTCACTGCAAAAACCACAGCTTCACCCTCACAAGGGAAAATCTGCAAAACTCGCGAAAGTGGTATTTGACCACACAGTCACTTCCTAGTGACGATTTTGCATCAACAGGCAACAGGGATGATTCTGTAACTCCAAATGTCTCTGCACACAAGCATACGATGCAATCTCTGTGGTAACTTCTCACCGACCTGTAGAACAGTGGTCGCACAGCATAAAACAGGGCCTTTTCCTGAGTGCGTGCAGAAAACTTCCGCCTTCAAAACAGGCCCCGAAATGGCCTCAAATCAGAAAAACAGGGTCGCCAAGAGCTAAAGCTCTCTCCCACAGCATATACTGCCCTCTTGCTTCACCGCGAAGGGCGTCTCAACCTGAGACAATGCACTCTTGCAATTTCCGGCTGTGCTACCTGCAGAGATCTGCTCCCAAAACAGAAAATGAAAGCAACACTGCTCCTCTTACCAGAACACCGCGAGCTTGGCTTGCTTTCTTGAGCTCCTTACCACGAACAAGGCTCTGATACCATGTCAAGATTGTGGGAGAGAAGGAAGGAGTCTCGCTTGAAGCTTTCTTGCTTGCACAATGGGGGAAGACACACAAGGGTGGAGGCTGAAAACAGTTTTCCTCTTCTTAGTTGTGTAAGCCAAAAGAACTCTAGTACAAAAGAAATAGAAGAACCCTATGTACGGGTCTCAAACCAAACTCAACTAACTAAGGTGGCATACTAACTGAGCCACGAACTAGAGTAGATAAGGATAGCTATCATGTAGCTATTATTCATGGGCGGTGTACCAACCGCGTCTGCAACTGACACGTCGGTGACATAAATACACAACGGTCACCCTGGCGTATCACGAGTGGAGCTCGATATCTCAACATGAGAGAGGAATTTTGGTGCCAAGAAGTGCTTAAAAATAGCTAAAAATTATGAATATCAAGGGAAAAATATTCAACGTCGAAGGCGGCGGCTCGATCTAGGACGATTTTAAGCGCCAAAGTGCTTTAAAGGCGCCCGAGCGACACTTGTTGATTTTTCATAATTTTTCAAACAGTTGTGCCGGTTGACACAAGTTACTGGCCAATGCGGGATGCCGAGCCGGATGCCCAGGATTTTTCAGAGCTCAATTCCGAGTCCAGACGGGAAAATGGCCAAGAATTGGTCAAGATTTGAAAAGGTGGACATGAGTTGGGCCAAGTGGTAAGTGGCCCTTGGGGTCTTGGAAGCATTTTATGCCAAACAAAATCGTGGCATGAGGAAGAAGTGAAAAAAAACGTGAAGAAGAAGGAGAGGAAACTGCGCCCGAAAAATGCGCCATGAGAGGAGGAGAGGCAACTTGCCTGCTACACACAACCCATCCAACTGATCATTGGCCTTGTCTTCCTTCTCCCTGCTGGTCATATCGCCGCCTCTCGCCCGTCAAATGGTGGCCTGAATGTTGAGATAGAAATTTAGTCTTTCTCTCTCCTCCCTCTCTCTCCCCTAAAGGCAAATTCATGTGGTGAAGAGGATGAAGAAGAATGGATGATGGATGCTTGTCCAATGAAGACCGGATTGCTCCAAAGTGCAAGAAGATTGAAGATTGCTGATTGTGGACTGTCATGAGCATTAATGGTGGCTGGAAATCAGTCCCGAGATATGACAAATAAAAACCCGCAACCTGCAAAGAATGGTAATCTCATTTTTACAAATTAAAATGGTGTTTTTATGCAATTTGCTTCATGAATTCTTGTTCCCATGAGATGATTATGCATTATAATGTTGTATTCAATGTCTTTCAACTGTTTATGCTCAGAAAATCAGAAAATCATAAGTGTTGTGGATGAAATTAGTAGTGAAAAACCCATAAATATGCAAAATATGGGAAAATTGGGTGTTTTTGAGACATCAATGGAAAATATAATAAGACACACCAACTAAACTTGTCTTTTTGCTGCAAATGAACCTAAGGGCCACAGCCCACAAGTCATTTTGTATTTTCAGTCATTAAATGTTGCAAAAAAATAAGAGAAAAATAGGGAAAACAAGAGAAAAATAGGAAAAATAAGGGAAAAATAGGGGAAAAATGGATTTTGAGTGTCGAAAATTAAAGAAAAATAATATTCATGTTTGTGGATGTATGGGGGGTCTGAAGTATAAGGTTTAGCCTCAGTTCAGCCCTACCTTTATGTTTTAGTGAGTTTTATGGCTTTTTATGCAATAAAAATGTGGAAAATTAACCCTAAACCTATGCAATATGCACAACCTAAACGGGTGAGGGGTTGGAGTGTAAAAAAAGCGTGTAAATGTTGAATGAAATGATGAAAAGCTTGCTGGTTTTTATGCATACCATATAGATCGGTTGATAATTAAAAATTAAGAACCTAGTAGCACGAGGGTTTCTCGGTGCTAGGTTCATGCAACGCCGCATATGAGTGATAGAGAAATCTATTGAAAGAAATGTTTTCCACATGTGCACCAATGCTGATTTTATTAATTGTTTGAGCACAATTTGCATGAAGCATGAAATTTAAAAGTATCAGATAATACCTCCTGGATGCATAGCAATTGCTTTTTAGAGGAATATGACCAACGTTGAGTGAGTAAGGTTGTCCAAGTTGTAGGCTAGGCGTTGGGTCTAAGGGAAATTAAAGTGAGGAAGCATAGTATATCTCCTAGAGATACGCGGATCATAAAAGAGAGAAGTTTGTGTGCGTATGTTACATATGTTTAGCGACGCATCGAGGGGCCAATCCCCAAGGTATAGGAGAGTCGCAGTGAGGTAGCGGCATTCAGCCGTGGGAGGACCTCCTATGTTTGTACTTCACGCTATTTGGCAATGTACTTTGGGACTCCGTCTGAGGAGTGTTAATTGGGTTAGAGTTGGACTATGAGACGTGATACAAATGCAAGATGTTTAGGAAGATGATGTATGTGTCATCCACGCTCGTGGCCGCGAGGCCGTGGGGTTGTTGAGTGCATGATAGAGGTCCGGCTAGTGCATGAGCCAGTGCCGGCCCGTTTTAGGTCCCGTCAATAGTGAGATAAATCAGGTTGTCCTGTCTATACATAGTGACTTCTCTATTTTACTTCCAACATTAATTGAAAGTTTGACATTATGATCCAATGGTGTTTCCATGGGCTTACACTCCATCCCATATTTTAACAACATATCCTGAGCATACTATTTTTGTAGCAGCTATATACCTTGAGGTGTAGATACAACCTCAATCCTAATGAAATATTTTAGCTCTCCCAAATCTTTTACCTTAAAGTTAGCCTATAATATGGTTTTAATTTCAGCAGTTCCATGGTCATCATCTCTATTGTGATCAAGTCATCCACGTAAATCACCAATAATACATAGCCTTTCTTCGTCTTCTTTGTGAAGAGACTATGGTCTGCATAACCCATTTGAAAGCCAAGATACTATAAATACATACTAATGTGAGCATTCCATACTCTCAGTGTAGTTTCAGTCCATACAAGGCCATTTTTAGCCTACACACATGCTTCGGGCAATCAAGGTGTATATAACCCTCAAGCTATTCCATATACACCTCCTCAATCAAATCTCCATTCAAAAATACATTATTGACATCCATTTGCCAAAGCTTCCATCCCTTAGATGCTACTGGTCTTACAGTTGCCATCTTTGCAATTGGGCTAAAAGTCTCCTCATAATCTAAACTATACTGCTATGCATAATCCTTAGCAACCAACCATGCTTTATATCTTTCCAACAATCCATCTAACTTGCATTTCACCTTGTGAACCCACTTATAGCAAATGGGTGTTTTATCTTCAGGTAGATTGACCAACTCTAATGTATCATTTTTAGCCAATGTTGTGTATTCCTCATCCATGGCAAGACACCAATTTTGAACTCCAACTACCTCATTGAACTTCTAGGCTATTTGTAACCCATCATTGTAGGCAAAATATTGGGCTGAATACCCAGTGTATGTTAGCCTATCAATAGGATTTCTGACCCTTTTTGACCTTCTTAACTATGGTTCACTATGCAATTGCCTCTCATGAGGCAAAACATACTTGCTTTACTTTACACTGGGCATCATAACTTATGGTATGCCCAATTCACTATCAAGACTATCACTACTAGGTGACTCATAGCGAGATGTAAGTGGGCCAGCTACATAATCAAACTTCTTCTATTTGCCTTTATCTTATCTCCTCCTTATTGACATATCCATGTTAGTGGATGCAGAACTATGACTACATAGCCATACTATCTAGGGATTGACAATAGAAGAACCATCACCTATAGGTCCACTCATTGTAGTACTAGTAGAAGGGTAATTTATTACGAGGAGGGTTGGCTGGTCCATCAAAAATCATTGCACTCTGACCATCATACTATGATAACAAATCATCAAATACTACATCCCTACTTATCAAAGTCTCACAAGTAGATGGATTATAGCACTTATAGGCCCTTTTGTCCTATGCATAGCCAAGAAAGGCACTCTTTATAGACTTTAGGTCTAACTTCCTTCTCTTTTCATTAGGCACATGTACATAAGCAATGCAACAAAATACTTTAAGGTGGCTGATAGCAGGCTTGTGAGACCATACAATTTCTCATATGGTGTGAGGTCATGAATCCCAACTATAGGTGTTCTATTCAATACATAAACAATAGTGACAATTGCTTTAGCCCCATAACCATTTGGTAAGTTATTTTCAGTAAGCATTGCCTTGGCAGCTTTCATAAGCACATGATTTTTTCTCTCAGTCACACCATTCTATTGTGGTGTATAACTTCATGTTAACTGTCTTTTAATGCCATATTTTTCCAAGTACTAGTCAAATTCCCAAGACGCATATTCTCCACCTCCATCACATCTCAGACATGAGATATAACATCCAAATTCATTTTCAACATGTGTCTTAAAATCTTTGAAAATATCAAGCACAGATCTTTGTGCTTCAAGATATACAACCATGTATACCTACTAAAGTCATCAATAAATGACACATAATATTTGGCACCACCAAAAGATGCATTATGGATTGAACCCCATACATATGAATGTATCAATTATAGAGGTTGAGAACTATTTTTGACATGTCTCATAAATGAAAACCTTGCTTGTTTCCCAAACTGACAAGCGGAACATACATGTCCAAGATCCATATGCTTAAGCTTTGGCAAGTCAAGTACAACCTCCTTTTGGTGCATATTTTCCAACCTCTAAATTTTTACATGACCAATGTGTTTGTGCTAGATTTCCACATCTCTAACTACTCCATTATCATGGGCAAACATGGTTTCTTTTACCTCAAGGATAGATGCATATAAAGTGAACAACTTATTATCTCTTTTGCCTCCTCTTTAGCAATCAATTTGCAGCCATTTCAATATTCTTCAATAAACAACCATCTTTGTTGAATCTGACATGCAGATTTTGCACTGCCATCTAATCAACAAATAGTTGATTCTTAGTGATAGATGGCACATGTAACACATCATACAAGCTCTTCTTCCTACCATCATGCATAACCAATGGAACCACATCTGTATATTGAATATCATGATATGTGTCATCACCAATGCAAACATATCCATGAGAGCCTACAATTAGCTCATCAAACCACTCACCATGTAGAGTCATATGATTAGATGTACTTGAGTCTATATACCATTTTTGATTAGCCTTGTCTTGCTTAGGCGTATCCTTGGAAATATGTTGCATAGCAGATACCCTATATGTTTGATCATCATGAGTGTTACTGGAAGATGCATAGTTTCCATGTTGTCTGACTTTTTCTTTCATGCTAGCTTACTTTTTGTGATAGTCATTTGCTATGTGTCCATATCTACCATAATAATGACAATCTTTATCCCTATTGAAATGATCATGTGATTGTCAAAACTACCTCTGCATCTAGGTGATCTTCCCCTGCCTCTAAAGGCTCCAAATTCTCTTTGGCCTTGTGCATTGGAACTCTACCGTGTATTCTATTGCTATTGTCCATAAGTATTCTGAGTGTCACCATCACCTCAAAAAGTTCCATGAGCTCTACCACCTCTAGCTCACTGATTAGAGTAAAAGATGGTATCTCTACTCTGAGAGATACTAGAACCTATATTCAAGCTGAGCTTGACTTCCTTAGGTAGCAACAAAGCAAGCAGCTCATCCCAATTAGGGGAGTTTGTCCTTACAGAGATTGATGTATCAAAAGCCTCATATTCCTTTCCCAAACCATTCAAGGTAATTGCAATCATGTCATCATCATCAACTTTGCAACCAATCGTAGTTGATTTGCAATGGTTTTAATCTTTGTCACATAATCTTGAATGCTCTTGCCAATTTTGGTCATCTTATTAGATTGTTGCTTCAGCTATATTTTCCATGCATGAGTCATATTGCCATAGTTCTCATGAGAATTTTCCAAGTATCCTTTGGAGGTTGATAGCTAGTAATCTGCATAGCCATTGCATCTGAGATACATAAATAGAACCAATGCAAAACTTTGCTAGCTCTTTTTGACCATTATCTATGAGCTCTCACTTGCTTTGTAGTTGGATTTCTATTTGGGAGTCTTGATTCAGCTTCATCTCCTATGTAAAATCCCCAATAGCCTCTTCCAATTAGAAAGTTTTGCATTCTAAATTTCCATAAAGCAAAGTTCTTCTTGTCAAGCTTCTCCCCCACAATTTGAGTAATATTATCGAAACCTGTAGTATTTGCCATACCTACACAATTGAAGGCATTCAAGGCAATGTTCAACTTGTCATCAATGCCTGGCTTCCTACCACCCAACGTGCCTTTTCACTGCTTAAAATGCTCGCATAACATTCAAGTAGCTAATGTACATGTATATGTACCCTACATGCAGTTTAGTCTAGCTCAACTAACATGTACCAAACATCAATTCTCAACCAGAAATCCCAAAAACTTCATTCAAGTTGCATAGATAGGTCACTATTCAAATAGTACAGTTTTAATTCTAGATTTTATGACATTAAACACTCTACAATAACTAGTGATTTCTCAGCTTAGAAACCTATCAAACATCTCCAGACATTTGTCCTAACATTCGGGATAGTAGCATTGCATATAGATCTCATTAACTGCATACAGTGCATGTCGTTATGTCTCAACATATAGTTGAAAGACAACATTCTAAAATAACCAACAATGAATTCTCTACTAAAACAAAGGCATTCTCACCTCAAAATAGTCTCAAACCATAGTATGCATGTATCATAATATCTAGGAGTCAATACATGGCCCCACTGAAGCATCAATGCTTGTCTCGTCTTCCAATGATAGTGGGCAATTCAATAGTATCCCCTTGGCATCTCGAGCCAAGAGAAGAAGAAGCTTCTATTGGAATCAACCCCCTACACCTTACTAGGCGGTGCACTGTATAAGAAAGGCAAAGATGAAGTGTTGTGTAGATGTGTTGCAGGAGATAAAATCAGCATACTATTGAAAGCATGCCATGACAAACCATGTGGTGGACACTTTGCAGGAGAGGCGACAGCCAGAAAGGCTCTGCTCGTAGGATATTGGTGGCCGACCCTCCATAAGGATGCATATGACTATTGCAAGAGATGCGATGCTTGTCAACGAATGGGGAAACCCATCAAAACAAGTGCCATGCCACTGCAACCTATCCTTCCCCTAAAGCTATTCGAGAAGTGGGGGATTGATTTCGTGGGTCCCATTGATCCGCCTACCAAATGGGAGTAGAATAGATACATCTTGGTATGTATGGATTATGTCACAAAGTGGTGTGAAGCTAAAGCTCTAAAGCGGGATGATTGTAACAGTGTAGCCCTGTTCATGTACCAGAATATTATCACCCGTTGTAGCAGTAAGGATTGCAAGTCCAATCCTTACTACCCCAGAGCCAACGGCCAAGTTGAAGTCACCAACCGCATCCTTTGCTCAATCTTGACAAGAACGATTGCCGCACATCGTTGTGATTGGGACGATCAACTTACAGAGGCCCTCTAGGCATATAGAACCTCCCATAAGGCTGCTACAAGATAGACGCCTTTCCAGTGGTGTATGGTACAGAAGCTATTTTCCCAGTTGAACTGGAATTGCCCTCTTTGCGAGTGGCTATCAAAGAACTCTTGGGAGATAATTAGTCATTGCAATGCCGCCTTCCCACTTGGAATATTTAGATAAGACTCGCAGGATGGCTCTACAGTGCATGGAAGCCACGCAAGGCCGACATAAGGCTTACCATGACAGCTTCATCAAACACAAGGAGTTCAACGAAGGTGATCTGGTTCTAGCCTATGATTCAAGATTTGACAAGTTTCCTGGCAAGCTTCAACAACAGTGGATGGGTCCATACAAGGTACTTGTTGTCAACCCTAATGGCTCTGTTCAGGTGCAGACCGTTGATGCCTTTGATGATCCCTTCCTGATTAATGGCTATCGTCTGAAGAAGTACTTCTCTCCTTGGGGATTTTGACAATCACAGTCACCCCATCCTTTCCCCCATTGGCAAGGCACTGTAATTCTTCTGCTGCTACTTTTGATAGCCGTTCTTTTGCCACTCATGAAGAGGTGCATGCAACCCTCTGTCCCCTCCGGCCCACTTCCTGCCCCCGATCTCTTATCCTCTATTTTCAATCAGTCGCGCGGTGGAGAGGATGGCTTTGACAAATGGTGTTTCTATCATCTCCCTTTTGAAAGAAAAAAAAAACAAAAAAAGAGAGAAAAAAAGAGAAAAGAAAATATATTACGGTTATGGGAGAAAATGACTATGGTTCGTGCCATGCTGGCCTATTTCTTTGAGAAAAGGTGGAGACACCCTCAGGAATAGATTAATACAAAAAAAAAGAAAAAGAAAAAAAAAGAAAAGAAAACTGCTATGGGAGAAAAGGAAGAAATTCCTTGTCATAGCAGGCCTTGTTCCAAGAAAAGGTGGAAACACCCTTGGGCGGGAAGCTGACTGTGGAAAAGGTGGTAACACCCCATAGTTTAGGATAGCTGATTCACCAGCAGAACCTTTCTAGAAGCAATTTGAAGCCACCTCCCTTGGTGCATTGTCTTTACAATATTAGTCCGTCTACCGTCCTTAATAGACGATATTTCATACAAATCATCAAAGTACCAGACGTGTCAGCTGCCTCCCTGGATACGCATCATCTTCAACACTTTGGTGACAACAACAACCGACACGATCTTCATCACCAACCCCTTGAGTGATGCGAGCTTTCATCCTAACAGGATGGGGACGTGAGTATGGGCTACCCTCTATATCTATCAAAAGAGTGTGAGACAAAGGGTGGGGTGAGTGACTAGTCTTTCCCTTCAAATCAAATGAGAGGTGAGATGTGTGAATGGAGTGTTGCATGCATGGGTTGGGCCTCTCAATGCACAAAGCATAATCTGTTCCTATGCACTTCACTATAAGGCTCCCTGGCCTTTCTTGTTGCATCGTATGCTGGCACAGGGCGGTATGCATTATTGCATCATCAAATACGTACAAGGCATACAACCTCTACATAAGTGAATGTGAGGATTACATCAATGGGTTTTAGGAATGGGCTGCCCTTTGTATCTTTCAACAGTGTGTGAGACAGAGGGTGGGCTGAGTGTGACAGGTGTTTCTCCTCAATCAATTCCAAGAGGTGAGATTGAGAGACGTTACGACACCTGGATTCATGTACGTTCTCGTTTCCCTATGCACACATGGGATGGGTCTCTGCCGCCATCACACAACACGTCACCCTATTATGTACACTGTACTACAAGGCTCCCTGGCCTTCCTGCTTGCACCTATGCTAGATAGGGTTGGATGCACTAATGTACCATCAACTGTGCACCTTGGCATACTCCCTTTACACCATTCTCCTTGTCGATTTCTAAACCAGGTGTGAGATCTGGGTTACCATCAATACTATCTCGAATGATATCAATAATGGGGCGAGTGACTGTTCGTTCATTCCCATCTGAGTGTTGCGAGCTGAGAGACTATCCTTTGCCCAGAACACCTACCAGACGGGATTTATCAATTAGCTACCTCCCTGGGTGCTGTTGCGTGGTTCCTGCCACATTGGACGTATGATATAAAGACACCTTGGTACCTTCTGCAGAGCCAACTGCGACGCAGGACATGACATCAACCATCAATTGCAATGCTCGGCGAAACGTGCCAAGTTTTTCTATCTCTATCTTTATGATTGCAAGTGTATGTAATGTTTTAAGTGTGGGGATATTAGAGTCCAGTCAGTTGATGTGTCTTAGGTTATCTTGATGCATTTTACTCTGTCCGTTAAGGTTTTAAGTGTGGGGACGCGTCCCTGCATGTCTATGATGTATGCCCCCTTGCGTATGCCTCAAGTTGATCATGCATGTAGGCCATGACCTATTTTTACCCTCATGGGGTCCCTTTCCCACCTACCCGTCTAACTTTATCCCACCCTTGGGGCCGTTTCTTCACTATTTCCCTTTATTCCTTGTTTTGACGTTTTGCATGTGAACACATCCTACGTTCATCGGAATCCAAATCCAACCTTACAACCCTGTTTGTCCCTTTGCATTAACCATTTTTCCTTTTTATCAACCCCATGCACACGGTTCTTGAGATATTAATTTTTTATACATTTCGTATAAATTAGATGGTTTTCCATGTGAACGCACCTTTATTGCTTCGGAACCGTGACTTAACATGGCAGGCTTGTCAACCACCTTCCCCTTGACTTTTTTTGTGTTTACTCCATGTCATTCTGATGCACGGTTGGTCTGATATTAATTTTTGTAGGTTTTTGGGACATTTTCGTACATACTTTCCACACTTTTCCCATGTGCACATGCCCTATTTGCACCGGACTTCCAGTTTAATTTGACAACAGTGTCCAACGAACCTTCCCCCCCCCCCCCCCCCCCCCACCCTTTTTCCTTTCTTCTCCCCCCTATTCTAACCGTCGAATTTTTAGTTATTAATTTTTCCATGTGTTTTCGTGTGTCTTTTTTGTGTTTTTTGCATGTGAACACCTCCTAATTCCCCCGAAATTGAGTGTTGATGTGACAGCCCTGTGAATCCCTTCCCCTTGGATATGTTTCCTTTTTTCTTCCCTTCATTCCGCCAAATGGTTCTTTTCGTACTAATTTTCGAGTCCATTTTTGGGTCTGATTTTTGGTTTTTTTCCATGTGAATGCATCCTATCTCAGTCAGAACCGTGTTTTGACATGATAGAGTTGTTGGGCACATTATTTTGTACATTTTTCCTTCTTTCCATACTTCATTTTGACGAGTGGATTTTTCGAAATTAATCTCCGAATGTGTTTTCAAAGCCATTTTTTATATTTTTCCCATGAGCACACCCTACTTTTGCCCCAGACATCCTGTCGTACTTTTCCATCATTTTCTCTTTTTCGCTTCGCACCTTTTTCCTTTTTATGGAAATGCGTTCTGACAAACAGTTTGCGAGCTATTAAATATTCTTTGTTATGCGCGCGTTTTTGAATTTACGCTCCTCGAGATGCCCTGTTGCCTTCGTGCCCTTTCGTACCGACGTCCCGACCGTGTTCAATCCCGTTAATGCAAATTTTTTTACCCCCACCCCGTGCATACGCACGAGATGGGGGCACTCTTTCCTTTTTAGGGCTTTTATTTTATTAATTTAATTTAATTCCCCCCATTTTTACATTAACTATCCCCCCTATTCATTGTTTTAATTTAAAAAAAACAAAAATAAAAACACCAAAAGAAAGAAAGAAAAAACAAAACAAAATCAAACCCCCCTCCCCCCCGACGGTTTTTCCCTCCCTCCCTCCCTCTCTCTCTCTCTCTCTTTCTCTCTCTCTCTCTCTCTCTTTCTTCTTATCCTCTCCCTCTCTTTCTCTCTCCCCGATCTTCTTCTTCTTCCCGTTCTTCTTCTTCTTCTTTCCCCTCCTCCTTCTCCTCCTCCTCCTCCTCCTCCTCTCCTTCTTCTTCTTCTTCCTCCTCCTCCTCCTCCTCCTCCTCCTCCTCCTTCTTTTCCTTCTTCTTCCTCACTCTTCTCCTTCTCTCCTCCCCCCATCTCCTCCTTCACCTCCCCTCTCCTCCTCCTCCCCTTCCTCCTTGATGCTGCCCCCGTCTGTGGACACTACCATGCCTGGTCAACGCCGCCTTGTCCGCCTGTCCGTTGACGCCATCGCCACGCTTGGTCGACGCCACCCTGCCACTATCTATTGTGGCCGCCACCCATGCTTGGTCGACGCCGGCCCACCTGCCCATCCGCTGACGCCGTCGTTGCGCCTGGTCGACGCCACCCCGCCTCCCGTCCGCTGTAGCTGCCTGCCCTCCACCTCCTCCTCCCCGCCCTCCACCTCCTCCTCCTCGCCCTCCAACTCCTCCTCCTCCTTCCCCACCACCTCCTCCTCCGCTCACCCTCCTCCTCCCCCACCACCCCCTCCCAAGCCCGGCTTCCCCCACCCCCTGTTAAGCCCCCCTTCCCCCATCCTTACCCAAGCCCCTCTACTCCTATCCCCTCTTAAGCCCCCCTTCGCGCGCAATAGCAGCTTTTTGTGGTTGCGGGATGGCTAGAGACTATTCCCACGCCGTGATGCTGTTGCATGAGCCTATTTAGCGGCTATTTCCATGCTACCGAATTTTTGCGTCTTTGTAGTGGCTGTTCACACGCAGCCGTGCGTGGTCGTTGAGTCCGTGGTCTTTGCGGGCGTTCACGCGCAAGGACGTGCGTCGGACTCATTCATGAGCGTGCGTAGTTGCTGTTGTTCACACGCGACTGTTCACATGCGCGTTTGGGTATTCATTTTTGAAATCCCAAAAATAATTTTTAAATCATAACATCCATTTAAAATAATAATAAATTTTTAAATTAAAAAACCATTAAAATTCCAAAAATTTACAAAAAATCGCTGAAATTCTAAATTGCTGAAAATTATTCATAAATTAATTACAAAAAATTCTAAATTATTCATAAATTAATTACTGAAAATTCTAAATTACTGAAAATTAATTACTGAAAATTATTCATAAATTATTCATAAATTAATTACTGAAAATTAATTACTGAAAATTATTCATAAATTAATTACTGAAAATTCTAAATTGCCTACAATTATTCATAAAATGATGAAAATTGATAAAAATTCCAAAAAATTACAAAAAAATCCAAAAAAATAAAAAAAAAATCACATTCACTTTCTTTTTCATTTTGGATATTTTTTGGAATGAAAAATTATTAAAAGATTTTTTGGAAAATACTTTTTTTTTGGAAAAATCTTATGACAATGTAATTATCATAAATACATCCTTTGAAACTCCCAAACATGATAAGTGTTGAGATGGAAAGCTCAACACGTGCAGACATTGATGATGGACCACCTGGCTAGATGGGTCCGCATGTCTACACTTAGCTCGTTGGTGGTCATTATGATACTCACATGGCCATTGACTTATCACTTATTATATTTAGTTTGTTACACCTACCTACAGCTGGCAAAGACATAGCGCCAGTCGATTAGTATAGTCGATTATGCAATGTTTAACTTAGTATGCCACTTTCCTTTATGTTGTATCTTATCTATACTTTATGTACATTGTATAGTGTGTGGAAGAAGAAGAAAAAACCAGCAAGAAAACGTTTTGGCCTCCATCTCTCTTCTTGTGTTCTTAAGTGAGCTTCCTCTTGTGTATACAATGTGTGTTTGGTGCACCAGCTCAAGCAAATCCCCCCACCACACAATTCTTGACATGGTATCAGAGCCGCGCCACTGAGAGAGGTTGATTTTGAAGGCTGAAGTGAAGGAGAAGAAGCAAGGTTCGAGTAAGCAAGCAACGGGTAAGAAGCTCTCCCATTCTTCCACTCTCTCCCTTGGATAGTGCTTGTGGAGGCATCGAAAGCAGGGTCGAGCAAAAATCTCAGATTGTTGTGAGATCTGGCGTTATTTTGGGCGTTTGAAACCGTTTCAGGCCCCGTTTGAGAGCCGCAAGGTTGTGGACAACAGTTTCAGGGTAGGGGTTGCAGGTCCGATTCAATGCAAAAGGTTGTTTTGTGGAAGACTTTAATGATAAGTGCAAGTTGGTCGCAAAAGGAAGTAGAGTTGACCGAATGTTCACTTTAGATGCTGGAATTCCTTCAATGGATGCTGCTATGTATGTTAAAGGAAAATGAGTAGTTGCAGATATTGAAATATGGGATAAACGTATTGGACACGTAAATGTGCAAAGACTAAAATTAATGCAGTCTAGAGGATTGGTTACAGGGTTCCCTTCATTTAGAGTTCCAGAATTGCATAAAGTCCGTGAAGCATGCGAGTTTGGTAAGCATGCAAGACAACCCTTCTCGCATGATAGAGAAGTGAGCAGAAACATACTTGATGTAGTACATACAGATGTCTGGGGGCCTACACAAAATGTATCTCTTGGTGGCACCAAATAGTTTGTCACATTTATTGATGACTGTTCAAGGAAGTTATGGGTATACTTTATAGGAAAAAAAGTGATGTGTTTGAGCACTTCAAATATTTTAAGGTAGCTGTTGAAATAGAAACATGCTTAAAAGTAAAGTACTTGAGATTAGTTGGAGGGGGAGAGTACCTCTCTAATGAGTTCAGTGGCTTCTTGAGGACTCATGGGATAAAGAGGCAATTTACTTCTAGGTATACCCCAGAGCATGGTTTGACAAGATTGGAGAGTATCTTGTCAATATTGGATTTTGTATTTCTGATGTTGATCACTCACTTTATGTGAGAAAGGGAGATGCAGGTTTGGTCATCATAGTCATCTATGTGGATGACTTGATTATTACAGGTGACAGTGACAATGGGATTGTTGAAGTTAAGGACTTCTTGAAGAAGAAGTTTAAGATGAAAGATTTGGGTGAGCTGAGATACTTTCTTGGTATTGAGGTGATCAGATGTGATGATGGTATATGGCTATCCCAAAGGCAGTATGGCTTGGATATGTTATCCAAGTATGGTATGATAGCATGTAAGCCTCTTTCAGTACCATTGGAACAAAATGTGAAGTTGAGTGCTGATGTTGGGGATGAGATAGAAGACCCTACTATGTTCAGAAGGATAGTAGGGAGTTTGATTTACATGACTATCATAAGGCCAGACTTGAGCTATGCTATTGGCCTTGTCAGTCAGTTTATGCAGATGCCTAGAAAGCCTCATTTGGATACAGTTAGACGTACATTGAGGTATGTGAAGTCCACTTTACATTATGGATTTTTTAATGAGGCAGGTAAGGACATACAAGTCTTTGGATACACAGATGCAGATTGGGCTGGTAGCATGTCAGACAGAAGATCTACGAGTGGATTCATGTTTTCCCTTGGTAGTGCAGCAGTTACATGGAGTAGCAAAAAGTAACCTACAGTTGCTTTATCGAGTATAGAGATTGAGTATAGAGGTGCTTCTATGGCACCATGTGAGGTGGTATGGCTGCAAAAGTTATTAGGTGATTTGTATGTGTAGGGAGATGGTCCAGTTGTCATTCATTGTGACAACATGAGCAGCATACAACTAGCTAGGAATCTTGTATTCCATGCTAGGACAAAACACATTGAGGTGCACTACCACTTTGTGAGAGAGAAGGTACTTGTAGGAGAGATTGACTTGGTATATGTCAGCACACATGATCAGATAGTTGACATTTTCACAAAGGAATTGGGTGCAGAGAAGCTTCGAAAGTTCCAAAGCTTACTTGGAGTTACAGAGATAGAGTTGGGCTTGAGGGGGAGTGTTGAGATAGCAAGCTCAACACGTGCGGACATTGATGATGGACCACCTGACTAGATGGGTCTGCACATCTACACTTAGCACGTTGGTGGTCATTATGATACTCACATGGCCACTGACTTATCACTTATTATATTTAGTTTGTTACACCTACCTACAGCTGGCAAAGACATAGTGCTAGTCGATTTAGTGTAGTCAGTTATGTATTGTTTGACTTAGTATGCCACTTTCCTTTATGTTGTATCTTATCTATACTTTATGTACATTGTATAGTGTGTGAAAGAAGAAGAAGAAACAAGCAAAATTTTTTTTGGCCTCCATCTCTCTTCTTGTGTTCTTGAGTGAGCTTCCTCTTGTGTATATAGTGTGTGTTTGGTGCAGCAGCTCGCAAATCCCCCCACCACGCGATTCTTGACAATAAGAACTTTTTCATCACATTGAAACATAATGGTTTTTAGCCCTCCTAGTGGAAAAAATTGGTTTTTTAGTTATAAAATAAAATTTTAAAAAAATGAAAACAAAAAAAACACAAACCAAACCAACGAAACAAACAGAAACAAACCCTCCTTTTCATTTACTGTAAAAAAAAAAACAAAAAAAGTTGACCTTTTGTTCGTTTTTGTGGATTTGCGTGGATTGCACATTCCATTTTGGAGGACGTGGTTTCAGACCTTGTGAGTGTCCACCGACACATTGCCAGGTTCTCTTTCTCTTCCTGGTTTTGTGTGTGTGGGTTTTTTGCTATAGTCTGAATGGCACCTATTTCTACCTCTCCGATTGTGGTACAACATGTTCCCCTCATAGTCCATGATTATTCCCTCCTTTTAGAGGCGGATCGTATCCGACGTGCATGCCTCCTTCCATTTGTTGCCCTCACATTGCCGTCTGTGGATGAGAAACTTTGTTACTCTTTCTTGACTTCTTACAAAAACCAGTCTGGTCTGGTTTATAACCGCACTTTCTGTTTCTCTGTAGCTAATATCAGTGAAGCACAGTGCTTGCCCATTTCTACTTCATTTGTGCCCAGCGGTAACCAATTACTCACTGCTGAAGAGATTGTTACGCTAATGAAGAAGGAAACTTCTACCTCCTTGCTCCTTAACCAGCTCATTGATAGTTCAGGGGTATCTATTGCCCATATCTCTTCTCTCATATGGAAGCAGCTATGTCAGTTCCTCCAGGACCGGTTTATGTCGAGTAAGTCTATATCCAAGTATCTGTCCAAAGAACTGCTTCACAACTTCTGTGAAGATTCTACAGGGTGCTAAGTTCAATTGGACAAGCTTCCTATTATCCAAGATGGATCAACATTTCCAGTGAGTACGGAAGGGTCAAAATAGTAATGTCTCCTATGGTGCCTTATTACAGAGAATCCTCACTTTTGCACCTGTTAAGAATCATGTGATGGGGGGATTTGCTTGAGCTGCTGCACCAAACACACACTGTATACATAAGAGGAAGCTCATTCAAGAACACAAGAAGAGAGATAGAGGCCAAAATGTTTTCTTTCTGATTTTTCTTATTCTTCCACACACTATACAATGTACACAAAGTATATATAAGATACAACATAAAGGAAAGTGGCCTACTAAGTCAAACAATGCATAATTGACTACATTAATTGACTGGTGCTGTCTTTGCCAGGTGTAGGTAGGTGTAACAAACTAAATATAATAAGTGATAAGTGAGTGGCCATGTGAGTATCATAATGACCACCAACGTGCTAATTGTGGACGTGTAGACTCATCTAGCAAGGCGGTCCATCATCAATGTCTGCACGTGTTGAGCTTGCTATCTCAACAACACCTCCTCCTGGCAGTGTTCTAGTGCCTAATCCTACTCCTTTACCAGTGCAGCCTACATCTTCAGTTCCTTCTCCTCGGCCTATGCAACCTAATTTAGAAGATGAAGAGTCCCGTGTTTTGTTTTCTTGCAAGAAACGCCTTCGCACGAAGGGTCCTTACAATCCTCCTGTACTAGATTCCTTGTACAAACATCCACTCCTGCTGTTTCTGACAGTGTCTTCCTTCATTCCTCTCCTGTACCAATCTATTTGCAGCCCAAAAGGAAGGACAGTTAGATTTTGCAGATTCCTTTATCTTTACAAACCATATTATCTGGACCCATGCTTCCATAGATGGTTTCAAATGTCCAGTCTACTCTGGAAACCTCCCTTACTTCTTGTCTTCAGATACTGTACACAAGTGTTTACACTTCCATGCAAGACAAGGTGGATTCCTTAACCAGTCAGTTGAGTAAGGCACTGGAGGATCTGTCTTCCGAAAGGGCTACACTCAGTGATATCCATAACCAAATGACTACTACCACAACCTTAATGGATTCACAGAAGGTAACTATTCAAGAGCTGGAATCTAAGATTGCTAAATTGGAGGAGGAGAATGCATCTCTGATGATTGAGAAAAATTTTGCCCTTGAGGAAATGGTCACTTTGGCTAGTAAACTTGCTACTAGTGAGGAACAGTTGCAGCACTCTCAAGAAACCGTAGAGTCCCAAAAGAAACTTATTGAAGAACTTAACCAAAGAGTGGTCGTTCTTTCTGTTTCTCCTCTCGCTCTTGTATCTTCTGCTTTGTCTTCCAAAGAGGAGCTTGATCAATTGCAAGAAAAAGCTAAACTATGTGATGGGTTCTCAGCTAACATTGAATGCCTTCAGCAGCGTATGGATTGCATACAAAATGATTTTGTCCGTTATACTGAATTGGTATCACCTCCTCCTTCCTTTTGGGTGAAGTATAACCATCAGATATTTTCTTTATATATGTCCTTAAGCAATGCGAATTTGGAGCCTCTTGAGAGCTGTTTTTGATCGCTTTGTGGATGAGTTGATTTTCCATGAGATTTAGTTACTATCTTTCATGTATCTTACAGGCCATTTGCAAATCTTTGATGAAGAAGATTTGAATGTTTATGTGGGAGATGTCATCTTACAGGAAGTAATGTATGTGCACTCAGTTGAGCTTCTGCTACTAGCAGAGAGTTTGCGAACCTATCATGAGCAAACATTTTGGTCTAAGGGACATGCTTGGCATTCACCTTTGGAGGATGTTGCTTTGGAGCCTCGTTGACTCAGAAATGTTTTTCATAAATCTGATATACAACCTCTACAATCTCAGTTATTGAGCTTTATTGCTGATCACCCATTATTTACTGAGTCATTTTTTCAAGACCTTAATTTTCATTGTTCTATTTATCCCTTAGATCCTGTAGATCTTCTTTCTTATTCCCTCATGTCTTATCGTTTCCCTCTTTATGTTTCTCTTCTTTCATCTAGTCCTGACACCATTCCTCTCTTATCCTTTACCCCTTCAGGATTTCTTCATATTCCTATTTTGACTACATGTCCTTTCATTGCTGATTCTACATTATCTCCTACTCCTTCTAAACCTCCACCTATCGTTCCTCTTATTCCTTTTGTTTTTCTAGCAGAATCCCTTCATACCTTTTTGATGTATTCTCTGTCTTTTCCACCTTCTTTATCCCTTCATTTACCTTCCTTTTATGATCTATCCTATCCTCCATTACAATGTTTCCATTTTATTACATTGCCCTCTCCATCTGATTACATTAACCTTCCTCCTCAGGTAGTGTTGGATACACCAGGGTATGATAGTGACATACTTCGTCGACGACAATGGACACTGCATGATTCTGTGATAGGACCAGTGTTTATTGGCCTTTTATTCCAGGGTCCTGGGATACCTCTACAGCATGTTCAAACTCTTACCTCCATTTTGCTAGAGTACATGTTACTTTTGGGGATACCATATTTGCATTGCAACTCATTTTTGCTAGTATCTTGCTTTCATGCATTAGCAATCCAACCTGAATACTCGAAAGAGTATCCCACAATTGTTGATTAATCCAAATGATGATGTATCTATTGCTCAAATGGATGTTTTGTATTACTTTGCACAGGCCTTCCCTACCAGGTTCATAATTTTAATAGAAAGGATGTGTTGTCTACAGTTCCTCCAAAATGTACCTCAGTACTTTGTAGATGAGAACAAAGCCTTGGACCGTCTTAAATTTAGTATGCAATTTAAGAAGAAATACCTTTATCCTACTTAGTAGGAGGGCTTCCATGATTGTATCCTCTCTTTCTTAATGGAAATTTCTTCTTTCTCTCCAAATTTTTGGGGATTTGTGCTATTCAGACTATATTTGTATATGGGTATTTTTTGTGTTGGGTTTTGTTTGTTTTTTATATTGAGAGGAGCTGATGAAGATGAAGCTCTGAAGATTGCTGATGATGGTTATAACATGGTTGGTGAGAATTTGGATGTTGAACTCTTATATCCTTTAATAGTTTGAGTTATTTTGGTTTTATGGTATTGGAATGGTTTTTGGTGTTATTGGTTTTCCTTTCATATGTGTTTTAGATACAAGTTCTATGAAGCTGATATGTTGGGGTCGTAATAGCTGGTGATTTGAGCTAGATTGAAGATTCTTTTTAGCAGATATTAGAGCTTTTATTCATTTTTTTCTGAGGTCATGAGGATGCTTCCTTTCTAAGTATGGGGATATGTTGAGTGCTAAAATGATATGTCTTTTGGACTGATTTTTTGCTTTTTTTGTTGCTAAATGGGTTTTTTTGGTAATGTATTGTTTGAATTTGAAGATGTTTTGAAGTGTTTGGAATGTTTTGAATATGTTTGAAGGGTTTATGATGGTTTATGATGAGGATATGTTGTTCTATAGGGTTTTGTAATTTTTTCTGTTTGGTTCTGTAAGGTCTAATTTTCTTTTGTTTTGTTTCTATTTTGGTAGTTGAGATGGTTGAATGAATGTTTTGAGAGATGGTTGAGGTTGTATTAAAAGGTTTATGAAATATTTAATTGGTTTTGGTTTGGTTTTTATGGTTTTTATGGTCTTTGTTGATCTTTTGTAAGGTTCTGTGGTTCTGTTGTTCTATATTTCTGTTGCTCTGTGGTCTATTCTGTTCGTTTTTGTTGAGTGTTATATTGGATGTATGGATGTTTTGGGAAGTGTTTTTGTTTTAGGAAAGGATGAATGGAAGATCTATTCAAGTTAATTGTAGTGAAGAAGTAGCTATTGAAGATTCACAGAAGGTTATAGAAGAACAGTGACAGAAGCCATATCTCATAGGACACTATGATGTCTCTGGTGCCCTTTCATATCAGTCATATCTTTTGGGAGGTGTATCCATGACCAAGAGAGAAGAATTGAGCACCATTCTTGAGTATTGTAGTAAGGAGATGATGTACTATTGATTGAGAGAGAGCGAGAGAGTCAGAGATAGCTAATTTTATCAAAACAATGTATCTACTATGAGAGATAGAGAGAGAACTATGAAGACATTGAAGATGAATACTATGTGATTGATTTACATTAAAAAGTGGTGTATTCCTTTGTGTTCTTGTTTGTTATGATGGATTTTATGAAGAAATTGAAGATTATGGTTGATTCTATTAAATCCGTGGGAGATGCCTACTATGTTGCTGCGTGAAGATTTGCTATTTTCTTTGTTTTGATCACATAAAGAAGATAAAAACAAGCTTGTTGATGATACAAGATAGATTTTCTTGCAGTAGAATCCCCTTTTCCTTGGTGTCTCTCTTGAGGCTCCAATTTGCCTTGTCGTGGTTGGCCTGCTCCCTCCCAGGGCAGCGCGAGGAGATGTGTCGTGGGTGACTGCAAGTTCAACATGAGATCTCAGCTCTTAGGTCTACCCTCCTAAGCCTCTACCTCTATCTCTACCTAATGCCATCACCGGTATTGGTTTGTAATCCATAAGGATCGGATTACCCTCTTCATCATATGAGACGTAAGGGTTCACGTAAGCTTCTTCGTCATTTAGCTCCTCCACATAGTGGACTCAAACGTCGCTCGGTGGGTGGGTTATGTAGGGTCCAAGTGGTTTGATATTCTAGTGGGGTTAATCTCCATCCTAGGAATGGATAGTTTAGCGTTGTTGGGTGTCGGGAGAGCCAATGGGGTGCCCCTTTCAAAGAAGTTTGGTAGCCTATTTGCTAGGTAAGGCTGATTGTAAGGTTGCGAGCACAAAAGTCTCCTTGGTAGTTTGCAATGCATGGCATTGTGGACGAACCTACTACAATTTGCACAAGGTTGAGACCTAGGGTCCTGACACTTAGCTGACACGTGGTTTTCGCCAAAATACATGCATTGAACGTGAGGGCGTGTTGATTGTCTCATCATCTCTTGTAGTTTGGCTAGCTCCATCTTCATCTTTGCTAGCTCTAGCTCCCTTTCCTTTGCCCCGATTACTTGGGCCTTATCTTTCGCTTGACATTGAAGCTCTCTTTGTTTAGTCTCTTCTTGGCTTAAGGTCATATAGCTTCTCTCCTTGAGCTAGTCATCCACTCTAATGGCCTCTCCAAAGACCCTAGTTAGTGTGTCTCGCTACAAGCTTGAGTTGCCTGCCAAGGCCTTGTAGAGTTCTTCACTTCGTATCCCATTGATGAAGACTATGGACACCGCTCTCTCTGTGGGTCATTCGCTCATTGGGATTCTCTTAAAGAGACTCCTCACATGGGTTTGCGTGCTAGCTTTGTTTCCTCCTTGAGACCCCCTAAAATAGCTTTGAGTGGCCTATTGTGGTGGTCAAGCTAGGTTTGAGTGTCGTATTTATTCACCATTTCTTGGATCACCTTTGGGAAATATCCCAGGTCAAGTTCTTCATTTCATCTGCAGTTATAGTACTTGTCTTTGCCATGTCAGTGGCCTCTCTCTCCCAGGTTGTCGATGAGATTAATTAGATTGGGTAGATCCACTCCTCCAATGGTGTATGTCCTTACTGCATTTGGTTTCTCTGTTGCATCTTTTGCTTGGTCCTATGATTGGAGTTTTGATCACCCGACTATGTCTTAGGGTCTTCTCCTACTGGTGGGTTTGTTCTATGGTTACGTCTAAGTGCGGTCCTTGTTAATTACAAACAATCCTCAATTTACAGTCACTCAATGTAAGTGTGGGTGTACTCTCTTCCATGCATTGTGCCCAATCACGCTTTCGAATTTTCTTAGGTGTACTTCAAGTGCTCAAAAATAGTACGAGTGCGAAGGTAAAGTGACTATGTAGCTCTCCCACTCTCATTTATGGATTTGGCTTGATAGGCTATAAGTTTGATTTCTGGCCATTCTCACTGGTCCTAGGGTTTGTGTTGCATCATTCAACTCAATCGAGATCTGTTTGGGGATCTATGACTCAGTGCTACTAGTGGCTTGGATTTCTAGCTAGTTGGCTAGAGTCACTTCTAAGTGCATGTTTCACTGATTTTCCTGTTTCTCATGCCAGAAAGGTGTTTTAAGCATTTGTATGGCCTTCAGGGGTTTGCATAGTAGTGGTCAGGGTCGGCAATCAGGGTCTACAGGTTAAACTTTTGAAAAAATCTAAATTTGGCCTAGCACGTCCAAATTGTAGGGGCTGAATATCCACCAAATCAGCCCATCCGAATGGTCGAGGGCCGAATGAGAAAGAGCTGAATGCAATTGGTTCGAATGTCAAATTTGACAGGTTCGAATGTGGTTGTTCGAGGGCTGAGTTAGGTGGGCCTCTGAGTGGGTGTTGGGCTAAATGGTGAACATCTGAATGGTAGTGGGCCAAATGGCCAAGCACAAGAGGACCGAGGACCGAGGACCGACGAGGGTTGCCGATTTTTGGGTTCAGCCCAGAATGTCATCACTCGAATAGATTGAACACGGCACTCTTTTGGTAGGCACGATGATGAATCGATCAAATCTCATGATTTATGTCATGCCACATAGCACGCACCTCTATATCAAAGCTATAGATAGAGGGAAAGAGTTGTATATACATGCAATGTGCAAAAAACTCCTGGGTGAAGCGATCGATCCAACGTGGGCAATGGGTCTCTCTCTCTCTCTCTCATACACAATGCTACAATTGCAAAAGAGCTCTTCCTTAGCCTCTTGGGTTATAAACCCTTCCTTGGCTGCTAAGGCTTGGATCTCCAATCGCTCTCTTAGTGACATAAATCCATTTAAGCACTCTTTTTTTCCCCTTTTTTTCTTGATCTGCACCCTATTTGGGCCTGTTTTACAGCACAGCAACCCTGAAGCTTTCTGCTTTGATTTCTTGATCATATCTACTCTAAATGCAACAAAAATCAAAAGTAAAGTACTAAAATGATTTCTCCTACTTGCGTAACCATCAAAAACCAAAAATACTTGTTGCAACGATTAAAAATCCAAAACATCCTATCTATCTCAAGCTTCGGTTTGGGGATGAACCCTTACTTCGATGCTCGAGTTGAGGTGTGCAAGCACTCAAGATTGAATTTGTTGGTCCCAACAATGGAACCAAAAATGTAGAGGGTGCTCCCCTCTCAACCACCAAGACCCATAGACCACTTATCCCTTCAAGCATTTCAAGCGAGCACTGATGGCTATCTCTCACCTAGCTGGCGCACCTTTGATCCTACCAAGGTGTAGTGAGCTTACCTTGATACTTGAATGAGTTGCCTCCTCCATCAAGCACATCGGTAGCTCCATGATTCATGATGTAAGCTCAAGCATCCTCAAGCCTCCACGTCCAAGCTCCATCCTCCGTAGCCATGCGTGAGATGAGAGAAAAGAAGAGAAGAGAAGAAGAAGAGAGGAGAAGATGGAGAGCTTCACCTCCAAGATCCCTCACCCTCACACACTCACTCCCTTACACTCCCTCTCTCAAGCACACACAAGCAAGAAAAGAGAAGAGATGAAGATAAGAAGATGAGTCCACTTTTTCCACACACCAAAGAAAGAGATTCTCTAATCACTTTTTGGCTTTTATGCATGCCCTAGATCCCTTGGGTACCCATCCCTTTTTTACATGACCGGCCATTGTGGCAAGGTCCTCTTTTCCATTTCCTTCTATTTGCCTTATCTCTTTACCTATGCCCACCTACCTTTTACAATTTGCACAAGAGGGAGACTAGTGCTCTTTTACAATAAGGGGCACTTTGCATTTAAAAATGCACTTTTGCCTTTGACTTGATTTTTGAGGCTACCCTTGCACTTTTAGCTGTTCTCCATCCTGCCTCTTCCATTGCATTTGCATTCTTGACTTCTTTTTCTTCCATCTTGAACTGGGGTTAACACTAAACAAAAGATCCAGTGGGAAAATTGTAAGTGCATAGAGAGTGCCCAATATCCATCATACTATCCTATAAACATGCAAAAAAATGCACATATAAATGCATAAATGGTAGGGCTAGAGGTGCTCCCTTTTGCATTCTTTTTATCTATATGTAAGCATTCATAGGGGCACGTAAATTTGCATAAATTTTCACATATATTTTCTTGTAGTTATACAAACTCTTTTCTATGTGAATTTAATAATGTCATGTGATGGATCTAGTTATATGTTCATTTAATTGAGATATGTAGGTTTCGTATAGCTTACACAAATAAGTGGAATTTTTTAATGAATACATTGATGTGATCATAAATGCACATTAGGTGTCTACATCTCTACTCCAATTTTGTTGTAGTAACATTTAATGTGCACCCCCTCCCTTATTTTTAGGGGAGAGAGAGAGAGAGAGAGAGAGAGAGAGAGAGAGAGAGAGAGAGAGAGAGAGAGAGAGAGAGAGAGAGAGAGAGAGAGAGAGAGAGAGAGAGAGAGAGAGAGAGAGAGAGAGAGAGAGAGAGAGAGAGAGAGAGATAATCTAGTTTTTCCATTTATGCAAGATACAACATTTTGGGACCTTGGGAAATTTGTGCCTCTTACTTATGGAAGCCCTTAATGGCTTGAATGAAACACTAAATATTGAATTTGAGACAATAGTTCATTGGACTTTTTCACTTTTTCCTTGGGCTAGAGGTATTTCAAATGCTCACTAGCATTTTCATCTCACAACAACATAGACGTGGCTAAGTTGTTGATAGCCTTTAGCATGATTGCTTACATGCAGAGTTCATGCCCCATGGATTGAAGGTTCATATGAGGAATGTTCCAACATTCCTCATATGTAGTGGCAAATATCACTAGTTGGGTCCTAATATAGTTGTTTCCAGACTCACATGAAAGAACTATCAAATGTCTAAAAATGTCTCAAAAATGCTCCCTTAGCCAGGAGCACTTTTTTACCTTCTCTTTGTTGGAGAAGAGTTTTTTCCTTGTGTTGTTGTGCTACTTATCATCCACCACGGGAAAGCTTCCAATGTTGCATATGATGGGTGACTACAAGTTGAGAGTAATAATGTGTAGTGACATTTACAAATAAAACCTTGTTTTCTTATCCTTTGTTGTGCAAGCATTTATGTAACCCATTCTAGAGTCCAAGTGTGTGAGAAGTGGAGTTTATCATGGAGATGTCGTGAGTGCTACATTGGAAACAAATGAGATGGTGTTAACAGGGTGTGGGGTATCATTGCTAGCCGTATGAGTGAGAGTATCTAATGTGATGGTATGCATAATGACTAGTCTTTGAGCATGCTTCTTTGCTTGGAGAAGATGCTTGATTGAGATTATGAATGGCTCTTGGGGCTAAAATTATGGTTGCATGCATGAGGGTCATATGTATGTTGAGGCCATGAGTAGAGACTATGCTCTAATGCCAACACTTAAGCACGATAGTTTTTTGGTTGACCTCATTGGGCACGCCGGTCAATTAGAAAATTGATAAAGAAGATTCCAATGCTTTGGAAAAGGAAGGCTAATATGCCCATGAGAAGGAAAAAAGGGGGGGGGAGGGTTTGTCCAAAATGGATGCATGCAAGAAGCATAAGGATGGGAGGAAGGTGTGGAAAAGAAAAGGGAAAGAGGTTATGATTGGCCTATGGGGAGAGGGCTTTATTGGGTGGCATTATTTTTGGGAAGAAAGGTGCATGCATGGGGAGAGTGCCAACTTCAGGGGATGGCTTCATGTTAAAATGGGGAGGAAAGGAAGAGAAAAAGAGGATTCTATGCTATATGAGGTAAACACATGATGCGAATCATGTCGAAAGATAACTTCATGTGTGAGATTAGGAACATGCCTATGCTATAGAAAATGAAGATTGAGGGAACCTCATCATCTTCATCTATTGATGAATTGGTATCTAGCATCTATCACCTACTATCTTGTGGGCTGATTTACTTATGTTTGCATCATGTTGAAAGTCATAACCTCTATCATCTCTATCATTATGGCATCATGGATTGCAACCATGTGAAGTAGGGGGTGCCAAACAATATTTTGAGGATGTAATGTACATGTGATTACACATCTTATTGGTATCTTCCTCTCTTATCTTTCACACATACCAGCTCTGACCTTGCTGTGCTTGCTTCTCGATACCTCACATCTTCCAGCCACCAAGCACATAGTTGCTCAACATCTTTGGTGAACCCAAACGTGAAGGCTAGGGTGAAGAGTTAGGTATGGATGCAAGTATGGATGTAGATGCAAAGATTCTTTTTGGGAAAGATATAGAGTAGGTCATGGAGTATCTTCAACAATTGCATGAGTGTAGGTACATAGATGGTGTACTTGGGATGCAACTTTTGGTTATATGTCTGATGCTCATTGAAGCTTATAAGTCTCTGGTGAAACAAGATGGTTCTAGGGATAAACAGATGCTTTGTAAGAAAATGATACAACAAGTGTTGGATGCCAGTATAGAGATGACTGAGCTTGGGCATGTAACTTATGCCACTTATGAAATTTTGGGATTCATGCACGAGGCTTCTTGCGGCATATAATTATCAACAATGAGTGATTTATCAGCAATGGGGGTGAAATAGGAAGAGGAAGAAATCAGAGGAAGTTCCTACCCTGATAGTTGATCCACCAGAAACTCCTCCTACTATACTGAACACACTGATATTGTCATTGAGGATCTTGACCTTATCCCTCTTGTGGTAATTCAGAGGAAATGACTTAAGCAAGTGGCTGAATCAGCCCCAATTCCTCCTTCGATGTCCATTCCTGTTCAATCTAGTAGTCAACTACTAGCTTTCCTCACGATGCTGAATCCTTTCAGATCACATCATGATGGTACTTTGGAGATTTCCATTCCTTTTGTATAACGCTTGGTAGCTGGAGATGCAATTCCCTTCCTATGTAAAGACATCCAGAGTTCTATTGAGCCCTTAGTGACTACCTATATCCAATAGCTCTATTCTTCATGTTATGATGAAGTTCAATAGACCAAAGAAGAGTTGAATAAAGCAAATCATGAGTTAGCATCTGCTCAAGAAAGATTTTTTAAATTTTGTACCCAGATGGAGCAGCAAACTAAGCTTATTGATGCTTAGAAAGTGGAAATTTCTAGTTTGCAAACTCAGTTGGCTGACATTAAATCCCAAGTGGTTAATGACGAGAAGTATAAATTATTGAAGGAATCTCAAGAGCTTCAAGCTTTGATAGTTGTCTAGATAGAGGAGCTTAAATTAGTGAACATCACCCTAGAACAGAGCAACATTCAAATTCAACAACTTAACGATCAATTGATTCAGTCATGTTCTTCTTCACAGAGTCCTACTGTGCAGCCAGTTTCTTCTTTGTCCCCCGTGGACTTGGCAGTTCTTTAAAGACAAGCCAAATTATGCCCTTTGTTCCAGGCTAAAGTGGAAAGGCTTTAGTCCAGGATGGACTTATTATGGTCTTCATTTGAGCAGTTCCAGAAGTATGTTCCTCTAGATCACTCATTTTTTTTGTGCACTATCAACAACAAAAGTTGGCCTTCTATATTAAGTTCTCAATGATGGATCTACATCTTCCAAAGGATGGATGGAGTGGGGCCTAATCTTCTGACTTGTTGGCCTTCTATATTAAGTTCTCAATGATGGATCTACATCTTCCAGAGGATGGATGGAGTGGGGCCTGATCTTCTGACTTGTTGACTAAAGTCGTTTCAATGGTTTTTGAAGATTCTGTGACTTTAGGTACAATGCTGATGTCTTATATATATTTGAGAGGTGATTTGTTGATTCTGAATGATGAAGATCTAGCTTGGTATGTTGGGGATGTGGTCCTACAAGCTGCCTTGTATGTCAAACATTTTGAGTTGCTGATAGATGAGATGTTTCAGTGTTATTCCTCCAAAGTGGACGATTGCCTTGACACTTCATGTTATACAATGATTAATTATTTTATCCTAAACCAAAGATAGAATAAAGCCTCTATTCATGTGCAGAACATTACCAATTGAGGGTGAATCTTTTAGCCTATCTTTCCAAACAACATCCATTTGATTCATCTTTCTTTGATGCTTATCATCGATGATCCGCCTTAGGTTCATTAGTTCTTAGCTTATCTTATTTATCAACAAATGGCCCATAGATATGATGCTTATTTTTCCCTTTATAAATCCAACTCAATAGGTATTTTATCTCTCCTTTTTCAACCTCCAGGTGCCCCCTCAAATTCCAATATTTACTTATTGTTCTTTCATTGAAGATCATGTTTTTTCCCCTTCTTTGTCTTGTCCTTCCCCATCCATACATATTCCTTCCACTTTTCCTACCTATCAATTAATACATTTCTTAACAAATTCACCTAAGTTTTCAACTAATCTCTCTTTAGCTAAATCTTCATTTTATGATTTTACTTGCCCATCTCTTCATCCTCTTTTACCCATTCCTCTTCCATCTCCTACCACTTATATTTCTCAACCCCCTTCAGTTGGTTAGTGGATATGTAGTGTTTTATCAGAAGATTCCTAGAAGAAGAGGATGGAGCTCAGTTGATTCTCTTATTGGACCGCAAATTAATTGGCAATTAATTCTAGGGGAGTGGACGATTTCCAGTCAAACGTATCAAAATTATCTCCATTTTGCTCAACAATATTCATAGTCTACAAATCCTTCAGTGAGATTAATGACTCACTTTGCTTGGTATCTAGGGTATATGCATAGGCATTCACATAATGATCCAAAAAGTTATGCATGAATGTAAGTGTGAATATTGATTCCCAACAATTGGATGTACTATATTTATTAATGCCCTTTGTCTGCCTTAGCAGATACCTTGTCTTGCTAGAGAGGATATGTTGCCTTCAATTTTCCCAGAATCCTCCAAAAACTTTTGTAGATGAATCCTTATCCATGGATCGTTTTTGTAATCACCAAGCCTTCAAGAGGGATCATGTTCATTGATACCTCTGGATGTATCTTTCATGATTCATAATGATATATCTCTCTTTTGGAGGTGTCATTCAAATGGGTGTTTTGTGTTTGTGTTCTATCAATTTCTATGTGATGAGTTTGTGGTGGTTGAATATTCAATTTGTTTGAGAGCTATGTTTCTGGAGATTTGCAGTGATGGTAATGGTGGATGGATAACTTAAGGTGAAAAGATGTAAAAACTCTTATATCCTTTACAAATTTGTCGTGATTTGCTATTGTTTATAAGATATGTTAATGGATAAAGGATCTTCCTTTTGTTGTATTCTTTATTAGATACAGGTTATAAGTTGGGGTCATGATTGAAAGATACTAAAGAAGATCAAGTTGAGCTCTTTGATGAACTTATACTCCCTTTTTCCTACGTCATGAGGGTGCTCCCTTATTAAGTGTGGGGATATGTTGAATGTGCACATGTTGAATTGATTTTAATTTTGTTTTACTACTTTGTTATTTCAGTGTGCTCCAATCAGTTTGTTGGGATTTGAAAGGGGTTTATTGTTTTAAATGTTTAACCTTTGGAAAACCAGGTGATTATGTTTTGAAAGCTCATGATATTTTTCAATAGAGATATAAGGCTATGCGATGTTTTGATAGCTTCTGTATGAAGCATGGAGTAATGATTGATGAAGTTTTTGATAGTTTGGAATGGTTTTAGTATGAGTTATGTGGTTTTGATGCTTTCTATTGAACTTCTATAGAGCCTCTATTTCTGTTCTATTTTAGGAATGCATATAAAACTTTAGGAAAGTTTTCTAGCCTTGGAAAGAGGTGAATGCGAGTTCAAAAGAGCTCAAGGAAGTGGAAAAATTAGTTGCTGAAGACTCAAGAGAAGACTGGAGTGAAGTGACAGTGATGAGCTATGAAGAGTCACTGTAGTGGCTTTGGTGACCTTTCATATCTGACACACCTCTTGGAAGGAACATCTATGACTAAAGAAGGGTTATTATGAGTGATTATTGAGTATTTTAGTGAGAAGATGATGTACTATTGATTGATTGATTGATTGAGAGAGAGAGAGAGAGAGAGAGAGAGAGAGAGAGAGAGAGAGAGAGAGAGAGAGAGAGTCAGAGATAGCCAATTCTATGCCAAATAATGTATCTACCTATGAGAGAATGTGAGAGAAAGATGTGAAAACTTTGAAAATGAATCATATGTGATATCTTTCCATTGAAAGTGGAGTATTATTTTGTGTTTTTAATGTCTATTAAAGAATTCTATGAAGAAGATAAAGAATATGATGTATTTTGTTAAAGAGAAAGCCATGGGAGAATTGTTTCTATGAAGCTCCGTGAAGATTTCTTGTTGTTTCCTTTGAAGAGATCATATAAAAGATGAAAAAGATAGTTGTTGATGATACAAGATAGATTTTCTTACAATAGAAACCCTATGTCTTTGGTCTTCCTTTTGGGGCTCCACTTCAAACCAAACTTAACACAGTTACGGATGTTGTCTTTGAGCTCTTGAAAGAAATTCAAAAGCATATTGACAAGAAGACAAGGCTTAAAAACATACTTCTACCATTGTCCTTAAGTCTAATAAAGCCCTAGATCTTGTGAAAGAAGTAGATGTGGCTAACACCTTCTTGGATCCTAGTACCTTAGAGATTGGCATGTGGATTGAAGGATGTTTTATAGAGGATGTATTCATTAATGGGGATTCATCACTAAACATAATGATGGATGTGACAATGAAGAATGTCGGCTTGCAAGGTATACATCCTACATAGTGGCTTATCAGACTGGTAGACCGAAGAAAAATTAAGCCTTTGGGCATTCTTCCATATGTGAAGACAACCCTCATAGGAAGAGATTATTGACTGACCTTTCTAGTGGTAAAACCAAATTCTTACAGGACCTCATATCCTCTGTTGTTGGGAAGACCATGGCTTTTTGAAACAAGAGCATGGACAGATTGGTTTAAAAGAACCCTAGCCTAGAACCCTAGCCCTAGGCAAAGGACCCAACAAAGTGGTTTAAAAGAACTCTAACCCTAGGTAGAGGACCCAACAAATGTTGAGATATTGGCAATCACTCTCAACTTAGCCTCTTTATATGGAGCAATGTGGTCTCAGGATACAAAATCCCATACGCACAATGGTGGAAAGTATAGCCTAGCATATTCCTATAAAACATTATACTTGCCCTCTTTTTGAATGCAATTTTATACTAATTTTGTGCTTCCAGCAAAGTGTTTATGTCATTGTCATTCCACTACACAAGATTGTGTTTATGAGTCCAAGCTTCCATCTTGGAACCTAACTCACTTTTGTAACATTTGGTCTTGATGTCTGTTACGTCATGAGCTCACTCTTCCTCTTTCAACCTCCATAGTCATGCTCTCGATCTAACATTTTTTACATGGTATCAAAGCCTAGTCGAGCATGGCTCAGCTCTACAAATCACTCCTTCAGCTCCTCTCAATCTTTGGTTAGCTCAGCTTGACATAAACCCTTGATTTTCCACCTCCATCTTCACTCTATCTCTCTTGGTTGCCATAGACAATACCTACCTACCTCTGTTGGAACATTCATATCTCTTCAACCAGGCCATATCTCTTCAAGATTTCTTCTCAACAGTAGTTCTTAGGTCAAGGCGCATCTTTCCAACCAAAATTGCCTAACATTATGCAACATAAAGCCCAACATTGTTGAAAAACACAGATCTAGCACAAATTTTGCTATTGTAAATTGGACCTATTCTCTCTCCCTACTGTGAGAATTATTCCATAAGTTATCATACCAAATTTGTTGCTCATATAGGTGACTTACTTCAACTAATAGGGCTTGAGAAAATTCCCCTCCAGCGAAGAGATATTGGAAGATTACTCAGAGGTAGTACTATAGTAAGCCATAGCCAGCCTATTGTTGTTCAATTGATGGCGCCATCATCATGCCTCACAATGTCAAGGGCTACCATAGGGCTTTTGGAGTTTATCACACGAGCTACCTCCTAACAAAATTTTAACTCAAATGGTCCACTGGGTGAGCTGCTACAACCAAAATATCAAGTTGTTGTCCTGAAATTGTAATTGGCAACCATAGCCACTTACCTTCAAGCTCATTTTTTCCTTCATTTTCTCTCTCTTGCCACTTAAACCAAACCTTTACCACTCTAATCCACTAAGAATTGAAGTTTTTAGCAAGATTTCTGTATCCAAAAAGCAAGCCTTGGAAAGCTGAGAGCTAGATTTTAGGACCTGATTTGGACCCATTCTTGAAACGTTGAAGCTTGTTTTGTGCCCGAGAGGTGTTAAAGAGCCAATTTTCATGAAAAATCTAACGGTGGTGGATGGCCGAGCTAGAGTTTTCCTAGATGCATTTCGATATCAGGAATCCAACACACGCCTCAGTTCGTCTATTGGAGGTCGTTTGACCCTCCATTTAATCCCCGCAAGGTTCTGCTTGATAAAGCAGCTACCGGATCGGGAAGTCATAAAGTGCATGGGAGAGGCTAGGTTGATGGAGTTCAACACCATGAAGTCGCCTACCCAATCGGATTGCAAATCTGAGTTCGTTTGGGCCTTCAAAATTGAAAAATCCACTTGCGGGACAATGTGAACACAAAAAGATGAACATGTTATTTTAATGTTTTAAATCTTAGGCTTAATAAAAGCCTTAAAACTAATGCAAAAATTGTCGAATAGAGGGAAGCGTCAATGTGCCTCCTCATTTTTGCTCGTTGCCTCTCCGATTCAAACCCGTTTGGAGAGAGAGAGGGAGATTCTCAATTAGGGCAAGAAGAGGAACAAGATGGCTGCAAGCTTGCGCCTTTTAATGGAGGATTTAAAAATCTCATTTTTGAGTCTTTCTGTCTCCTCCCTCTCTCTCCTGCAAGGGGCACTTCCTGCGTGTGAAGAAGAATGAAGCCCGGTTGATGAATGCTCGTATGGCATGGTACCAGATTGTTTCCAAACTGAAGGTGGACTAAAGATGGTAGTGTGGAGGCAGGATGAGCATCAAATGGGCCCTGGTTTGCAGACCTGTAACAAGTTTCAAAACCCGAAATAATAAAAAATACACGGTAATGACATTTTTACAAAGGAAATGGCTCTTTTTTCGCATTTGATGAGGTTAGTAATGTTCATATGGGTTGAAAATTGATGGACATGTTGTTTGCTATTGGTTTTAGTCTTTCATAATAAAAAAACTCAAAAAATATACACTTAAAGTGTGGAAAATAAATGGAAAAAAACCCAAAAAGCATGGTTTTTAGAGTAAAAATGGGATTTTGGGACTTAAAATCGGAAAAACCATGAAACAAAACACAATAAAATCTACATGGTTGCTGTTTAAAGACTCAAGAGCCACATCTCTGAAATAATGCTAATTTTCTTTCATTTTTATTGATAATAAATAAGGGAAAATAAGAAAAAATAGGAAAAAATGCTCTTTAAAAATGGAAAAAAATAGGAAACGGATGAGAAAAATTATGGATGTGTCTGTGAGTGTATAATGAGGATAAAGCATGAGGGTTTTCCTCAGGCTCCCCCTTTATATGTTTTTGTGAATATTTACTGCTTATTTCATGCGAAATACACATAAAATCACCCCTTTACCTATGCAACAAGGCAAAATCTTAAACGATAGGGGAGGAGGGCAGTTTGAGTGTTGAAATATAATATAAAATCTGATGTATTTGCGCATTATTCATATAGGATGATGTTAAGTTAAATAAAGGGAAGTACATCACGAGTGTAAGGCTTGATGTCTTCTCTCATCGCAGAAATTATGCATTAGTGTATGGAAACATGAAAAGAATGGATTTGCACAATGCATGAGGCTATTTTTCAATTGTTTGAGAACTTAATCATATACACATTTGCATCAAGCATCATTAAATGGTATCAATTACAAGCTCCTGGATGTATAGCACTTGGTTTCTCTAGGACTTGACCCACATAGAGAGAGCAACCCGGCTGTAGGTCTAGATAGTGGGTTAAAAGGGATGGATAAGTGAGGATAAGTGTATTCGTGAAACGTTAAAGATATTGGCACTAAGAGGGGAGTTTGTTTCGAATGTGTCTATATATGGAAGTAGCGCATCGAGGGGCCAATCCCCAAGATGTAGGAGAGCTGTAGTAGGGCCACGGCAATCAGCTGGTGGGGTGCCCTTGTGTCTGTGATATGTGGCATTTATTGCCATCATATGTATAATCTCCCTTTGAGGAGACGGGGAAAGGGAACATCCGTTGGACTACATACTATAAACGCGTAATAATTAGTATTTAGGATAGTGTATCCCTCAACAGACGCTCCTGGTCCGCGAGGCCAAGTGGTGGGGTTGTCTGTTGAGAGCATGAGGTCCGGCTAGTGGCTTAGCTAGTGTCAGCCCATTTCAGGTCCCATCAGTGGTGCGTCTACCGGGAGTTGCCTATAAGTGACGATCTCTGAATCTAGGTTGTAAAGGGACCTAAGTTTACCGTTGAGCTCTACTTGGAGTAGGAGGATGCTTGGGTGCCAGGGGGTCTCTGGCCGTAAATCCCTCGCCTTCCGGGTCCTGCACAAGAGGCCCAACGTGACTCGCGATTGGATCTCGAGGCCCGCATACTAGTTTACGGGCGGAAGCTTGGAATAGTGATCCCTGGGGATTACTGGATAGCCTTCGGGCGAATTATGGACAAGCCTACGGGCGGAACTCCTTGTATTTCAAAGATAAAATGATGAAATGTAAAAAAAGAACTTGCTTGATATTGTTTTTCTATGTCATGTGATAAGATTACGTGAAGGAACCAGTGCTTAACAGGATTAATTAAAGAAGTCGATTGTTATATGTCAAATTAATGTGTTAGATAATTACATAACTAAAACAAACCGAGAAAAGTGCGGAGGATGGGCCATGGGTCCGTCCTATGGTTGGGTGGTCCCGGTTAGCCGGGAACTTTTCTCAAAAATCTCGAAGAACAGCGGGATGATCATCATCATCAAAATGAATAACAAGAGCAATGACCTAGAGTTACGTCTTACCCAATTTACGCTGTTTTAGGGGAACGGAATGGGACTATGCCTTATGGCAGAGAGGTTGAGCCTTGCATCCCTCTCGTTTCCCATTCTCCTTGAACCAAGTGCAGTGTGAATCCGCTTCGGACCTGGAGTTTCTGCATAAAGTAGTTCGCTCGGGTCTGACGCTAGTTGTTGTTAGATAATGACCAATCAGGAAAACCCTAATTCCAGTCGATCCTAAGTGGGAACGGCCAGGATACTTCCACTACGTGGCAGACGCGGGAAGACCTAGATCGCAAAACCCGTAACATTCCATGGGAGTGTCGGGCGGAGTTTTCTAGACATCCTTTCCGATGGACTGCTAAGACATGTCCCGGATGATACGCAGCGGACACGTTACACCTGGTGAAAGCTGAATTGTTAAAGCGCCTTGAAGCTGAGTATATCTATCCAGTGGCCAATAGTGAATGGGTTTTGCTCATCATGATAGTACCCAAGAAGAATGGAAAGCTGCGAATATGTGTGGACTTTTGCAACTTCCAGGACTAAGAAGGATCATTTGCCTATTCCTTTCATAGACCAACTGTTGGATACAATGGTTGGACATGAGCTTTATTCCCTCTTGGATGGATTCAACATATACAACCAAGTCCAAATCACAAAAGAAGATTAATCCAAAACAACCTTCACAAAAGAATGGGGAACCTATGTCTATTGAGTGATGCCGTTTGGGCTCTGTTAATGCTTCTTCTACCTTCCAATGAGTGATGATGGCTGCATTCCAAAATCATTTGCATGACTTTATTGAGGTATATCTAGATGACTTATGTGTCTATAGCCTAATCCGTGAGCATTGGTGACACTTGGACCAGTGCTATGTCGAGAGTATGGGATCTCTCTCAACCCAGACAAATGCATATTTGGAGTCTCTTCGAGATTTCTTTTGGGCCACATTGTCTTTGCACAATGGGTAGCAACAGAAAATGCCAAAATCAAAGATTGCAACTCTAATAGCACCAACTAACCTCAAACATTTGAGGGGATTACTTGGCCATATGTGCTATTACAAATGGTTCATTGCACACTTTGTGACAAAGGAAACCCCCTTGCATAAGCTCTTGAGGAAAGATGTAAAGTTTATGTGGATTGTTGATTGTGACAAAGCATTCAATCATTTGAAGCAATATTTGATTGAAGCACCCATATTGCAACCTCCTGATTGGACAAAGGAATTCCATGTGCACACTAATGCATCAGTTGAAGGGTTAGGTGCAGTCTTATGTCAAGAGGGCTCCTCAAAGTTAGATCAACCTATCTACTATGCAAGTCGTAAAGTAATTGACCGAGAAAGAAACTACACAGTGACAAAGCTTGAATGTCTCGCAATGGTGTTTGCCTTGGGAAAATTTCGACACGATGCATTTCAAATTTTAGGTGGACTATGAGGCATTGTCCTTCTTGATTAATAAGGCAGATGTAAAGGGAATCAAATTTGAAGTGGTTACCAAGCTTGGTCGCTTCCATCTCCTCTTCATCTTGCTCCTCTTCATCTGTCATGAATCCCTTAGAGCGATGAAGAGGAGCAAGATGACCCAGATCTCCTTGATGCTTCTCTCTTTTCGGCTGAAACTTTAACCCCATGGTATGCAGACATAGCCACCTCTTGGCTACTCAATAGTATTCTCCTAACATCTCCAGCCATGAGAAAAAGAAGTTTTTGTTGGAATCAACCCCCTACACCTTGTTAGATTGGTGCTTTGTACAAGAGAGACAAGGATGAAGTACTACGTAGATGTGTTGTAGGAGATGAGATCGAAACAATTCTAAAAGAAAAAAATCCTTGTAAATAGTGCTTTCTGGATCTATGCTTTTGCATCAAGTTTTTGGTGTTCAGTCTACTTTGGAGACCTGCATGACCTCCTGTCTTTAGAAAATCTATATAGGAGTATATATCTCATTGCACGACAAAGTGAACTCTTTAATGAGTCAGCTTAGCAAGGCTATGGAGAATTTAGCTTCTGAGAAGGTTTCTTTGAGTGGTATCCATAAACAAATGAATGCAACTACATCTTTGATGGATTTGTAGAAAGCCACAATTAAGGAGTTAGAAGACAAAGTTGCCACTTTAGAAGAAGAGAACATGTCCTTAACCAATGAAAAAAATGTAGCTCTTGAGGACAGATAGAATTGGCTCATAAGCTTGGTATATGTGAGGGCCAGCCGCAGCATTCCCAAGAAATTGTAGGGTGGTAGAAGGAGCTTATTGAAGAACTTAACTAGAAAGTTGCCACTCTTTCTATTCCTCCTCTATCCCTAGTGATGTCTTCCCTATTGTCTTCTAAGGAAGAGCTATATCAATTGCAGTAGAAAACTAAACCGTGTGATGGGTTCTCTACCAAGGTAGAGTGCCTTCAAGAGCATATGAATTGTGTTCAGGAAGAAATTATGTACTATGATGAATTGGTATCACCTACACCATCCTTATGGATTAAGTATCATCAACAATGCTTTGCATTGTACATTTCCTTGACTAATGTAGACTTAGAACCTCCAGAGGATGGGTGACAAAACATGTGATTAGTATATTTACTCAAAGTGGTGTTTGATAGATTTATTGATGAGTTGATTTCTCATGAAGCTCAACTATTATCTTTTATGTATTTTCGAGGAGATATGCATATACCTAATGAGGAGGACATAAATCTTTATGTAGGAGATGTGATTTTACAAGTAGTCACGTATGTACATGTTGCTGAAATGACTTTGATCAATGGCTTGAAGAATTATCATCAACAAACATTGTGGTGTAGAGGCTATGCTTGGCATCCTCCTTTGGAGGATGATGTTCTTGATCCTCGCGTCAGATGGTTTAATAAACTGACAACAATTTCACGTTCTCCCGTATTTCCAGACATGCTTCGTGGAATGTCTTTCATAAGTTGGATATCTAGCCATTGTGATTCCAAGTGTTGAACCATATTGCTAACAATCCCTTGTTCATTAAGAATTTCTTTCTAGCTTTTGATTTTTTATGTTCTATCTACCCATATATGATCCTCATGATATCCTATCTTATTCATTGATTTCTTATTGATTACCCTTGTATATTGCCACCCTCACTTCTAATCCAGATAGTATTCCTCTCTTATCTTTTACCCCTGCAGTTTCCCCTCAAATTTCAGTCTACTTGCCCATTTATTGTGGATCTTATATCTTCACCTACTTCTGTTGTCCCACCTATTCACTCTATTTTTCCAACAGAATCCCTTTAGAAAAGTTTACTTACTTTCCCTTCTTTCCCATCATCATTATCCCTTCAAATATCTTCATTTCATGATTTATCTTACCCACCTCTTCACAGTTCCACTCTTATTTCCTTATCATCTCCATCTCAACACTTTGAAGCACCCAATCTCATGATTGAATGAAGGGATTTCATGTGCATACTAATGCATTAGTTGAAGGGTTAGGTGCAGTCTTATGTCAAAAAGGCTCCTCGAAGTTATATCAACCTATCTACTATGCAAGCCGTAAAGTAACTGATTGAGAAAGAAACTACATAGTGATAGAGCTTGAATGCCTCACAATGGTGTTTACCTTGGAGAAATTTTGACACTACTTGGTGTTGATGCATTTAAAATTTTATGTGGACCATGAGGCACTGCCCTTCTTGATGAATAAGGCATATGTGAAGGGAAGAATGATGATATGGCTCCCTCTATTCTAGGAGTTTGACTTTGAAGTGGTTACCAAATCTAGTCGCTCCCATGCCCTAGGTTGATCATCTATTGTACATCCCTCAAAGCAATGAGAGGAGAAGGATAACCAGACCTCCTTGATGCTTCCCTCTTTCTGGTTGTGAAACTATAACCCCATGGTATACATACATAGCCAACCTCTTGACTACTCAACATTATCCTCCTAGCATCTTCGTGAGAAAAAGAAGCTTTTTTTGGAATTAGTCCCCTACACCCTATTAGATGGTGCTTTTGTGCAAGAGAGGCAAGAATGAAGTACTGTGTAGATGTGTTGCTCGAGATGAGATTGGGATTGTTCTAAAAGAAATCCATGACAAGCCATGTGGAGGACACTTTTTTTGGAGAAGCGACATCCAAAAAGGTTTTGCTTTACAAGATATTAGTGGCCTACATTACATAAGGATGCCTATGACTATTACAAATGTTGTGATGCTTATTAATGGATGGGAAAGCCTACCAAAACTAGTGCTATGACACTACAACCCATCCTTCCCCTAAAGCCATTCAAGAAGTGGGGAATTGACTTCATTGGTCCCATGGATCCTCCAACTAGAAGAAGGAAGCAAAACCACTATATTTTGGTCTGTATCGACAATGTGACAAAGTGGTGTGAAGCCAAAGCTCTCAAGTGAGATAATGGCAACAATGTGGCCATGCTCCCGTATGAGAATATCATCATCCGGGTGATCCCTTAGAGCTATTAAGTGACAAAGGTACTCACTTTCTCAACAAGATTATGGAAGAATTGATAGAGTTGTACAACATCCACCATCGGAAGTCCACGCCTTACTACCTCAAGGTCAATGCCCAAGTCGAAGTTATCAATCACATTCTCTATTGGATCTTGATAAGGACAATTTTTGCACATCACCTGATTGGGATGACTGACTTACAAAGGCCCTCTGGGCATACAAAACCTTCCATAAGGCTGCTACAGGACAGACACCTTTCCAGTTGGTGTATGGTACAGAAGCAAATTTTCTTGTTGAGTTAGAGCTGCCCTCTCTATGTGTGGCTATCAAAGAACATCTAGGCAATAATAAGTCCCTATAGCACTATCTCCTACAGTTAGAATGTTTGGATGAGACTTGCAGGATGGCCTTATAGTGTATAGAAGCCATGCAAGCACGATGAAAGGCCTATCACGACGACAGCTTCATCAAGGATAAGGAATTTAAGGAAGGTGACTTACTCCTAGCCTATGACTCAATATTTGGCAAGTTCATGGGAAAGCTCCAACAATGTTGGATGGGCCCCTATAAGGTACTTTCTATTAGCCCTAATGGCTCTATTGAGATACATGCCATGGACACCTTTGATGATCCCTTCCTAATTAATGGCTATTGCCGAAAGAAGTACTTCCCTCCTTGGGGATCGTGACAATCATTGCTATCAATTCCTCTGCTTCTAAGGTGTTGCTCCTTCCTACTTGTCATGCTACTATTGATAGTTGTCATGCTCATCTTGATGAGGTGGCCTCATTCTTCTAGCCCCTCATAGCAACCTCCCACTCCTATTTTGCTCCATCCTCGACTCTTCCAGTAGAGGTGGCAGGGATAGTTCTAATACATGGCATTCTTGCCATTCTCCTCTTGGAAATTTTTTAAAAAGAGAGAGAATATATATATATATATATATATATATATCGATAATGGGAGAAAAGGACTTCGGTCCCTGTTATGCTGACCTATTATTCGAGAAAAGGTGAAAACACCCTTGGGAGTAATAGATCTCGTTCCAAGACAAGGTGGCAAACACACTTGGATGAGAAGCTAGCCATGGAAAAGGTGGCAACACCCTACATTACTACAGATTGGTTGATTCCTTAGTTGACCTTCTAGTATGTAGTTCTACAATCGCCTCTCTTGGTGCATTGTATATTGCAACTCCATCAGTGGATCCAACTTCTACATCATACGACATTTTTCACCTACAATTGAAAGTCTAGAATTGTTGGCTACCTCCTTGGGTATGCCTCTTCATCACCCAATACAAGTGGACTTCATCAACCAGATGAAGCTGATCTTCATTAGAAAATCGCTTGAGTGACGTGAGCTTTCATCCTAACAGGATGGGGATGTGAGTATGGACACCTCTTCATATTTATTAGACAAGTGTGAGACAAGGGATGGTGTTAGTGACTAGTCTTTGTCCTTTAAATCCAATAGACAGGTGAGATGTGTGAATGGAGCATTGCACACATGGGATGGGCCTCTCGATGCACAAAGCACAATCTATTCCTATGCACATCACTATTAAGCTCCCTGGACTTCTTGTACCGTATGTTGGCACAAAGATGAAATGCACTACTGCACCATCAATTGTGCACAAGAAGGAATACAACCTTCGCACAAGTGGTGGTGAGGATTACATCAATGGGTGTGAGGAATTTGGTTTCCTCCTAAATTCATCAACACAATGTGCGATAGAGGGGGGGACTGAGCTTGATTGATTTTCCTTTCATAAACTCAGAGGTGAGGATTGAGGGACATTGTGACAAGTGGCATTATGTGCATTTTTTGTTTCCTTATCCACACAACAGTGGACGGACCTCCGCCAACACTATACACATCACTTTGTTCAGCATAGTGCACTACAAGGCTCCCTAGCCTTCCTTCTTGCACCTATGCCGCCAGATGGGTTAGGACACACTGATGCACCATCAACTGTGGATGCTGGCATACTCCTTCTAAACCATCCTTCTAATTGATTTCTAAATAAGATGTGAGATATGGGTTCCCATCATTCTCCTCGAATGATGTGAGCTATGGGGCAAACGCTTGATCTATCATTCTAACATGAGTGATTGTTGTGATTGAGTGACGTATACATTGCCATCGATGACTTATCAGATCTTCATCAATGACACTACCTCCCTGGGTACTATTGCATGGTCCATGCCATGTCAAAAGCATGATGTGACAAGACTTGACACCTCTTGGGGATGACTTCGACTCCCTAGCGCATGTTGACGATCTATATCAACCAATTGAATGGGTCAAGTGTTTCTAACCCTACCTCTTGCATTCATTTTTTGTGTATGTCATGTTTTGAGTGTGGGGACATATGGTTATGGGTCATGGTCAAGTGTTAGGCCCATTTTGACTAGTCAACTTGTTTTATTCACGTCTTAAGTGTAGGGATGTGTCAATGCTCGTCTTGGTTACATACATTCATGGACACTCTATTAATTGATTGTTACACAATACCCTATTTTCCTTATGCCCTATCGAGACCCCTTCCTCACCCACCATCCCTATTCTAACTCGCTCCTATTATGGTCTTTTCTTACTCTATCGATTGTTTTATCATTTGGTTGATCCTCCATGTGAACATACCCTCCATTCACCAAAATTACAATCTGCCCATATAATCCTATTCATCCCTTTGAAATGGCTACTTTTTCTTTTTATGGCCCTTTGTTTCGAACCACAGCTATTGAGTTATTAAATTTTAAAGAATTTTATGTGAACTAGACGTATTTCCATGCGAACACACCTTTTTATGCGGAAACTACAATTTAATGTGATAGCCTTGATCCTTCCTTTTCTAAGATACTTTTTCTTTGGATAGCCCATCTTTTTGATGCACAGATTGGTCATTTTTTTTTTCATGTTTATGATTTTATTTTTATGCATTTTTTTTTTGTTTTTTCCATATAAACACACTCTTCTTGTTGGAATGGTATTTTGTTTAGATAGCCTTGAGCTATTAGTCTCCTTTGACATCTATCCTTAACCCCCCCACTCGCGGGTTCCGACCACCCAATTTTTTATTGTGTTTCCTTACGTATTTTTACCATTTCTTCAATGTGAATGTATATTTCCTTCCACGAAATCGTGTTTTGACCTAAGAGCCCTATCATTCAGCATTCCTTTGACATTTTTTCTTTTTGTTACCCCTTGTTTTGACTTACGGATTGTTTGGAATTAGTTTTTGTTTATATTTTTGGGTGTATTTTTATCATTTTTTTCATGCAAACCACCCCATTGCCATCAGAACCATGTTTCAACTAGATAGACCTATCCAACTTGTCAACGCAAATATTTTTCCTTCTTGCTACTTTCCATTTTGACTTTTTTATTTTTTGTTATCAATTGTCAAATACATTTTTTGGTTTTATTTTTCTAATTTTCCCATGCGAATGGGTTCTACTGTCGTGGAAATTACGTTATGACATGAGAGGCATGTCCATCTCCTCATTATGGACAATTTTCCTTCTTTTCACATTTTGTTCCATGATGGATTTTGCGAAATCAAAATTTTTGTGTTTTTTTGTGGTCGATTTTTCATCTTTTTCTAGTGAAACCCTCTCTTTGCTGTCAAATGCGCTTGATGCATTGTCCTACCATTCCTCCCATTGCCTTACCCAGTTTTTCTTTTTATGGCATGTTCATTTGATGCTTGGATCCCTTTGAATTAAATTTTTCATCAAATGTTTTATTCTTTGCCCCCTACATGTCACGTGCTTGGTTGGTTTTCACCTTAAAATGCATGCAGAGCATTCGCTATGTTGCATTTGGCCGCCTTGGGTTCTCCCCCACTCCCACATGTTCCCATCATCGCAATTGTTCTTACATCCCACCCACATTGGTGTGCGAGACGACCAGGGGACACACTTTTATTTTTTTAACAAACAAAAGTAACACAAAATTATTTTTTTAAAAGACCAAAAAAAAGAAATTCTCCCCAACCATCCAGTTTCCCCCTCCCTTCTCTCCTCTACATTTTATGGATGAGAATAAGAGTTTGGAATGTCTCAAGTTGAGTATAAAGATCAAGAAAAAATATATTCATCCTACATAGCATGTGGATACTTTGGTTGTACTAATCTTTTTAATAATTTTTTTTTCTTTGCTCTCCATTTTTTGGGAGAATGTGCCATTTAGAGTATATTATCTTGTGTCTGTGTGAGTTCTGTGTATCTTCTATGAAGTATATGTGGTTTATCCTTCTTGTGTGGAGTTGAAGATGAAGACGAAGCTGATTGAAAAGTTGATTGATGGTGGTTCATGATTCTATCTAATGGATGGATGCTTATTGCAAAAGCAACCTCTTATATCCTTTATAAGTATGTCATGCTTTTTTGTTTCTAAGCTATGTTAATGGAGAAACGTGTTTTCCTTCCATCGCAATCCTTTATTAGATACAAGTTATAAGTTGGGGCCGTGCTTGGATGGTGTTTCCTGAATTTGCTGTGGAAGATCAAGTATTGAGCTATATTTTGAACTTCTATTCTCTTTTTTTAAGGTCACAAGGACGCTCCCTGATTAAATGTGCGGATACATTGAGGGTTGATATGACTGTGTTTTTGACTTTTTTTGTTGGATTTTTGGATGATTTTTGAATTATTTGAATGATGATTGATTGGTTTGGGAGTGTTTGAGAGATTTTTGGATAAGGTTGAATAGGTTTGAGAAGCTCATGATATTTTTCAGTGGAGATATGATGTGTTGAAGGGTTCTATTGAGTGTCTGATAAGTTCTGATTGGTTCTCTTTAGCTTTTGTTTTGTTTTGTTTTCCTTCTATATGAGAGGTTGTAATCATGATTGATGGAGTTTAAGAGTGTTTGGAAGCTTATTGAATGATTTTTTATGGTTTTGAATGGTCTTAGTTGAGCTAAATACTTTTTGATGACCTTCTGTGTGGTACAATAGACCCTCTCTGTCTCTATTCTATTTTTGCTCTTATATGCCTCTACTGTAAGTGTTCTACGGGATAAATGTGTACCTTGGGGAAAGTTTTCTGATCTTGGAAAGAGATGAATAGAAGCTCAAAAAAGCTCAAAGAAGTGGAAGAAGTAGTTGCTAAAGACTCAATTGAAGACTAAAGTGACAATGACATTGTTGGGCTACAAAAGGACACTAAGTGGCACTGGTGACCCTTCATATCAAACATGCCTCTTGGGAGGGGTATCCATGACCAAATAGAGATTATGTATGATTATTCTTTATTATTCCAATGTACTATTGAAAGAGAGCATGTATGAGAGAGTATGTGTGTGTGAGAGATAGCCAATTTTTCATGCAAAATAATGTAACTATGAGTGAGAGACTATGAAGCTATGGAAGATGAAATCTATGTGATGAATTCCATTCAAAATGGAGCATTCTTTTGTGTTCTCTTATTCTTTTGATGAAGAATATGAAGAATTTGTTGGGGTTTTGTTGTGATAAATCCATGGGAGAATTGCTAATGATGCGGTGTGAAGATTTGAGAAGATTGGTGTTGTTTTTCTTCTTGTGGTTGATTAAATTATGAAGAACATCCTTGTTGATGAGACAACATAGAAGATTCCTCATTTTCTTGGTGTTGCTCTTGGAGCTCCACACTGAGTGGTGCATATTTGCTTACATTGTCATGCCATTTGGGGTGACCAATGTACTCGCCACCTTTCAATGATTGATGTGCACCATCTTCAAAGACATGTTGCGTAAGTGGCTTGAAGTTTCTGTTGACGACCTTTGTGTCCATATGAGTTGGAAAGAGAACTTAGCCAAACTTCACCTTGTCTTTGCAAGATGTTAACAATATCAAATTTTCCTAAATCCACTGAAATGTTAGCTCTAGGTAAAGCATGGCAATATTCTAGGACATGTTATGTCCAAGTATGGCATTGCTACTAATACAACCAAGATCAAGGTTATTATGGAGCTTCCATCTCCCACGAATCCAAAGGGTATTCAATGCTTTCTTAGGCATACTAGCTATTATCACTGCTTTGTTCTAAATTATGATACTATTACCATGCCACATTATAAGCTTTTCGTTGTGTGGGAATGGACTATTGAATGTGTTCCTTTGAAAAAGGCGACCTAGTGCTCTTGTATTCTCTTATAGGCCATAAGTAGAAATTGAAACTTCGAGGCCTAGGACCTTATCACATTCATCAAATTAGTAGGATGGGCAATGTCAAGCTTGAGACCATGGAGGAGAAAGGCATTAGACACTTCAATGGTAGCCATATTAAGAAGTATTACCCCCGAGGCCATTACTTACATGAATGCCCCATGCATCCTCTTGATGTTGTCAAGATTGTGGGAGAGAAGGAAGGAGTCTCACTTGTAGCTTTCTTGCTTGCACAATGGGGGAATACACACACAGGTGGAGGCTGAAAACAATTTTCCTCTTCTTAGTTGTGTAAGCCAAAAGAACTCTCGTACAAGGAAATAGAAGAACCCTATATATGGGTCTCAAACCAAACTCAACTAACTAAGGTGGCATACTAACTGAGCCATGAACTAGAGTAGATAAGGATAGCTGTCATCTAGCTATTATTCATGGGTGGTATACCAACCGCATCTGCAGCTAACAAGTCGATGACATAAATACACAACGGTCACCCTAGCATATCATGAGTGGAGCTCGATATCTCAACACTCCCCCTTGAGCTCAATCCTAATTCCTGCACACCAAGCAGGTCTCTGAACTTCGCAGCTTCTCTGCGCCCAATGCCTTTGTGAATATGTGAGATACCTGATCCTCTGTGCTGACATAAACTAGATCAATAAGACCTAGTAAAACCCTCTCCCCCACATAGTGATAATGCACCTCAATGTGCTTTGTTCTAGCATGATAGACTGGGTTATTTGCCAAGTGTATACTGCTCATGTTGTCACAATAAATGACAACTAGTCCATCTGTAGGCTGATGCATATCATAAAGTAGCTTATGCAACCAAGCTACCTCACATGCAGCCATTGCTGCACCCCTGTACTCAGCCTCTGTGCTCGACAAGGCAACTGTAGGCTGTTTCTTGCTACTCCAAGTGACTGCAACACTCCCAAAAGAGAACACATATCCACTGGTAGATCGTCTATCAAAAATACTACCAGCCCAATCAGCATCAGTGTATCCATGCAACTGTATTTGAACCCCAGTCTCATAAAATAGTCCATACTGCAATGTGGACTTCACATACCTGAGTATGCATCTAGCCGCATCCAAATGCGGTTTCCTTGGAGCCTGCATAAACTGATTTACCAATCCAACAGCATAGCTCAAATTTGGCCTGGTAATAGTCATATAAATCAAACTTCCTACTATGCGTCTATACATAGTAGGGTCTTCCAGAAGCTCACCTGCATCTGCGCTCAGCTTCACATTCTGCTCCAAAGGAACTGAAATAGGCTTACAGCTTGTCATCCCATATTTGGACAGCATGTCCAATCCATACTGCCTCTGCAAGAGCCGTATCCCACTTGGTGATCTAATCACCTCAATGCCCAAGAAATAACGCAGCTCTCCCAAATCCTTCATCTCAAACTTCTGCTTCAATAGCATTTTCACATGAAGGATATCTTCATCACTATCACCTATCATAATCAAATCATCAACATAAATGACAAGTAGCATAATACATTTCTTTGTTTTTCTCACATAAAGTGAGAAATCTGCCTTGGAAATCTGAAAGCCAATAGTGACAAGATACTGTCCTATCTTGTCAGACCATGCTCTAGGTGCTTGCTTCAAGTCATACAAGGCTTTCTTCAACCTGCAAACAAACTCAAGATGAACAGCATGCACATAATCTGGTGGCTGCTCCATATAGACTTCTTCTTGCAAATCACCATGCAAGAAGGCATTCTTTACATCCATCTGATGTAAAGACCATCCCTTTGATGCAGCCATAGCAATGACTACTCTTACGGTTGCCATTCTTGCAACCGGGCTAAATGTTTCTTCATAATCAATGCCATATGTTTGTGCATACACCTTAACTACTAATCTTGCCTTGTATCTATTCACAGAACCATCTGCATTGTGTTTCACCTTATAAACCCACTTACAACCAATTGCATTCTTATCTTTAGGCAAAGGTACCAATTCCCATGTAGCATTTGCTTCCAAGGCATCCATTTCTTCATCCATGGCTTTCTCCCATTTTTCTTTTCCCATGGCTTGCTCAAAAGAAATGGGTTCTGGTTCCTGTATCACTTTGACCATATAGGCATAGTGAATGGCTGTAAATCCATCATATTTCAGCCTATCCATAGGATACCTAGCTCTAGTAGACCTGGCAAAGTAGGTTCACTCCCAGGTGCTCTCAAAACATCCGTGGTCTTCCTTACTCCAGGTGTAACAATAGAAGGAATACCCAACTCATCATCAATGCTCTGTTCTAAGCCACTGGATTTACCATCCACATAAGAGTGACCTACATTCACATCAAACATGGGCTGATCTACCTTCTCTTTTCCTTTTCGTGAATCCTGCATACCACTATCTGCATTGTTTTGAGGAGATTCTCCTGATCTCAATCTGCCTGTCCATGGCGAAGAATGTGAACCACTGCTAGAGGACACTCCAGGTCCACTAATATTTTGTGACTGCTGTTGTGAATTCTGTGCAGTATTACCATTTTGTGCATCTACATCATCAATCACATTTACTGGTTTATACGAGCTATTGATCTCATAAAAAACAACATCTCTGCTCATTGTAAACTTACGAGTAGAAGGGTTTTAGCATCTATACCCTTTCTGCTATAGAGAGTAACCAATAGAGATGCATTTCTCAGCTTTTGGATCCAACTTGGATCTCAACTCATCTGGCACATGAACATAGGGAATGCAACCAAAAATCTTGAAATGAGAAATATTTGGTTTCCTACCAGTATACCTCTCCTTTGGAGTCATCCCATGTATTGCTGCAGTGGGAGTCCTGTTCATTATGTAGACTGTTGTAGCAACTGCTTCAGCCCAGTAAAAATTTGGCAAGTCTTTTTCGTTGAGCATGGCACGAGATACCTCTCCAATATGCCTGTTTTTCCTTTCTGCAATTCCATTTTGTTGTGGGGTATGATTGCATGAATATTGCTGCTTTATGCCATGCTCCTGCAAGAACCTTGCAAACTCATTTGAGAGGTACTCTCCCCCTCCATCTGACCTTAGGCATTTTATTTGCAGGCCTGTTTCTTTTTCAACCATAGCTTTAAGAGTTTTGAAATGCCCAAACACTTCACTTTTCTTTTTCATAAAATAGTTACCACATCCTCCTCCATAGGACTGGTTTTCTTGAGTTTGCTGCATATTCTGATTTCTACCGTGGCCTTCAGATCGGCCTCCTCTACCTCTGCCTCTACCTCTTCCAGCATTTGAGTAGAAGACAGCTTCTTTTGAAGTTCCTCCTAAAGAAGATGCACCGCCATTTCTCTGATCCTCAGAAATTAGAAGAGCAATCAACTCCTCAAAATCAGGAAATCTTTCATGGACGGAAATCGATGTTTGGAACTGTGCATAATCCTTTCCTAAAGCATTCAAGGTCACAGAAACTAAATCATCATCTTCCACTGGCAACCCAATGGAAGTAAGTGCATCTGCAATCTTCTTTACCTTCATGTGGTAGTCATTGATGCTCATACTTTCTCTTTGCACATTGTGCAACTCTTGCTTGAGCTACCTGCAGAGACAATGCACTCTTCGGCTGTGCTACCTGCAGAGACTTGCTCCCAACTTGAAAAATGAAAGCAACACTGGTTCTCTTACCAGAACACCGCGAACTTGGTTTGCTTTCTTGAGCTCCTTACCATGAACCAGGCTCTAATACCATATCAAGATTGTGGGAGAGAAGGAAGGAGTTTCACTTGTAGCTTTCTTGCTTGCACAATGGGGGAATACACACACAGGTGGAGGTTGAAAACAGTTTTCCTCTTCTTAGTTGTGTAAGCCAAAAGAACTCTCGTACAAGGAAATAGAAGAACCCTATATATGGGTCTCAAACCAAACTCAACTAACTAAGGTGGAAGCATTTCACTATTGATGCACTCATTGATGAAGGTTTTGACTTCAACACCCTCCCATATAACCTCTAGGTGGATTTGGGCCAATGCACCTTGTTACCCACTCACACTAAGCTTAACCCCTATGGTAGCCAACCTTACTCGCTATTGGATAAATATAAGCTTTTTCTTATTGTTGTAACTTACAACATCTCTCTTCTTTTTTATGTTCTTCTGATATGTTCATCCAGACCAAGAGGATGTGAGGAAACAACTTCTCTTGGGTTGACCTTTTAAGTATCAAGTTCCATGTACCATCAACTATGTTGATCAGTCCATTAAATTGCAATTTCCAAGTGCCCATGTTGTTTCTTCTTTCAATAAATGGAATCTTTCTCTGGGGGCAATGCCAACTCCTCATCCCCCCCTTCTCAATCCAGTGGCTCCTTATCAATTGCTCCATGCCCACCATCAACACACTACTCTTGTTAGTTGAGCCTCCGCACTACAAAGTCTTCTCACTTATAGTGGTGACCTCACCTCCCATTACCAGTTCCATCTCCACCTTCCCAACCCTCAAAGCCATTACATAGGGAGCCAAATTGACATTGCAAGACTCCCGCCATGCCCAAACTTTCCTTGTGTTGAGTGGCGCATGCTCTCTTGGAGGCTATTACAAGGGATGATGCCTACATTTGGATTCCCACATGATCTAAACATTTATTTGTCATTTTTTCTCATGATTTGTCTGCAATTTCTCCAAGAATATCCAAGCACCAAACTTCCTATCCACGAGCTTCTCATTCATTTCCACTCTAGTTGTGCCACCTCGTGTAGTGTTAAATTCTACATTCTCTTTTGCCCTCTTTCCCACCCACTTCCTAATAAGGAGTTGCTTATCCGCCTCCCTCTAACTCCCACTCTCCATCTTTTTCTCATGATCCACCTACTAATCCTATTCCTAGACCCACCCTTGAGCCCTCAAAACTCATTTGAGGCATCCTCCTTTGACACTCCCTCATGGCTAGTCCAACAATTAGATCAAGCATCCCAATCAAAAATCCAACATGAACAAGGGGAATCAGTACAAACTCACCTTCAAAATAGTTTTACCACTCCTACTCATCTCTTATTATGCTCCAATGACCAAATGTGATGATGCCACTACAATTGCAGATCTTACAACGAAATGAACCACTTCTAGTCCTTTCTGACGCCACTAGTATATCCATCAGCTTGAGATTGCTCATGCTAGCAATCATCTGATGACCAATGTTGAGCAATGGTGTGCCATTAGTAACCTTCAAGCTAATCCTACATACCAGCCTAATCTTTCACTCCATGCTATCATTTTGGCTTGTGTCTTGGAGGTGTCATCCAATCTATAGCACCATCCCTTGTTTAATAAGATTCTTATGGAGGAGGAACTACATGAGGCTAGTCTATTTGCTCATCCCCATATACTCACAGATATTACCACTTATTTGTGTGGTTTGGCTATGCGATCATTTATTACAAGACATGTCACGGACATGATCCATGCAAGTGTTACAAGATATGTCACAAACACAAACCATGCAGCAAAAAAGAAGCAGAGGAAGACCAAGGATGCCCAACTTGTCAAAAAGTGAATGAAGAAGCTCATTCTACCCAGGCACGAAAAGTGGAGGAGAAGGCAAGCTGCTCTAGAAAAAATGTGGGAGAGCACCAAATATTCTAGCAAGGCTCCCTCAAGGATGAAGGAGGCTCTCTGAAGGATGAAGGATGCCCTCTCAAGGATGAAGGAGAGCAAGGAAAGTGCAAGGTGCAATGTCATTCATTTATAAGGGCACCACACTCCCTCATGTGCAAGTTGTAAAGTCTAAACAAACATAGGTGAAGGGATAAGGCAACTAGAAGGGAATAGGGAAAGAGGACCCTGACAAGATGCCCAATCATGTAAAAAAGGGGATGGGTGCCCAAGGGATTTAGGGCTTGTATATAAACCTAAAAAGTGAATGAGAAGCTCATTCTTTGCTGCATGGAAAAAGTGGTCCCTTCTTCTTCTCTTCTTCTCTCTTTCTTGCTTTCTTGTGTGTGGTGCTTGAGAGAGGGAGTGAGTGTGCGAGGGTGAGGGATCTTGGAGAAGAAGCTCTCTATCATCTCCTCTCTTTTTTCTTCTCTTCTCTTGTCTCGCATGCGGCCGTGGAGGATGGATCTTGAAGGAGGATCTTGAGGTTGCTTGATCTTATATCTCAAATCGCGGAGCTACCGGCTTGCTTGAGGGAGGAGACTACTCATTCCACCATCAAGGTAAGCTCACTACACCCCTATAGGATCAAAGGTGCATTGGCTAGGTAAGAGATATCCATTTTTTCTCTCTTGAAACACTTCATGCAATAAGAGGTCCATAGGTCTTGGCGGTAGAGTGTGAGCTCCCATTACATGTTGGTTCCATTGCCGGGACCAATGGATTCAAGCTTGAGCACTTGTGCACCTCAGATCGAGCGTTGAAGTAGGGTTGCATCCCCAAACCGGTGCTTAATAGAGGTAGGAGATTTGGGGTTCTTAATCTTCAAAACAAGTAAGTATTTTGGGTTTTTGGTGAGTAGACAAGTAGGATGAATCATTTAGTATTTGGGTTTTGATTTTTGTTGCATTTAGATTAGGATAGGATCAAGAAATTAAAGTGAATTGTTTTAGGGTTTCTACTATAAAGAGGCCCAAAATAGGGAAAAAATGGGCTTGCAATCCATGGACAAGGAATAAGCATTAATGGGACATCACTCTATCATTAGAACAAAGGTTTAAGACCCAAGGAAGGGGATTGAAGGCTCACATTTAGCTTTTGCAATGTGTGTGTGTGTGTGTGTGTGTGTGAGAGAGAGAGAGAGAGAGAGAGAGAGAGAGAGAGAGAGAGAGAGAGAGAGAGAGAGAGAGAGAGAGAGAGAGAGAGAGAGAGAGAGTCCAGGGCCAAAGAAACAGATCAATCAACTTGTGATGGAGTTTTTTGGCCATTCTAGGTATATACAAACCTTGCCCCTTGTCTATTTTTGCATTTTGGAAGGTTGTGTGGCTTGGCATGCCCAAAATTGTTACCATCAATTCAATTTTAACCTCAATTGGAACCATGGCTGTCGGAATGGGACGCGATTGACAATCCGATTCCCAAAATCGGACTCGGACCTATCCAATTTCGGATAATCAGACAGTCAAATTTCAGAAATCGGATCACTCGGACACCACCCAACTCGTCCGATTGGACATGTGACCCGTCCAATTCAGTCAATAATTGGGATCTCAGATAATCGAACTCACACAAATCGGATGCCACAAAATTGAATCAGATGCAACAATTGGATGATGTAGAATTGGACCATCCTTACTCGGATGTCCGCTTTTAAGGATTGGACACTATAGAATCGGACAAAAAAATTTTGACAAGAAAAATTGACAAATCTAGTGCATCTCGGGCAAGAAGAACACCTCTTGCAATGGGAGGAAGGCTCTGAAAGCCTTATAGGTGCAATTGAACTTAGAAATCGCAGTCGGATGACTAGACACAACTGCTAACAGTCATGTTGGCTTTTAGCCCCTTTTAGAGTCGTAAACAGACCCCCAGTCCCCCATTCAGCTGAGTAGAGTAGCACAGACCACCCTAGAGACTAGAGAGAGTGGCTAGTGATTGAGTATGAAGCTCTATTCGGTCGAGAGCTTAGACTGGAGTGCGGAAGCTGCATTCATTATCTCGTGTTCACATCCACATTGTTTCAACACTTGAAGTGCACTTGGAAAAATTGAAAGCCTGATTTCGCACAGTGCACAGAAAAGAGTGTCATACACACACTGAGTGAACGTAAATTGAGGATTGTCTATAAATAAAAAGGAACATACACACACTTAATGAACAGAATGAACCCACTAATAGGAGATGACCCTTAAACCTAGACGAGTAATCAAGAAACCCCCATTGGTAGGACTAAGTGATAGACACAACATGGAAGGCTAGATGCATTGAAGGAGCAACACCATTGGGAGTGTAACATTGCCCGACTTGATCAACCTCATCGACAAGTTAGTGGACAAATACGATGTATAGACCACGTTGGGTGGACCACTATGGAAAACCTTCAGAAGACATCATAGCAGACCTTGAGGAGGAAAGAAAGCTGGCGGAAAGCCTTGCAAAGCATAGCGGCATATAACCAGCAACAACAGACTAGGAGATTGCGACAGGACATTGAAATGTGAGAAGTACAAATAGAAACCGAATAGGACCGAACGTAGAGATGGAAAGAGCACTAGAGGGAAACTTAACACTGAGAAAACTTCTCTCACGAAGTGATTAATAGACAACATGTTGGTAGAACAAAGCACAACAACATTAGCAACATTGTTGCTTGTAGGATTAGGGGTTATCCAGGGCTCCAAGAGCCAGTCAAGGATCACTCCAAATGCAAAAGAACTAGACAACAAGCAAGGACCCGTATAGTTTTGTAGAGCAGTTTGAGCAGGTTTGCAAGGCTAATGGCCTCACAGATCCTGCTCAGCCCTCACAAGCTTTCGGCCTATGCTTAGGCGATAAGGGTAGGATGTGGTACACAAGCCTAGATGCTGCAGAGCGTAATAATTTTAATGACCTCAAGAGTTTCTTCATTAAGAGATTCTCGAAGGATGGGTACTTGGATAATCTTATCATGCAGTTGATGAATGTCAAGCAAGGGGACAAAGAGGACATCAAGGACTACATTACTCATGTGCGGAGTCTTTATAAGAGAATTCCCACTAATGAGTGACCCATCGAGAGAGCAGTGTTCGCAATGCTCATCAATATAATACGCAATGAGGAACTCTACAAGGCCTTGGCAGGCAACTCAAGCTTGCAGAGAGATGCACTAGCTAGGGTCTTTGAAGAGGCCATACGAGTGGATGACTATCCTAAGGAGAGAAGCTCCAAGAGCTCGAATCGAGATGAAGTCGATGCAAGAACCCCAGAAAGGGCTACAACTTCCAGTGAACGGTCAGGACCAAGAAACCAAGGTAAAGGGAAGGGTGCTGACCCAAGCCTAGAACGAGCAAAGATGAAAATGGAGCTAGCCAGACTATGAGAAATGATGAGGAGATGCTCCACTGTGAGAGGTGCTCCAATCCACTATGTGGAGGAACTAAATGATGAGGAGCCTTATGTGAACCCTTATGTCTCATACGATAAAGAGACAAAATCTAGTTCACATGGACTATTGACCAGTGCTGCTGATGGCATTAAGAAGAGGAAGAGGCAAAGGATTAGGAGGGGAGAGCAAAGAGCTAATTTTTTGTTGGACTTGTGGTCACCCAAGACACATCTTTTTGCGCTACCTCGAGAGGGAGCAAGCCAATCGAGATAAGACTAATCTCAAATGCACTGAGTGTGGAATCACCCACCTTTTTTGCTGATTGCCCTAGGCAGAGACCATCCTCTAGTTCACAATGGTACCATTAGTTCCATTGGGCCCATTTGGTGTCGAGACACTCGATGGTGAGGCCACACCCCTGTCATTGCATGCTATGACCTGTGTGTAGATGAAGTAGGCCAACATATCACTGCTAGGGCCTAGTAACCTAGATGCATCCTCAATTGGAAAGAAAATTCATAGGCAAAAAAAGAAGAAAAGTGAAGTGAAGGTCACATTGAAAATCGAAAGTGCAACATCACTTCATATCAAAAAGAAAGTCACGGATGTTGAGGAAAAAACATTTGCCCCAAAGATGATTGGAAAAGGGAGTGCCAAGGTAGGAGAGTATCCCAATCGAAAGCGCCAACTCGAAGCCATAGAAAGGTCAAGGAGTGGGTGAGGAAAGCCCAAGAACACCTAAAGGATACAAATCCCATTTTGGAGGATGAGATTGATGATCTCTCTAGTGTGAGCCCACTAGTCTCTCCCACAGGACTGAAAGACATATCCACACCTCGAATTGTGAGATGAAAGCTACCATTCCCATGCTACTACAGATGGATTTTCATGCTACCATTCCTGTGCTAGACATTGCTACTACATACATTGCCATAGAAGGATGTTGCTGACCCTACTGATATAGGTGGAAGCTGCTACTACTCCAAATTTCTTTTTTTCAACACCTCGAGGCCATTGGCTGAGAAGTGCAAAATTAAAAGACAAGCAAGCAACTAGCAATCTTCTCACAACACTAGTGACCACCCCTATAACTTTGAGCATGGGAGATATGCTTAGGTAGCATCTAATGCTATGGCAGGAGCTAAAGAAATGGGTGGAAGGATTGATGGAGCAAGCTGCCTTGACTTGCAAGATCACGACACAGTAATGCAAATACCGAGCATGATGATACACTCAATACCCAAGTCTTTGCATGTTAATGCTTTCTGGGAGGGCATTGAAATGCACACGGTCTTTCTGATCCTAGCTCTAGGTGTGATACCACAAGGAAAGGGATTGTAGACATGGGAGCAAGAATTAGTGTGCTTAGCCATGTAGTACTTCAAGCTTGGGGTAACCCACCTGTCGAGGATGCTAGGTTTAACATCACACTAGCTAATGGAATGAAAGTGAAGGCATCTAGAGTGTTGAGAAATTGGCCATTGAAGATCATACGAGTCTAGTTCTCTCTGTGGACTTTATAGTCATGACATGAGTGGACTATGATATCTTGTTAGGATGGATGTGCAATGCACGAGTCATAGAAGATTGAGGTAATTGTCTGATCTTCATAGGAAATCAAACAGCAGCAGTAACAATGGAGATGGATACTTGGAAGACTACACTAGCTGACCTAGACACGATCTCAGCTATGCTCAAGGGTGACCCTCAAATCAAGAAATCTTATGGGCCATTGACTAAGTATATCCCTTTTCTTGAGGGACAAGCGAGATTGTATGTATGTGCTAGCCACAATTGATTTTCCATTCTTGGATAATGAGGAATATGAGGAAGCTGCTAAGGTAGTCAGTAAGCCTAGAAACACATCTTCAATACCAATTTGCATGATGGCTAGGAGCTCACATGGGCGACCCACCTTTGTCACATTTCACATCCTAAACAATAAACGAGACCTCTACGAGACCTTAGAGAACTTGACGGACAAATTAGTTAGTAACCCAACCATAAAACTCAAATTGCACAAGGATCTCTTGGATGAACCCAAGTGGCAATGGACCAATTAGCCACCGGTGACAAGGAATTGCACCTAGGAGATGACATGCAATTGGATGAGGATGATTTCGATGATGAGTATGAAGATTGTTGTTCCTCTAATGATGAGAACAAAGAAGAGATCAACACAATAGAGTACGACATGGAGGGACAAGAGATTGAACAAACATGGAAAGACTCCAAACCATAGAAAAGGAGTCATAGAAATGGGCTGCAATCGCACTTGCTTGGAGCACATTAGAGCGATTGATTATGATGAAGCAGGTATTGCCCAACCAAGTGTCACACTAGTACTCAGAATGGAATCACCATCAGAGCTATGACCTCTAGGAGAGACTCCCTCTTCTAGTGAAGATGGAGAGTTTGATTATGAGTTGGAAGTAAGCTTGAATAGTGATCGTGAGATACCTCGTCCACCTAAGACCAAATGCACCAGAGGAGACCTACCAATCCACCTAAGGCGCTGAAGATTGAAGGATGAAAAGAGGAAACAACCTAGGATCTGCAAGCTAAGGAGCAAAGGAAGCCACAAGACCTATTGAAACAATTCAAGAGATTTAAGACAGGGGAGAGGGTAGTGGTCTTGCTAGGAGCCAAAAGATGAGGGCAAGTGAGCGACCCTATAGAAGGACCCGCCAAAGTCAAGGAGGTCAATCTAGCTAAGGAAGGGGAGACACCTCGCCCCATGGCCAAAGACTTGACCAAGGAAGAGGAGGCAACTCTTGTTACTCTCTTACAAGAGTATATAGATGTATTCGCTTGGTCCCTTTAATGCAACATAGTACTCATAGGCCAAGTACATCATCATTGTTACAGATTATGTCACCAAGTGGGCAGAAGCGCAATCCATGAGGAAAAACGATGCTAGAATCACTACTAAGTTCCTTTAGGAGCAAGTGATCTCACGCTTCGGCTGCCCCATTGAACTAGTTAGTGATCAAGGCATGCACTTTGTTAATGAAGTGATTGCTCACCTCCTATCGACCTTTCTAATCATCCATCGAAAATCCTCACCCTACTACCCTCAAGAGAATGGCCAAGCTAAGTCTACTAATAAGATATTAGTGAACATCTTGACCAAAGTGGTCTCTGCCTCATACAATGACTAGGACAACAAATTGATGGCAACCTTATGGGCCTATCAAAAAGCCTATTAAAAAATGGTAGGATAGACTCCTTCAAGTTAACCTATGGAACTAAAGCCATCCTACTTGTAGAGTTCCTTGTCCCAAGCTTGAGAGTAGCCACCCAAGAGATGAGACAGAAAGGAGGCATGGACTGACCACTTGATCAAGCTAAAACGCTTATCAGAGACTCACTTCTAGCCACCCATGTGTTGATTTGCAAAAATGCACATTGCAATAGTTGGTTTGACAAGCACGTCAAGCAGCAAGAATTTGAATAGGGTGACTTAATGTTGTTGTACTCAATAAAAGGCCACAAACAGAAGATGAAGTTCAGGGGATTAGGACCTTTTCGAGTCCGCACTATTAGCCAAAATGGTAATGTAGAACTCAAGACCCTAGATAGAGAGGGCATAGGCTTCTTCAATGGGAGTCGCATAAAGAAGTACCACACATCCACTGCACAAGCCTCCCATGCTAGAGTCCCTTGTGAAAGTCTGAGTTGCCACAATAACGGAGATTGAGGAGGAAGATGAAGAGGCAGTAGCACTTTCTTACCTACACATAATGGTCAATGCCCAACAGACACATTCCTTCGATGCATTGATCGATGAGGGAGTTGATTTCAATATCTTAACTCACGATCATTGGACTCAAATTGGCTGCCCACAACTACAACCTACCAATGCCAAACTTAGTCCATTTGGGGGTTGATCATATGCCCTCTTAGGGAGATGCAAAGTCACAGGCTCTATCGAGTATGAAAGCATGCCCATAATATTTTATGTGCTGTCAAATGCAAATGATGCTACCGGTCAAGAATCATTGTTAGGACACTCATTTAAAAAGCAAGCCCACTGTAATGTCGACTACAACTCACAGTGTATTCACCTTGCTATCTGCAATGTACAAATAGCCATGGCTTTCAACAAGAGTAGTGTGGCTCCATCAGAACTCACAAGGTCACCGGTAGAAAAACCCCCCACCACGTCTAAGGAGGGGGGCCGAGGCTTGTCACAACCTGACATGCCACGCCATCAGTGCACTGTTAAGATCAAATCTAAGGCCCCTGAACCACCATAGTTCAAGTGGCTGCATAAAAATCAAGGACTACTACCTAGGAGCATGCAATCATGACCTTGCAAGCCTTGGAACTCACACTCAAAATCCAGGAGGCAACGAAGACACTACAAACACAGATGAATAGTCAACCTGAGATGGGTCTCCAACACCTTACTGCAAGCTCAAGGCTATTATGAGGGCAATGCCTGGATTTGGGTGCCTAAAACCAAGAGGGCCAGTGGATCTATTCAAATGCCACCCTCAAGCCCGAATATACAGAGCTGCATGATAGATCAAGCATTAAATCCGCAAAGAGCTCAAGTTGCAAAGGCCATAGAGCCCAACGCGGTTAAGCCTCTCGAGTCTCAACAAATCTATCGACCAAAACCATAGCTCGTTGACTCCAAACCAACTCAACCTAGCACTGTTAATGCTACTCAAGCCTCACAAACATCTGACAGTACAAACTCAGAATCCCAAACCAAGCCTAGCGCACGAGAGGCCAAATTGCACACTTTGGAGCAATCACAATTTTAGATGTCAGCCCACCACTGATCCAATCAAACCCCAAACCCCAACTAGTAGGCCTTAAACCTTCTTAGAACAATATTGATTCTTACCTTGGCCACAAAGTTAGCTGAAAATACAGAGGATGACCTAGCTGGTTGCCTTTAGTGTTGGGATGCTATGTTTACCACACTTGCTAAAAGCTATGATCGATTAAACCTAGGCCTCTTAGATAAGTGTTTAGCAACAGAGGTACGCACGCTGCCTTGCTTGTAAGAAAAATCAAAATTTGTATTCATTGAGGTTCCCCATGCAATTGAGAAACTCATAGACACCAATATTTTCCATGAACAAGTATGAAGCAATGCCTCATTACGTCTTACACCAAGGGCATGGCCCTTGCTCCAAGAAATTGTGAAGCTGAAACAACTGGCTACTAACGTCTCCTCTTTCTTACAATAATGGTATCATCTCATACTTCAATGGGAGCAAGAAGGCTACCAAATCATGACCAACACTAAGTAGAGACGTGTAATTAAGACCTCAGAATATGACCCAACTTACGCAGCTCCAACCTCCTATAGTGTTTTGACCACCATTCGCAACCGGCCCCTAGAAGAGCACATCATGACTCGCCCTCTTAGATCACATGTTGACCGAGGAGGAGCTACATATTGCCAGCCAAATGGACTCCAGTGATTTCCTCAAAGATGCCCTCACTTACCTCACCCACGTAAGTATCTAACCTATTGACATGGACAATTATGCTCAAATGGAGTACAACCCAAACTTCTATGCTTTGGCTCATGAGAAGGTGAAACATAGTGAGCATGCATTGAGTGGTCTCCACCCTTCAACTTCTAATCCTAGGAAGGATTCTTCTCATCTCTATGGGGGAGGGTGTGAATGATAAATGGCGTGGAACATAAAAACAAACCCTAAAACCTCAATCAACATTCAAAAATGGAAAAGAATGCGTAAAAATCAACTCATGATTTAGTAAAAGTGTTAGAAATTTTTGTGAAATGCATGGACTATTTAAGAAAAATTGTCTTTCTATATTTAATCATTTTAGTTTTCATAAGCATTTCTTCCTTCTCCTACATGTCTTTCTGCAAAAATTATCTAAAGAATATTGATGGTGGGCTATGGCTTCATGACAGGCATCTACAATGGTAGGACATGAGAAAACTAGCAAGGTGCATTCTCAAAGGAAGAGCATGCAAAGTATAGCCTCTCGATGGAGATAAGGGCCTACAACCAATTCAAGTTTAGGCATATCCTAAATTTGGAAGACATAATCATGGAGAAGCTAGCCATCTGACGAAGGAAATTCGGTATGGCAGCCTCTATACTATGCCAAACTCCCTTCTGCCACAAAGTGAATGAGGTAAGGGCACCACCTAGCCATGGAAGAGCAGACTAGGATGCTATGCAAGAGGGAGAGGAGCTTGTGAGGGAGAAGAGAGGGAAATTGAGAGAGAGAGAGAGAGAGAGAGAGAGAGAGAGAGAGAACTACAAAAAAATAGATGAATCAATAAACTTAAGAGATGGAGAACCCTCGAGACATAACCAATATACACAATATGGACACCAATAGCGTGGGCTTATTACACTGTAGAGCATGCATAAGCTATAGTAAGGGAACGAACTGCATAAGCTCATGAGAGAGAATGGGGAAGGCTCAATAGGGCTGAAGAAGGCCTCTTTGCTCTCTCTCTTCTTCTTGCAAATTACAAAGGGGACGGCCTCTTTATATAGGCCTTGAGGGTGTTTAGCAAGGATGTTAAGATAGAATAGGAATTAACACCACCAAAGCTGCATTAAGGCAGTTCCACCAATGTGAAAGCTCCATCTAGATGTTTTGTTGATCAATTTGTACTTAATCAAGTTCCATCATAAGTGAGTTGTCTCCATTCTCCCCCCCATAGCTTGAGTCTAAGAGCTCTCCTATAAAAAAATATAGAGAATCTTCATAAAATAAGATCATATGTAGCAATAATAGAGAGAGAGTAGTGAGATTTCATATATTACTACAACAATTAAGGATGATTTGAGGGTGATTTAGGAGGGGAATCTAATGGTTTATTAGCTTGAGAGAGAGAAGAAGAGAGGGGAAAGGGTTGGGAGTCTAATGAATGATGTTTTATGGAAGTGTTAAGTGTGGGGAAGAAAGTGTGGGTGTGTATAAAATTGGGAGGTGGTCTCCACTGCAGTTGGAAAAAGTTGGCGTCCACCATTTTGGCCATATCTCTCGACTCGTAGCTCCAAAAAATAATAAAAAAATACCAACCAAAACTTCAGCTCATGGGCTACAACTTTCATGCTGAAATTTGTTTTTGGATCGGAGTGGATGTATTTTTCAAAAATCTTGCCAAATCAACCTGGCTAGAGGTATTTATGCCTATAGACACTCTTTGGTATCTTGAGCTGACCCCATCCTAATGTGATAGGATTTTAAGCGCCATCCATTTACCCTGGTCTTGTACACTTTTCCCTCAATGTCTTAAAGTTTGTAGGAGTCATTGTTGAATTTTTTTGTGACCCAAAACGGTCCCTCCCACCGGTAGAGAAACTTGCCATCCTTTCTTTTATCAAAGCAATTGTCATATCGAAGCACTAAAGATCCCTCCTTGATGTTTTTATCTGTTTCTCAGCTTCCTGGGAGTAGTGGTTGATGGCTTCTTCACGATCCAATTATAGCCTCTCTAGGTCCAGTAATCTTTGATGTAAGTTCTCCTTTTGAGAGCCTACTGTGCTACCTAATACCCGAAGGCTAGCTGATTTCACCTCAATAGGCGAAATAGCCTCTTGTCCATAAACTAGATGAAAAGGTGTGAACCCTAACATGGTTTTGAAGGAGGTTCTGTAAGCCCATAGAGCTTCACTAAGGTTCTTGTCCCAATCCCGGGACCTTGAATGTACCTGTTTGCTGATGATTTTACAAATCATTCCATTTACCTTTTCCACCAATCCATTGCATTGAGGGTAATAAGGGGTAGAGTGTCATCATTGAATATTTAGCTTTTGCATGAGTTCACCCACCACATTAGCTCTAAACCTTGGTCCTCTATCTGATAGTATTTCGAAAGGGGTACCAAACCTACAACAAATGTGGTCAAAGATGAATTTACTCACTTCCTTAGCAGTGATTCTTCTAGTTGGCATAGCCTCGGCCCATCTAGTCATGTAATCTACCCCCATGATAATATACTCTTTTCCTGATGGAGTGCGTGGTAGAGGCCCTATGGCATCAATTCCCCACTTCTCAAAGGGTCCATAGACCTTGATTGGGGTTTGGGGTTCTGCTATGAGCCATCGTGGTCCTAATTTCTGACATTCTTCACATGTTTGACACCAATATTTGACATCTTGGTGTAGACTGGGCCAAGTAAAGCCGGCTTGTAGAACCTTTCTACTTGTGATGTCGTGTGCAAAGTGGCCTCCACAACATCATCATGGCAAGCTTTTAAGATTTCTTCAATTTTCCATTTTGAAGGCACTTTCCTAAGCACACCATCCTTACCAAGACAATACAAACTATTATTTACCATGCAATATCTTGTAGCCTTCTGAGCTAGCTACTGTCTTTCTCCCTTAGTCACGTGTTTGGGAGCTTCTCCTTGCTCTAAGAGATGTAGAATATCTTCTAAGTCTTCCTTGCCTTGCCGAAGTGGGGGTTTGATAGCCATTGCTCCCACCATTGACTCATTTACCTTTGATGATGCTAGATGGTCGGCATCTTTGTTCTGGTCTCTTGGCACATGATGTACTTGTGCCTCCCTAAATCTTCTCATAAGAGATTTGGCCTCCCTCATTTTACTAGAGAGGTTTGCATTTTTTCATGCCCATGTAGCTTACATCTGCCTTACCAATAGCATGGATTCTCCAAAAGCATTCAACCTCTCGATTGAATTACTAAGACACCAACAAAGACCATGAATTAAAGCTTGATATTCTGCCTCATTGTTAGAGTGGACACCTTCCAAGATGATTCCTTCACCATAGATCTTCTCTCCTAAGTGAGAGAAAACAACGATGCCTGTGGCTGCCTTATCCTTAGTTCTCTTGTATGCACCATCAAAGTAGAGGCTATAAGCATCTACAAGAGTCTTTATGGATGGGGGTGGTGGAAGGTTCTTTCTTTTCACCCTGAGATTTTCCTCATAGCATATGTTTGTCAAAATATTAGCCAAGCATGCCTGAGTTGTTTTTTCAACCTGCACTGTATAATCAAACTCTTGAAGTCGGACCACCCACTTTGCTATTTTGTCAGAGATTTCCATATGTTGTAGTGCATAGGGAAACATATCCTCCACAGTGATGATCACAAACCTCTTTGGAAGCAAATATGGCTGAAATTTGGTTACTGCAAACATGAGGGCCAACACTAATTGTTCCATGCAGGTGTAAGCCTTCTTTGAGGCTTTCATGAGGCGGCTGGAAAAATACACAGGCCTCATGAAGGATGTTTTTGGATCTTTTTGTAGGAGAGTAGCACCAATGGCCTCTTCTCCCACGCTAGGGTTTACAAAGAATGTTTCTTCCCAACAAGGTTGGAGGATTATAGGAAGTGACCCCAACATTTTCTTTATCTCCTTAAAATGTCCTTCACTTTGTTCACTCCATACAAGTGTGTCTTGGCGTGTTAGTTTTTCCTGCAAGGGATATATGGCGTGAGAGAGTAAGTGTATAAATCTACCCAAATATCTTAGCTTTTGTAAGAAGGAGACTAATTGTTTGATGGAGGTTGGGGAAAGTAGAGCTAGCAATATTTCTAACTTATTTGGATCAACCTCAATTCCTTCAATTGACACTACATGCCCTAGTAGTGTAACCTTGCTTTCCCCAATGTGACATTTATCCTTATTTAGTTGTCCACCTAACCTAGCTAAGCGAGTAAATCCTTCATCAACCTTGTGTAGATGTATGTTCCTTGAGCTGTAAATACAAAAGTCATCTATGAAAACCCTTATGGACTTACCAAAGTAAGGTTGGAAGACCATATTCATGAATCATTGAAAGGTTGCTGGGGCATTTGTGAGACCAAAGGGCATGACCCGAAAGGCAAAATAGCCCCATGGTGTGATGAAAGTAGTCTTCTTTTGATCCTCCTCTGCAATGTGAATTTGGAAGTATCCAAAGTAGCCATCACACACCGTATACCGCTCATGTCCTGCTACTTCATTCAAGATTTCATCCTGAAATGGGAGAGGGAAGTGGTCCCTCTTTGTTGCAGCATTTAGTGGCTTGTAATCTATGCAAACTCGCCACTTACCATTTTTCTTTGGCCTCACTACTACTGGGGAGACCCATTCTGAATCTTCCACTGGGTATATGAATCCTGCATTCAAGAGTCTCTTTACCTCTGTCAACAGTGCATCCTGTTGCACAACTCCCAGTCTTCTCAATATTTGTACTATAGGTTTGCTTCCTTCTTTGAGTTGGATGTGATGATTCACTGTAATGACACCTGTAATGTGGCTTGTAATCTATGCATACTCGCCACTTACCATTTTTCTTTGGCCTCACTACTACTGGGGAGACCCATTCTGAATCTTCCACTGGGTACATGAATCCTGCATTCAAGAGTCTCTTCACCTCTATCAACAGTACATCCTGTTGCACAACTCCTAGTCTTCTCAATCTTTTTACTATAGGTTTGCTTCCTTCTTTGAGTTGGATGTGATGCTTCACTGCAATGACACCTGTAATGTGAGTGTAATAAAAAATAAACAATGATGCATGCTTCTTGAGAACATTCACATAACCCTCCCTTTCTTCATTCTTTATATCCTTGGATATCATCTTCTCTAGACTAGCATCCCACACATCTTCTCCTTGGATTCTTGGGTTGTCTTTTGATGAGGTAGGTTTCTTTAAGGTGATGCCCATAACTTCGAGAGTGCTAGCACTCTCTCCACTTGAACTCTCTTCCTCTTCTACCAATGAGGAACATCCACTTGAGCTCCACTCATTGACAGATGTTTCTAGTTCAAGGTTCTCTTAATGCCCACTCTTCAAGTTGTAAACCACCTTTTGATCGTGGCCACCCACCTTACGTGGCCTCAACTCCAGATCTCCTGTTGCCTAATCTTGCTTAGCTCCGATGCCCATAAGCCAAGGTCTCCCTAGGATGAGGGGATATCCTTCTCCCTTTACTGGCATCACATAAACATCCACTGCTACAGTGATTCCAAAAACAGAAACTCTCAAAGCTTTCACTACACCCACACATGTGACTGCATCATTGTTGGCCATCTTTGCCCTAAAGGTTGAGGATTCCATTACTTCTAAGCCTAATTGATGCATAAGCTTTTCTGTTATGACACAAACCTCTGCTCTACTATCGATTTATGTTTTTCGAATCCGTTGACCTTTGATTTGAGCCTCCACTAAAGGCACTATATCTTTGAGGCCATATGCCTTGATTGCACTAACCATTTTACCTTGCCTTGCCCTTGTGCTTACCATTTTTTATTGTCGTAGCTTTGGAGAGGCATGAAGTAGTTGTGGCCAAGTAATTTTTGGCCCTTGAGAGCTCACATTTGCTATCAGATCATAAGGTTGCGTCCGAGAACCCAAAAGGAAGTCGGAGATATCAATTTTATACCTAGTTTGAGTGTTTCTCTTCTTCCCTTCATCTCTAGGTGCCCGTGATGTACTTGTCTCATTGATTGCTTCCTTGCTTGCCTCATTTTGGACACATATCCACTTAATAGGCATGGTCTCTACTCTACTACATCTACCTTCATCTTACCTCTCGCTATTTCTTCTTCGAGCCTTCTATCCCTGCCCACCTCCTCTATTTTTATGACATTAACATTTGGTTGAGCAACAGGGGTTTCAGCTTGAATATAAGGTGGTTGTAAAATTGCAGGTCATGACTACTCTTGCTCTTGAGTCCTAGCATGAGGAGGGCTTACTTGTTGTCGAGGACCTCTAGCAGGGTGATCATATCTTCTAGGGTGAGGACAATTGTATATGCCATGTCCATTTTCTCCACAGTTATAACACAACATCTCCCTTGCTTGTCGCCGCATTTGTGGTCGATTCCCACCATTCCCCTTGATAGGTCTTCTTGCACCTTGCACAAGATTCACTCTCAAACCCTCTAGTTGATTAGTAAGATTGTTTATTTGTTGGATCATGTCTTCTTGACCTCTAACAAGGCCTGGTGCATTAGATACATTTGGGGGAACTTGAGAGGCCTCCATAGTTGTGATGTTGTTTCCCAAAACTACTTGGCTAGCTTGGGCTTGGTAGAGAATCTTTCGATTCTTTTCCCTAGTGATTCTTAAAGCATCTTCAAAAGTATTTGGAAATTTCACCTTTACCTTCTCCCTGAGCAAGGGGTACAAACCTGAAATAAATCGATCCTTTTGGAGGCAGTTTGGAGCTCTCTCACCAGGATTTAGTAAGTCTAACCACTGTCCCCAAAGCTTCAAAAACCCTTCCTCATAAGTTGCATAACCATAAGGATCAATTTGATGGAGGGCCAAAAGCCGTTGCCATAACTCTTCAGCTGAGTTAGTTTGTTGAAATCTCTGCAAGAAAGCTGCCTTCAATCCCTCCCATGTAGCTCTTTGGGCCGGATTTAGAGTTTGGAACCACATTCTAGCTTCTTCCTTGAGCACCAAAGGAAAAGCCCTCAACTTTAATGCTTCATCATCCCTCACAGAGACAAGGAAGACCATCTCAAGGTTGTCCAAAAAATCCACTGCATTTTTTCCATTGCGCCCAAAGAAGCTTGGAAATGCCATGTTGCCTTAGTAGAGTACAAAGATGAATACGTCTAGACTTAAGTTGTATTTTATGAGGGGAAGGATGAATGGGTTCACAGATGCATTGATTTCATCAAGATGTCTAATAATGCCTTGGAATCTAAGCTTTGTGCTGGCTACAATATGCACAGTTTGCATAGCAAGAGGTTGGATTGGTCCATACAACTTGCGGTGATTCTAATAATGCTTCTAATAATGCCTTGGAATCTAAGCTTTGTGTTGGCTACAATATGCATAGTTTGCTTCTACGAATGCCTTGGAATCTAAGCTTTGTGTAGGCTACAATATGCACAGTTTGCATAGCAAGAGGTTGGATTGGTCCATACAACTCACGGTGATTCATGAGAAAATATTATAATAAAATAAAGACATGTACATTGAAGGATGTATTGTAGTCTAGCATTGGGAAGATTATAGGTTTTGGTGATACAAGAATCTCTCTTAATCTTTCAGCCCCAAAGTACATGACAAGATGCTGCTGGAAGAAAATCTTCCTACTGGTGTATACATTAACTCGGATGTTTTGTATAGAGTGGAAGGTGTAGAAATTCGGGCCATTATTATTATTCATAAGTGGAGATTACTTAAGGGAGTAGAGGGAATGCACTTTCTTGAATTATAAAGGATTTTCCCCAGAGTATTTCTTTCTGGAATCCACCAACTTTGCTATACAGAGAATTTGCTCACCAGTGATTGTTCTTGCCTTAGTGTGTCCATCCTCGGTGATATATATTTCATAAGATGTGATGGCCACCTTTTCAACCACACCCAACCTTCTAGCTAGCAATAGTTGAAGGTAGTCTCCATACTTTACACCTCTACAAAACTCCACACTATTCATGCATAGTTGTCCTCCTTTGATGTGGATTAGGCCAGAGAGAGAGAGGGATTTGATGATTTGGAGAAGAGGACCTCCCGAAAGGGCCTTCACTTTGTTTGCAAAACACTCACCACAATTATGAGAACCTAGAAATTGATGGCAACATGATTTTTTCCGTTGTGAGATAATGGAATTTCTAAGGTGAACACCTTTTACCCGCATACATGCCGTCATCCGATAGGCATACTTCCTTTCTTGGGCTTCCTTGGGAGACCAATGTGGGAGTCATGGACTTCGACCAGCTTCAAAAATAGTTGGTGAAGGCGTTGGAGAAGAGCCACTTGGAGCACTTGTTGTAGAGGATGCACCACTATGTGTTGTATCGTTCCACATAAGAAGGTCGAGAATTGTGGATGAGAATGTCCTCAGCGAGGGCACTAATTTATGACGAAGGAAATTCGGTATGCCAACCTCTATACTATGCCAAACTTCCTTCTGTCACAAAGTGAATGAGGTAAGGGCACCATCTAGTCGTGGAAGAGCGGACCAGGATGCTATGCAAGAGGGAGAGGAGCTTGTGAGGGAGAAGAGAGGGAAATTGAGAGAGAGAGAGAGAGAGAGAGAGAGAGAGAGAGAGAGAGAGAGAGAGAGAGAGAGAGAGAGAGAGAGAGAGAGAACTACAAAAAAATAGATGAATTAATAAACTTAAGAGATGGAGAACCCTCGAGACATAACCAATATACACAATATGGACACCAATAGCATGGGCTTATTACACTGTAGAGCATGCATAAGCTATAGTAAGGGAACGAACTGCATAAGCTCATGAGAGAGAATGGTGAAGGCTTAATAGGGCTGAAGAAGGCCTCTTGGCTCTCTCTCTTCTTCTTGCAAATTACAAAGGGGAAGGCCTCTTTATATAGGCCTTGAGGGTGTTTAGCAAGGAGGTTAAGATAGAATAGGAATTAACACCACCAAAGCTACATTAAGGTGGTTCCACCAATGTGAAAGCTCCATCTAGATGTTTTGTTGACCAATTTGTACTTAATCAAGTTCCATCATATCATAGGTGAGTTGTCTCCATTCTCCCCCCGTAGCTTGAGTCCAAGAGCTCTCCTATAAAAAAATATAGAGAATCTTTATAAAATAAGATCATATGTAGCAATAATAGAGAGAGAGTAGTGAGAATTCATACATTACTACTATAATTAAGGATGATTTGAGGGTGATTTAGGAGGGGAATTCTAATGGTTTATTAGCTTGAGAGAGAGGAGAAGAGAGGGGAAAGGGTTGGGAGTCTAATGAATGATGTTTTATGGAAGTGTTAAGTGTAGGGAAGAAAGTGTGGATGTGTATAAAATTGAGAGGTGGTCTCCACTGCAGTTGGAAAAAGTTGGTGTCCACTATTTTAGCCATATCTCTCGACTCATAGCTCCAAAAAAATATAAAAAAATACCAACCAAAACTTTAGCTCTCGGACTACAACTTTCATGTTGAATTTTTTTTTGGATCGGAGTGGATGTATTTTTTAAAAATCTTGCCAAATCATGTGACTGATTTTTCTTCCACTAATGCTTCCAAGAAGGGTCCCATTTGGTTGAATTATCATAAGGCTCCAAAGCCATGACATTATGAGCCTCACATGCCCTTTGGATGGCTCCAAATCTATTTCATGTCTTTTCTTTTCACATTATACCTTTTTCCTTCACCTTCCTCCATTGATCTTTACTCTTCACCCCCCTTGGTAAACCGGTCCATGAAATATTTCCATCCAGTGATTTCTTGGATTTCCCAAGAGGTTGTTCCCACCCTTTTCTTTATTTCAAAGCTCCAAATGTACAAAAAATCAACAAAGTGTTAGACAAATATTTTTTTATGATTTTCTCAGATCACCATCAAGCAAATCATGAGGCAATGTAAGCTACAGAAGTATGTAGAGAAGGTGGGCCAAGCTATGGACTACGAGAAGTGTGTGGAATTACTCTAGACTTTCAATAGAAACTATAGCATTTTCATGATGTGCCAAGAGAATGAAGTCTGCCAGGTGGAAATTGAGCTGAGTCATGAGTTGGTGCAAAGAATACTGGGCCTACCCAACAAAGTTGAAAGCCGCCCAAAAAGGAATGTGCATAGCATATTGGGAATGGAAAAAGTGATAATCCAAACCAACAATGGCATCAGCTTAGCTGACATCCCCAACCCCGAAGTCCAACTACAGGGAAAAATGGTGCATGCCTTGTTCTCTAGTCAAAGGTACAAGCATTGATGAGAAAAATCAATGTGCGAATGCTGAAAAGCATCCTTTGCCAAGTCCTTTGATGAGGTGAACCTAAACAGCTTTGTGTGGAAGATGATAGAAACATCGGCAAAAGCATTGTCCACAGGTGAAAGACCCACGGGGGGAGAATCCTCGACCTCCAAAGCTAGAAATAAGTGTTCAAAGAGTAGAGAGAGAGAAAGGGAAAGACTCCATATCCATGAGCCTTCAGGCTCTCAAGCTCATTCCTTCATTTCCACACACTCTAAACTGAAAAGCACAACCACTACAAGATAAAGTGACCTAGTGCAAATGTACACTAGACTAACTAACTCTAGTCAGGTCACTGAGTGACTACTAACCTGACTTATTTAATGTAGTCACATGTAGACAGCTGTACACACTAGCTGTCATAGATGTCAGTCATAGATGAAGACACATTGACGGTGAGCTTGATTTCTAACACTCCCCCTCAAGCTCAAAAACAAAACTCAAATCATCTGCATCACTCCAAGTAGCTGTCTAAAGTGAATGAGCTTATCTTTACCAAGTGATTTGGTAAAGATGTCTGCTACGGGTTCAGTCTTCACATGCTCCAAGTCAATCAAATCTGCTAAAACCATTTCCCTGATGAAATGGTAGTGAACCTCAATGTGTTTTGATCTTGCATGATAAACAGGATTACTTGCTAACATAACACTGCTTAAATTGTCACAGTACAGCTTGATTTTGCTGTCCAAGTGTACTCCCAAGTCATTCAGCAACTTCTGTAACCACTTAGCTTCACAGGCCGCTAAGGCCGCACCACGATACTCTGCTTCCGTACTGGACAATGCAACTGTAGGCTGTTTCTTACTCTACCAACTGATCATGCTACTACCCAATCCAAATGCATAGCTACTGGTTGACCTCCTGTTATATGTGCAACCAGCCCAGTCAACATCAGTGTACCCCATCAAGTCAAGGGTTTTCCCATATGCATAAAACAACCCATGATCTGTGGTACCCTTTACATATCTCAAAATTCTTCTGACTGCATCCAAGTGTGGTTTGCGAGGCTTCTGCATGAATTGACTAATCAGCCCCACAACATAACTCAAGTCAGGTTTAGTGATCGTGAGATAGATCAAGCTGCCTACCATCTGTCTGTACATAGTAACATTCTCAATCTCTGTCCCAACATCAATCTGCAGCTTGACATTCTGCTCCAAAGGCATATCCATAGGCTTGCAATCAGCCATACCATATTTCTGTAACATGTCATGAGCATACTGCTTCTGTAGCAACCATATGCCTCGAGGTGTAGAGACAACCTCAATCCCCAAAAAATATTTCAGCTCTCCAAGATCCTTGACCTTAAACTCAGCCTGTAAACATGTCTTTATTTTTGCAATCCCATTTTCATCATCTCCTGTAATGATTAAGTCATCAACATAGACAACTAGAAAAACATAGCCACTATCTGTCTTCTTCGCAAACAGACTATGATCAGCATCTCCCAATCGGAAACCATGTTGCTGTAAATAACTGCTGATGCAAGCATTCCATGCTCTGGGTGCCTGTTTCAACCCATATAATGCCTTTTTCAGTCGACATACATGTGCTGGAAATTCTGGATGTACATAGCCTTCAGGCTGTTCCATGTAAACCTCTTCTTGTAATTCTCCATTGAGAAATGCATTCTTTACATCCATCTGCCATAGTTTCCAGCATCTAGTTGCTGCCAAAGCAATCACAGTTCTAACTGTAGCCATCTTTGCTACAGGGCTGAAAGTCTCCTCATAATCAAGACCATACTGCTGCGCATACCCTTTTGCAACCAGCCTGGCCTTATATCTTTCCAATGATCCATCTGATTTACATTTTACCTTATGCACCCACTTGCATCCAATAGGTGTTTTGCCCTCAGGCAATTGTACCAAATCCCATGTACAATTTTCAGCCAAAGCTGAATATTCCTCATCCATAGCAGCACACCAATTCTCATCTGAAACTACCTCATCAAACTTACTTGGTTCTCTAAAACCTGTTACTTTCGTCATATAAGCATAATGATGGGCTGAATATCCAGTGTAAGTATACCTGTCAAAAGGTCGTCTGACTCTCTCTGATCTCCTGAGCTGTGGCTCACTGTGAGCTTGCCTCTCATGAGGCGGCACATAACGGCTCTGTCTAGCACCTGGCATCATAACAAACGGAATCCCCAATTCACTATCTAAGCTATCACTGCTAGATGAATTATAACCTGCAGTGAGTGGACCTGTTACATCTTCAAAAACCTTTTCTTTTCCCTTATCTGTTCTCCCCCTCACTGACATATCCGTGTCAGTGGATGCAGTAGTGCGACTCCGTAATCGTCCTGTCCAAGGACTCACTGTAGATGATACATCACCTGTCTGACCAGTCATGGAAGTACTCTCTGCAGGAGTGTTTTCAGCATGACTCATACTGGGTGTGTCAAGATTGTGGGAGAGAAGGAAGGAGTCTCGCTTGAAGCTTTCTTGCTTGCACAATGGGGGAAGACACACAAGGGTGGAGGCTGAAAACAGTTTTCCTCTTCTTAGTTGTGGAAGCCAAAAGAACTCAAGTACAAAGAAATAGAAGAACCCTCTATATGGGTCTCAAACCAAACTCAACTAACTAAGGTGGCATACTAACTGAGCCACGAACTAGAGTAGATAAGGATAGCTATCATGTAGCTATTATTCATGGGCGGTGTACCAACCGCATCTGCAACTGACAAGTCGGTGACATAAATACACAACGGTCACCCTGGCGTATCACGAGTGGAGCTCGATATCTCAACACTCCCCCTCGAGCTCAATCCCAATTCCTGCACACCAAGCAGGTCTCTGAACTTGCGTAGCTTCTCTGCGCCAAATGCCTTCGTGAATATGTCAGCTACCTGATCCTCTGTGCTGACATAAACTAGATCAATAAGACCTAGTAAAACCCTCTCTCGCACATAGTGATAATGCACCTCAATGTGCTTTGTTCTAGCATGATAGACTGGGTTATTGGCCAAGTGTATACTACTCATGTTGTCACAATAAATGACAACTGGTCCATCTGTGGACTGATGCATATCATAAAGTAGCTTATGCAACCAAGCTACCTCACATGCAGCCATTGCTGCACCCCTGTACTCAGCCTCTGTGCTCGACAAGGCAACTGTAGGTTGTTTCTTGCTGCTCCAAGTGACTGCAGCACTCCCAAAAGAGAACACATATCCACTGGTAGATCGTCTATCAGAAATACTACCAGCCCAATCAGCATCAGTGTATCCATGCAACCGTATCTGAACCCCAGTCTCATAAAATAGTCCATACTGCAATGTGGACTTCACATACCTGAGTATGCGTCTAGCCGCATCCAAATGCGATTTCCTTGGAGCCTGCATAAGCTGACTTACCAATCCAACAGCATAGCTCAAATCTGGCCTGGTAATAGTCATATAAATCAAACTTCCTACTATGCGTCTGTACATAGTAGGGTCTTCCAGAAGCTCACCTGCATCTGCTCTCAGCTTTACATTCTGCTCCAAAGGAACTGAAATAGGCTTACAGCCTGTCATCCCATATTTGGACAGCATATCCAATCCATACTGCCTCTGCAAGAGCTGTATCCCACTTGGTGATCTAATCACCTCAATGCCCAAGAAATAACGCAGCTCTCCCAAATCCTTCATCTCAAACTTCTGCTTCAATAGCATTTTCACATGAAGGATATCTTCATCACTGTCACCTGTCATAATCAAATCATCAACATAAATGACAAGTAGAATAATACCTTTCTCTGTTTTTCTCACATAAAGTGAGAAATCTGCCTTGGAAATCTGAAAGCCAATAGTGACAAGATACTGTCCTATCTTGTCAGACCATGCTCTAGGTGCTTGCTTCAAGCCATACAAAGCTTTCTTCAACCTGCAAACAAACTCAGGATGAACAGCATGCACATAACCTGGTGGCTGCTCCATATAGACCTCTTCTTGCAAATCACCATGCAAGAAGGCATTCTTTACATCCATCTGATGTAAAGACCATCCCTTTGATGCAGCCATAGCAATGACTGCTCTTACGGTTGCCATCCTTGCAACCGGACTGAATGTTTCTTCATAGTCAATGCCATATGTTTGTGCATACCCCTTGACTACTAATCTTGCCTTGTATCTGTTCACAGAACCATCAGCATTGTGCTTCACCTTATAAACCCACTTACAGCCAATTGCATTCTTACCTTTAGGCAAAGGTACCAATTCCCATGTAGCATTTGCTTCCAAGGCATCCATTTCTTCATCCATGGCTTTCTCCCATTTTTCTTTTCCCATGGCTTGCTCAAAAGAAGTGGGTTCTGGTTCCTGTATCACTTTGACCATATATGCATAGTGAATGGCTGTAAATCCATCATATTTCAGCCTATCCACAGGATACCTAGCTCTGGTAGACCTGCGCAAAGTAGGTTCACTCCCAGGTGCTCTCAAAACATCCCTGGTCTTCCTTACTCCAGGTGTAACAATAGAAGGAATACCCAACTCATCATCAATGCTCTATTCTGAGCCACTGGATTCACCATCCACATAAGAGTGACCTGCATTCACATCAAACATGGGCTGATCTACCTTCTCTTTTCCTTTTCGTGATACCTGCATACCACTATTTGCGCTGCCTTCAAAAGATTCTCCTGATCTCAATCTGTCTGTCCATGGCGAAGAATGTGAACCACTGCTAGAGGATGCTCCAGGTCCACTAATATCTTGTGACTGATGCTGAGAATTCTGTGCAACATTACCATTTTGTGCATCTACATTATCAATCACATTTACTGGTTTATACCAGCTACTCATCTCATCAAAAACAACATCTCTGCTCACTGTAAACTTACGAGTAGAAGGGTTATAGCATCTATACCCTTTTTGCTGCAGAGAGTAACCAATAAAGATGCACTTCTTAGCTTTTGGATCCAACTTGGATCTCAACTCATCTGGCACATGTACATAGGCAATGCAACCAAAAATTTTCAAATGAGAAATATCTGGTTTCCTACCAGTATACCTCTCCTCTGGAGTCACCCCATGTATTGCTGCAGTGGGAGTCCTGTTCATTATATAGACTGCTGTAGCAACTGCTTCAGCCCAATAAAAATCTGGCAGGTCTTTTTCATTGAGCATGGCACGAGATACCTCTCCAATATGCCTGTTTTTCCTTTCTGCAATTCCATTTTGTTGTGGGGTATGACTGCATGAGTATTGCTGCTTTATGCCATGCTCCTGCAAGAACCTTGCAAACTCATTTGAGAGGTACTCTCCCCCTCCATCTGACCTTAGGCATTTTATCTGTAGGCCTGTTTCTTTTTCAACCATAGCTTTAAGAGTTTTGAAATGCCCAAAAACTTCACTTTTCTTTTTCATAAAATACACCCAAACTTTTCTGCTATAGTCATCAATAAAAGTGACAAAATAATGACAGCCTCCAAGAGATGCAGCTTTAGTAGTCCACACATCAGAGTGGATTAATTCCAATGGCTTCTCACTCTCTTGAACACGTCTAGGAAATGGTTTCCTTGCCTGTTTTCCAAACTGACAGGCTTCACATACCTTATGCATTTCTGCAACCTTGAATTTGGGCAATCCTGCAACAATATTTTGGGCCTGCATTGATTTAAGTCGCTGTACATTAACATGACCAATGCGTTTATGCCAGATATCAATATCTGCAACTACACCGGTCCCATGTGCAAACATTGCTGCACTCAATTCAGACATGTCTGCATCCAACGTAAACATTCTGCCCTTCTTCTTTCCTTTTGCTATCAAGCGACCTTTATTTTTCATATCCTCAACAAAGCATCCATGAGGATTAAATCTGACCTGCAAGCCCTGTTCAACCATTTGACCAACAGAAACCAGATTCTTGGTGATATTCGGGACATGAAATACATCGGACAGGTATTTCTTTTTCCCATCCTGCATAGACAAAGGAATTTTTCCAATTTGCACAATAGGATGTGCAGTATCATCACCAGTCTCCACAAATCCTGGTTTTTCCATTTTCCTTGCATCCTCCATCCATTCTGCATGACCTGTCATGTGGTTTGATGCACCTGAGTCAACATACCATACATCATTGCTTTCTTCTGCACTTGTCACAGAATTGTTCATGTGCTGCACCATGAACAAATGCTCATTTCTATCATCACCCTGTCTGCTAGAAGATGCATAATTCCCTTGTTGCAGTTTTCCATTCATGATGTCATTCTGCTTTTTATAGCAGTCTTTAGCCATATGACCCATTTTACCACAGTAGTAGCATTCAACATTACTGTTTGCATTTTGACCTCTTTGCCATCCACCACGACCTCTTTGGCTCCCCCTGCCTCTAGAGTTACCACGTCCTCCTCCATAGGACTGGTTTTCTTGAGTTTGCTGCATATTCTGATTTCTACCACGGCCTCCAAATCGGCCTCCTCTACCTCTGCCTCTACCTCTTCCAGCATTTGAGTAGAAGACAGCTTCTTTTGAAGTTCCTCCTGAAGAAGATGCACCACCATTTCTCTGTTCCTCAGAAATTAGAAGAGCAATCAACTCCTCAAAATCAGGAAATCTTTCACGAACTAAAATGGATGTCCGAAACTGTGCATAATCCTTTCCTAGACCATTCAAGGTCACAGAAACTAAATCATCATCTTCCACTGGTGACCCAATGGAAGCAAGTGCATCTGCAATCTTCTTCACCTTCATGTGGTAGTCGTTGATGCTCATATTTTCTCTTTGCACATTGTGCAACTCTTGCTTGAGCTGCATTTTCCTGGCTTGCGTATTTGTGCTATACATTTTTGACAAAGTATCCCATGCCTCCTTTGGCGTACTTGCATCCTGAATATGCACAATCATAGAGTCTGAAATGCTGATAGACAGCCAGTACATAACTTTCCTGGCTCTCTCATGCCATGCTTTGAATGCCTGCATTTGCTGTTGATTGGGAACATCAGGAAGAACTGGTTCTTCTTCATTTCCTGCAACAAATTCCCAATATCCTTTTCCCATAAGGAAATTTGTCATTCTAAACTTCCATGCTTGGAAGTTGTTCTTGTCAAGCTTTTCAGTGACAATCTGTGAAAGAGAATCAGATGCCATTACAGAAGACTGCAAAAAATTCTGTCACTGCAAAAACCACAGCTTGACCCTCACAAGGGAAAATCTGCAAAACTGGCGAAAGTGGTATTTGACCACACAGTCACTTCCTAGTGACGATTTTGCATCAACAGGCAACAGGGATGATTCTGTAACTCCCAATGTCTCTGCGCACAAGCATACAATGCAATTTTTTTACAGTAACTATTCACCGACCTGTAGAACAGTGGCTGCACAGCATAAAACTGGGCCTTTTCCTGAGTGCGTGCAGAAAACTTCCGCCTCCAAAATAGGCCCCGAAATGGCCTCAAATAAAAAAAACAAGGTCGCCAAGGGCTAAAGCCCTATCCCGCAGCATATACTGCCCTCTTGCTTCACCGCGAAGGGTGTCTCAACCTGAGACAATGCACTCCTGCACTTTCCGGCTGTGCTACCTGCAGAGATCTGCTCCCAAAACAGAAAATGAAAGCAACACTGCTCCTCTTACCAGACCACCGCGAGCTTGGCTTGCTTTCTTGAGCTCCTTACCACGAACAAGGCTCTGATACCATGTCAAGATTGTGGGAGAGAAGGAAGGAGTCTCGCTTGAAGCTTTCTTGCTTGCACAATGGGGGAAGACACACAAGGGTGGAGGCTGAAAACAGTTTTCCTCTTCTTAGTTGTGGAAGCCAAAAGAACTCAAGTACAAAGAAATAGAAGAACCCTCTATATGGGTCTCAAACCAAACTCAACTAACTAAGGTGGCATACTAACTGAGCCACGAACTAGAGTAGATAAGGATAGCTATCATGTAGCTATTATTCATGGGCGGTGTACCAACCGCATCTGCAACTGACAAGTCGGTGACATAAATACACAACGGTCACCCTGGCGTATCACGAGTGGAGCTCGATATCTCAACAGGGTGAGCCATCAGTAGGCACTGCAACAGGATTCCCATACCAAAATGCTAACTCATCAAATACCACATCTCTGCTTATGAGTGTCTCATGCGTAGAAGGTACATAACACTTATAAGCTTTCCGTTCCTGTGCATATCCAATAAACACACTTTTCACTGCCTTAGGATCCAATTTCTTCCTCTTCTCATCTGGTATATGCACATATGCAATGCTGCCAAATACCTTCAAGTGTGAAATATCAGGTTTATGACCATACAGTCGTTCATATAGAGTGACATCATGAATCCCTGCTGTAAGGGTTTGATTCAGCACATATACAGTAGTCACCACTGCTTCAGCCCAATAACCATTTGACAGACATTTTTCATTCAGCATAGCTCTAGCTGACTCTATCAAAACCCTGTTTTTCCTCTCTGCAACACCGTTTTGCTGCGGTGTATAACTACATGTGAGCTGTCTTCTGATCCCATGTTTAGCAAGATACATGTCAAAGTAGTTTGAGACATATTCACCTCCTCCATCTGATCTCAAACATGATATGTAACAGCCCAATTCATTTTCAGCATGTTTCTTGAAGTCTTTGAATGCATCAAACACATCATCCTTATGTTTCAAGATATAAAGCCAAGTGTACCTGCTGAAATCATCAATAAATGAGACATAATATCGTGCACCGCCAAAGGAAGCATTATGTGAAGGACCCCAGACATCAGAGTGTACCAACTGTAAAGGCCTAGTGCTGTTTTTTACATGTCTCATGAAAGGAAACCGTGCTTGCTTCCCAAACTGACATGCAAGGCATACATGACCAAAATCATTATACTTGAATTTAGGTAATCCAAGTACCACTTCTTTCTGCTGCATAGATTTCAGCTTTTGTACATTGACATGTCTGATTCTCTTGTGCCAGATCTCTACATCTCTGATGGCACTCTCATCATGAGCAAACATAGCTGCTTTAAGTTCAGGAATGGTCGCTTCCAAAGTAAACATCCTGCCATCCCTTCTGCCCTTGGCAATTAGCTTGCAGCCATTTCCATACTCCTCAATGAAACATCCATCCTTGTTAAACCTCACTTGCAGATTCTGTTCTGCCATTTGACCCACAGACAACAAATTCTTTGTTATGGTCGGTACATGTAAGACATCATGCAGCCTTTCTTCTTGCCATCAGGCATCATCAATGGAACAATCCCTTTATGCTTTATGTCATGTTGGGTATCATCCCCAGTACATACATGACCATGTGTACCTGCAACCATCTCATCAAACCACTCTCCATGCGAGGTCATGTGGTTTGACGTTCCAGAGTCAATGTACCATCTATCATCTCTATCATGTCTCGATGCATTTTTAGATACATGTTGCATGGCAAAGAGTCTATCAACGGACTCATCATGAGCACCACTGGAAGATGCATAGTGCCCATGTTGTCTGCCTTTGCCTTCATATCTCCTTGCTTCTTGTAACAATCCTTTGCAATATGCCCATACCGGCCACAATAATGGCAGTCCTTGTCCCTGTTGGACTAATCAAACGACTGCCATGAACCAGAACCACCACCTCTACCTCGGGGTGATCTCCCCTGCCTCTAAACCCACCAGATCCACGTTGGCCTTGTGTATTTGCACCATGTCAATTACTCTGCTACTGCTACTGTCCATAAGTATTATGAGTGTCACCACGACCTCGAAATGAACCACGACCTCTAGATCCTCTGCCACGCTGGCTAGAGTACAACATAGTGTCTCTACTCTGAGATGCACTAGAACCTATATCCAAACCAAGTTTGACTTCCTCATGTAGCAACAAAGCAACTAGCTCTTCCCAGCTAGGGGGCTCTTCTCTGACAGAAATGGAAGTGTCAAAAGCTTTGTACTCTTTGCCTAAGCCATTCAAAGCAACAGCAATCATATCATCTTCTGATACACTTGAGCCAATAGTAGCAAGTTGATCAGCTATGGTCTTAATCTCCGTGGTATACGTTTGGATGCTCTTGCCATTCCTAGACATGTTGTTGAACTGCTGTTTCAACTGGATCTTTCTTGCATGTGTCATGGTTCCATAATTTTTCATCAGTATGTCCCAAGCATCCTTCGGAGTCTCACATCCAGTGATTTGAATTACCATAGCATCAGATATACATAAGGAAAACCAATGCAGCACCTTGCATGCTCTTTCATTCCATAGTATGTAGGCTCTTTTCTGTTCATTTGTTGGATTGTGTGCAGGCAACTCAGGAGCAACTTCATCTCCTGTACATAAATCCTAATAACCTCTACCAACCAGAAAGTTTTTCATTCTGAATTTCCATAATGTAAAGTTCTTATTATCCAACTTCTCTCCAACTATCTGAGTGATATTGTCAGTCCCATGTGCATTAGCCATGATGCAATAGACTGTCTATCAAGTGCCTGACTCCCTGCAGTCCAATAAGTATGACTGACTAAGTTCAGTCCTTTAACAATTTATGACTTTTTTCTGCACTAAATTGTAGAAAAGAACCAGGGTATTTCAGCCCACTGACACCCCAAAACAACCCTCAAACAAGTAGTCTCAACTGTAGATATAACTGTCAATACATAAGCTATGTGTTTGCTTCAGCTTAAGCTTATGTAACCTCACTGCCAGGGTACATACATGCAATCTGAAAACTGTAAACTATGAGTAACCAACAGCAATTTCAAGTCCAAAACTGAGTGGTAATCATGTCATACATGTTCCAAAATCTCCCAAGTAGCTGCTAGTACATTTGGCAGTCAAGACATGATCATAAGGGCACAGAACAGTGCATAACCAGCACATACAAGTGTCAACAAATTCAGTTTCAGGTTGCAGTAAACCAGAATTCAGCATACCAAACTCCAAGCAGCTCCAAAATGTCTTTTGACCATGTCATACATTTACTTTGTAATGGCAAGTTCAATACATGAGCATCTGAGTAGGCATAGACAACCTGTCTTCATTGACCAATGGCATAAACCTCATGAGCTGTTTGTAATTAACCAGGACAGTGTAACTGCATTTACTTCAGCTTCAAAATTCAGTTTTCAATGATGCTCATTGCTTGCTTCAATTCTCCATGCATTCACCATGTATAGGCCAGTTCATATAGATGATGGAACCCCCAAGATGACCTGTATTGCTTCAGTAATGCACAGTACTTGTCATTGACTGTGTATGACAGTTTTTAGCTTATCATTGATTTTCAGATCTGAGTATTTTGTCATTGACTGTGTATGACAGTTTTCAGCCTATCATTGATTTTCAGATCTGAGTATTCTGTCATTGACTGTGTATGACAGTTTTTAGCCTGTCATTGATTTTCAGATCTGAGTATTCTGAGCAAGAGATCTCAGCTCCAAGACATTTGATCCAATGTATACATGCTTTGACACATTCTTGTGCTCCAAAGATGCCTTCTGAGTGTAGTACAAGGCTCCTGTGTGTCAGTAATGACTGAATGCATGCTGTCCATTCATGTTTACAGTAGTTCAGAAATGATTACAGGTCTGTGTCTATCACTCCAGCTCATAACAGAGCTCCCACACAAGCATTTACTCCTTGCACACTTCAAATACCTTCAATAGTGAGCATACATGCTCTATGAACCTTGTCTAGGTGCCCCACTGAAGATTGACAGGTTGCTGTCCACTCAGATCAGCAGGCGCAGATTTTCAGATACAGTTTGCTGTCCATTCAGATCAGCAGGCGCAAATTTTCAGATACAGGTTGCTGTCCATTCAGATCAGCAGGCGCAGATTTTCAGATACAGGTTGCTGATTTTCAGGAGCCAGTCCACGCTAATTTTCAGGAGACAGTCCACGCTGATTCCTTCCTTTGCCTATGGCTTCATTTGCAATTGTCCAGCTTCTTCCTCATTCCTTACTTCAATCTCCTTTGCACTGCAAGTTGTCATGCCCATTCTCCCACAGCCTCATGGATGAAGCTCTAATACCATGTTCAAAGAGTAGAGAGAGAGAAAGGGAAAGACTCCATATCCATGAGCCTTCAGGCTCTCAAGCTCATTCCTTCATTTCCACACACTCTAAACTGAAAAGCACACCCACTACAAGATAAAGTGACCTAGTGTAAATGTAGACTAGACTAACTAACTCTAGTCAGGTCACTGACTCTGACTACTAACCCGACTTATTTAATGTAGTCACATGTAGACAGCTGTACACACTAGCTATCATAGATGTCGGTCATAGATGAAGACACATTGACAGTGAGCTTGATTTCTAACAATAAGTCGTCATTGAAGGTCTCTACCATTGGGTTTAGAGGGGTCTTGATGGCCATCATCAGAGAGGCCTTGGGGGAGGCGCAAGAAGATGAGGAAGTCGACGAGATGCTAGAAAAGTCCCCTCCCCACCAAAAACAGGAGCAATCTAGTGAAAGGATGGTGAGTGATGAAGAAGGGGAGAGGGAAGCGCAATCTAGTCAAGTGGCCAAGAAGTCAAAGAAAAAGACTCCACAGAAGAAGGCTGAAGAAGAGAGCAGGAAGAAAGAAAAAACAGATCTACTAAGAGCCCAAAGTGAGTCCAAAAGCACTAAAGAATTCTAGAAGAAAGAGAAGAGAAAAGGAGGAGGCAAAAATAATAAAAGAGGACCCAGGAAATCTAAAGAGGAGAGGAGGAGGAAATTAGAGCAACACGTTGAAGAGTTGAGGAAGGAAGAAGAAGAAATAGCCTTGGCCATCTGCCTCTTAGTGGAGTAGCCTTCAAGGAAAGAAGAGCTAGCTACCATGAGCCCTCATGAAGAAGCACCCAAGCACAAGCTCCCAAGCACCCAAAAACATGCCATCCCCTATAGCATAGGGCCAGGGAAAGGGTCTAATTAATCCCATCCCACTTGTCCTAATGCCCACCACCCCAGTCTTTGCACCCACCCAAGACTCTTCTACCATGATGGATGACAGTAACCTTGTGTCCTAGGTGGAGTTTTTGGTGAACAAAGAAATAGTTCAAGGTGGAAGTGGAGGAACCCCAGTGACTAGAACAAGAAGACAGAAAGTTGCGGATGTAGAGTCCAGATAGGACCCCAAAGGTAGAAGATAGAAGCATCCACAACGACTACTCCTACAGTGACATTGTTATCTACAAACAATGATGACTACGTCAATGAACTTCTATCATAGCCGGAGAGAGCAAAGAAAAAGGCTATTCTTGAATTAGAGGCTGAAAAGTAGGCTATGGCAACCTTCTAGGTAGAGAAAATGCATCAAATGGCAAGCTACCAAAAAGAAATAAGTGAGCTAAAAGTAGAGCTCAAGGCTAAAGAGGGAGAAGAAGATAAGTAGCAAAAGGGCTTGAGGAAGAGCATCAAGAGTTGATTGGCATGCAAAGACAATACAAACTCCTCATGGTGCAAAATAAAGAATTGATAGGGAAAATGGAAAAGATCCAACAAGCAATGGATTGACTCGCAGCAGAAGAAGTAGCAAAAGCCCTAGAAGGGGAGGAGCATAAAAAACAAATGGATGAAATGATGGGTAGGCTGATGATGGAATGGAAGAGCAAGGGAGGTTAGAGAGAGATATTTAATATTTCAAGAAGGAGAAGGAGACAATAACTGAAAAGTGGAAAGCGCAAGAACCGACCATAGCATGAATATAGAATAAAAGTCTAGAGGAGATATAACAAAATACCAAAAAATGGGTGATGAAGAGTGAGAGAAGAGTGAAAGATCTAGTGAGCCACTTGGCCCTTGCAGAAGGAAATAGAGTGTTTGCAGAGAGCAGGGAAGAGGTTGTGTAGATGATACTAAAAGCCCAACAATGTGGCTTCCTCAGAACTATAATGAATGTCACACAATCAAAGGAGGAGAAGGCCATTGAATCACTAAAGAAAAAGCTAGAGATCACCCACAAAGTCATAAGGCATGGGTTGTGTGCTCAACCATAAGAAGAAGGGACCAGCCTAAGCTGACAAGATCAAAGAGATTATTTTCTAAGGGTAGGACTAACAGTCGAAGAGGTGGACCTACTAAGATTCAAGGAAGGAGAACCACAAGGGTCCAAGAGTGAAGCTGAAAGGTAGAGGCCACTTCTAGAAGCCAGGATGGAGTTTGATATGGGACAAGTAGAAGAGGAACTAATTATGCAACCTCCCTCTCCACAACTAGAAATGCAATAAGAGATGGACAGCACTACCGAGAGAAAAGAAAAACTCAAGAAGAAAAGGGTGAGGATGTTGGAGTAGGCAAGGAGAAGATTAAAAGCCCAACCAACAGTAGCCTCTAAAAAGCACCCATTCCACCACAAGTGGATTGCTTCCCAATGGATTGGAATGCGGAGCTCATAGTGTGGAAGAAAAAAGAAAATGGTTGCCAACCCTTCGACTTCACCTTTAAATTACCCTCCACCTTATGCAAAGTGCTATCGACCAAAGTGCTGAAGGAGGTAATAAGCATGGGAGGAAGGATCGGTAGTAGGTGGAACCAGGAGAGGGAGAAGAACCTGACACTATGGGGAATGGAAGCACCTAAATACTAGGAAGACAAAGTCATGGAGGTGCCCCGGACAGTACAAGGCCATGAGTCCCAACCAAAGTGGAGAAGGAGCATATGACATGGCAACATGGATGCCTAGATGTCATTTTGCAACACACTACCCTTCGAGAGAAATGACCCCACACATATGCCATATCCAAGAAGGGTAGGGGTGGATTTCAACCCTGACATCCATGGTAGATATGATTTTCCAAAGATATATAACATAAATGCCACCAAGTCGACCTTCTCCAAAATTGATCTATCGGACTCAATTGCCCATTTTCTAAATGAGTTCACTTTTTTCCCAGATCTTGCCTTTATTATTACTTGTAATTATCTGAGATTACTTAGGGTACTACTTAGATAGGAATCTACACCATAGGAGTACCACCTCCTGCCACTCTTTTTTTATCTCAATGCCGGCATAGATAGTTGTGCAGTGTCTAGGCTAATGATGCACACTGCTCTCCTACCATCTTTTTGTGTAGCCCTCTTAGAGGATATGAGCAATAGCCGTTTCACTAGTTGCAACCATCCCTTCCTATCCACCACTCCTCTTAATGCTTGAATAGGCCTAAAAGGATACATCCAAAGTAGACAATTTCTTAGCAAATCCATTAAGCCTCCGACCTCTCCCTGTCATGACTTTGATGATAAAGACTAGTTTTCTGTCTATTGTTATTTTAAAAAAACAAAAAGAAAGAAAGAAAGAAATAAGAAAAGAAAAGAAGAGAAGAGAAAAGACAAAGAAAATAAAAAATAAAAGAGAATGAATAAGAGATTACCAGAAGGAAATCACAGGGAAAGCAATCGAATGATCTCGTTACGTGTAGGCTATAGTCACTGCACCTAGGGGTTCTCAAGTTAGGAACGTCCGATGGCTTTGGTTCCCCGCATCATGCTTAGGGCACATCAAGTACAGGACACCCAAGGAGGTCACCCTCATCTAGACGTGTCTCCCTAAGCCACACTCACCACACCCCCTTGGGCAAGAACTGGGTCCTCAAGTGTGGGGCAACACCCAGGCCTACCCATTCCATTAACACAAGCACAGTGCACCACACAATAAATTAGACACACCCCCAAGTAGTGCACATTCTTTTCTTTACAAGTAAATCCAAACAATGCAAGCCACCAACTTCAGAGGCCCTGTCATTATTGACACACACGACCGCCTATCAAATCACCAAATCTTCATCAGCTCAAACCCACAAGTGCCATGTGACTGCACTCGTCTGGGAGGGGATAATGTTACAAGACATGTCACGAACACAGACCATGGAACCAAAAAGAAGCAGAGGAAAACCAATGAAGCCCAAGTCAAAAAGTGAATGAAGAAGCTCATTCTTCCCAAGCACAAAAAGTGAAGGAAAATGCAAGCTTAAAAAAAACATAGGAGAGCATTAAATATTCTAGCAAGGCTCCCTCAAGGATGAAGGAGGCTCTCTCAAAGATGAAGGATGCTCTCTCAAGGATAATGAAGAGCCTCTGAGGGCTCTCCCAAGGAAAGAACATGGAGCAATGTAATTCATTTTATAAGAGCACTAGGATCCCTCCTGTGCAAGTGTAAAGTCTAAATGGACATAGGTGAAGGGATAAGGAAACTAGAAGGAAATAGGAAAAAAGGACCCTGGCAAGATGCCCGATCATGTAAAAAAGGGGATGGATGCCCAAGGGATTTAGGACTTGTATATAAACTTGAAAAGTGAATGAGGAGCTCATTCTTTGGTGTGTGGCAAAAGTGGTCTCTTCTTCTTCTCTCCTTGCTTGCTTGTGTGTGCTTGAGAGAGGGAGTGTGAGGGAGGGAGGGAGTGAGTGTGCAAGGGTGAGGGATCTTGGAGAAGAAGCTCTCCATCATCTCCTCTCTTCTTCTTCTCTTCTCTTATCTTGCATGCCGCTATGGAGGATGAAGCTTGAAGAAGAAGGCTTGAAGTTGCTTGAGCTTGCATCTCGAATTGTGGTGCTATCGACTTGCTTGAGGGACAAGGCTACTCATTCGGGCATCAAAGTAAGCTCATTACGTCCTTGTAGGATTGAAGGTGCATCGGCTAGTGAGAGATAGCCATTTGTGCTCTCTTGAAATGCTTGAAGCAATAAGCGATATGTGGTTCTTGGCAGTAGAGCATGGGCTCCCATTACACCATTTGACCTTAATGCTTTTACGGAATTGGAGTATAACCCCCACTTTTACACTTGGTGGCTATCCATCCTTCCTTCATCTTCACCCTCCAACTAGTTTTCTTTACATTTTCTTTGTCTGTAATCAATTTTCTTTTTCTTTTCCTTTTTTGTGTTGCCCTAATATATTTTCTAATCCTTTGTTGGTTACATATGTAAGCTAGAAATCTTTCTAGTTTTTTTTGTTTGCAAGGGGGAAATAGGGCCAATCCATTTTGGCATTCTTGATAACAAGCAAAGGTAAGGTTTGGCTCTTATTGTATTTTTATGATTGTTAACTTAAGATTTCTCAAGTATTGGTCTTATATTTTTAAATAGATGGTAGCCATTCACAATTCACCAATCAAACTTGTTGACATGCACATGTTGGTGTCCATTAAGGATCATCACACTGATGATAAGATTGTGTTCACAATGGATCAATGCAAAGAATTTAGCATGGAGGCTAGCTTATGGAGTTTTAGAGCCTTGAAGTTTTGCCAACTTACCGATTTGGAGAACATTATCAACGAGTATCCTAAAACTAGGAAGCTAGTGGCTAAATGTGGGCTAAATGTGGGCTAAATGACTATATTAAGGCAACCAGTGGGCCCATTCACTTTACCAAATATTACAACTTTGTGCAAAAATATTACCCTAAGTCTAGAGTGAGTGAGATGTGGTATTGGGGGAAGAACAAGAACAAAAAAGTGGGGTAGAACATGCCTTAGGCCTTCATTAAAGCCCCAAGAAATATGATAAACCCCTTAAACCTCCTTTAGTGGATCAAAGATGGAATGAAAAGATTGATATCACTCCTTGTTATTCTCGGCCATTGAGGAGGAGAATCTTAGGACCACTTCACAAGTCTTTCAATATTTTTTTACCTACAACAAACCTAGTACTCATATAGGAAGGATACTCAAGGGCTTCACAAAGGATGTACTATCAAACATGATACTTACATAGGATTTGAATGAATTTGATTAGATCAAGTTTGTGAGTCCCTTGCCAAGGCACATATGGCTCTTCCCAAAACTTGTGACCAAAAGCCCAGCATTGCTAAGGCTAGGTTGTGCATGATCAACTATGGTGGTGCTCTGACTAAGGTCATCACCACAACCTTAGGGTTTTGAAACTAGTTCAAGTGGTCCCAGCAGTGGCAATGGTTGGTCAAAACAAGTATAACAGACCAAGGAAGGAATATGAGCCAAGTATTGAGAAGTCACTCAAGAAAATAAGCAAAAAGGGAAGTAAGAAAGGGAAATTCCAAAAAAACACCACATAGCCATCTAGGAGGACTTGGACCCAAAAATGAAAAAATAATTTGAAGGAAACATAACAAGGAAGTTTCTCACTCACAAAGAGTTGAGAAAGAAATTGTTCAAGGAGTCGAAGACGTTGGCAAAGGAAAGGGAAAGGCTATAGTAGAGCAGACAATGATTGATCTAGGGAAACTTTAGATTGATGCCAGGAGGCATATTACACGGTGGATTCCGTGCCACGGTGCATTGTTGAAAGAGGGGAGAGAGAGATAGGGATGGAGCTAACAGAGAACCATCGGGTTCTTCTTCTTCTCTTTCATTTTTTCAACACTAGAGTCATACTCACACTACAAAGAGTAACCTAGTATAAGTGTAACTAGACTGACTAACTCATTGACTAACTCTAGTCAGGTCACCGACTAGCTAAACCGACTTATTCAATGTAGTCACATGCAGACAGCTACACACTAGCTGTCACAGATGTCGGTCATACATAAAGACGGACAGACGGGAGAGCTTGACTTCTAACACTCCCCCTCAAGCTCAAGATAGCATCTGCACACCAAGTAGCTGTTTAAAACCACAAAATTTATCTTTTCCTAGAGACTTGGTAAAGATATCTGCAACTTGCTCATCAGTCCTCACATGCATGAGATCAACCTTTCCTGTAAGAACCATCTCTCGAATGAAGTGGTAGTGTACCTCTATGTGTTTTGTCCTGGCATGGTAAACTGGATTCATAGCCAGGAGTACACTACTGAGATTGTCGCATAACAGTGTCACTGGAGTATCAACCTATATATCCAAGTCAGCCATAAGCTTGAGCAGCCATGCAATCTCACATGCTGCCAATGCAGCTCCCCTGTACTCAGCCTCAGTACTGGATAAAGCAACCGTAGGCTGCTTCTTGCTGCTCCAGCTGATCATGCCGCTACCAAAGCCAAAAGCATAGCTACTCGTAGACCGTCTGTCAAATGAGCATCCTACCCAATCTGCATCTGTGTATCCAATCAGTGTCAAGGGCTTATCTCTGACATAGAACAGTCCATAGTCTATAGTGGACTTAACATACCTCATGATGTGTCTAACTGCATCCAAGTGTGGCTTCCTCGGCTTCTGCATAAACTGGCTTATCAGCCCTACACAATAGCTCAAGTCAGGCCTAGTGATGGTTAAGTAAATCAGACTGCCAACCATCTGCCTGTACATAGTCACATCTTCAACTTTAGCCCAAGTGTTCATGTCTAGCTTTTCATTCTGATCCAAAGGTGTATCCAGTGGTTTGCATTCAGCCATGCCATACTTCTTAAGCATTTCCATGGCATATTGCTTCTACATCAGCCATAAACCATTTTCAGCTGGTACAACCTCAATACCCAAGAAATACTTCAGATCTCCTAGATCTTTCATGTCAAATTTAGATTTCAGCATCTCCATTGCATGCTGAATTCCCATGTCATCATCTCTAGTAATTATCAGGTCATCAACATATATGACCAGCACTATCAAGCCACTGTCAGTCTTCTTTGTGAACAGGTTGTGATCAGCCCTGCCAATAACAAATCCAAGGCTCTGCAAGTAGCTGCTGATCCTAGCATGCCAGGCTCTTAGAGCCTACTTCAGCCCATACAGTGCATTTTTCAGCCTGCACACATAATGTTGAAAATTAGGGTGCTCATACCCTTTCGGCTAAACCATATATACATCCTCTGCTAAATCACTATTGAGGAATCATTCTTGACATTCATCTGTTGCAATTTCCAACCTTTTGCAGCAGCCAAGGCAATTACTGTATGTATGGTTGCCATCTTTGCAACCGGGCTGAATGTTTCATCGTAATCCAATCCATACTGTTGAGCATATCCTTTAGCAACCAGCCCGGCTTTGTATCTTTCCACACTGCCATCAGACTTACATTTGATTTTATAGACCCATTTGCAGCCAATGGTCTTTTTCCCATCAGGCAGTGGCATCAGATCCCAAGTCTGTTTTTTAGCCAAGGCATTCATCTCTTCGTCCATAGCATTGCACCAATTTTCATCCTTTACTGCTTCAGTATAAGTACCTGGTTCTTTGATCTCCATCACTTTTGTCATGTAAGCATAGTGCTTTGCAGCGTAACCAGTGTACATAAACCTGTCAACAGGTCTCCTGATCCTCTATGATCTCCTGAGTTGTGGCCCACTCTGAGCTTGCCTCTCATGAGGCGGCACATAACGGCTCTGCCTAGCACCTGGCGTCATAACAGACAGAATCCCTAGTTCACTGTCTAAGCTGTCACTGCTCGATGACTCATAGCCTGCTGTGAGTGGTCCTGTCACATCCTCAAAAACCTTTTCTTTTCCTATTCCCTTGTCATTTCTCCCCCTCACTAACATGTCCGTGTCAGTGGACGTAGAATTACGGTTCCGTAAGCTTCCTGACCAAGGACTCACTGCGGAAGAGCCGTCGGCTGTCTAACCACTCATAGAAGTACTCTTTGTAGGAGTATTTTCAGCATGATTCATACTAGGTGCTCCATTAGTAGGCACCACAACCGGATTCCCATACCATGATGCTAACTCATCAAAGACTACATCTCTGCTGATGAGTGTCTCATGCATAGAAGGTACATAACACTTTATGCTTTCCGTTCCTGTGCATATCCCAAAAATACACTCTTCACTGCCTTAGGATCCAATTTCTTCCTCTTCTCATCCGGTATATGCACATACGCAATACATCCAAAGACTTTCAAGTGCCTGATGTCAGGTCTATGACCATACAATTTCTCATAAGGGGTGTCTGCATGTATTCCTGCTGTAGGAGTGCGATTCAGCACATAAACTGCAGTCATTACTGCTTCAGCCCAATAGGCATTAGGCAAACACTTCTCATTTAGCATAGCTCTTACTGACTCCATTAAGACTCTGTTCTTCTATTCTGCAACACGGTTCTGCTACGGTGTATAGCTGTCACAACTCTATAGAAACAGAATTTGTATCCTTTTTTATTAATTTGTCTATATAATGATTTATTAAATTTATTTTCTTTGCACTAATTAGATATAAAGAAAAGTGCATTGGAGCTGGCCACTGATGAGTGGTCACAGGTTATGGTGGACCCACGCGGTGGGTTAGAGAAAAGATAGTTCACACTTCCACCTATATGACCCGATTGGGCACCTGTGACTAGAACTCACGCATATCAGGGTTAGACTCGCACACAGAAAGGATTGATGCCTTGAAGTGTGGGCTAGATCCACCAGAATAGACAGTTACAATCAACAAGATGGCATGATCATGAAATGCTTGTATAATGTGCATGTGTGGGCTGAAAGCTTGAAATGCACATTTCTTTGCATAGGAAAGTCACATGAAGATTCGGATACCATTTTTGCGATGTACACGGAAAAAGCTTTCATATGACACCCATATTGGGGGGGTCCCTAAATTTTGGGAGATCCCTAAATTTTAGGAGGTCCCTAAATTTAGGAGGTCCCTAAAATTTAGGAGCCTCGAATTAGGCTAAAAATGCTAATCCTAAAAAATAGGGATGTTATTCTAAAAATAATAAGTTCTGTACTCTGACTGTGCTTACTAAATTTGCTTGTTTCTATTCTTGACAGTATTCAACCCAAAAAGGAAGGCCATAGAGAAGAGACAAGTGTCAAGACACTTGTCACACAAGTTTTCAAGTGTCCCACCACTTGTCACATCTCATGACATGTGGCTGGACACTTGTCTTGTGCTACTCCACTTTCCCCTTTTGTACTAGCTCTCCCCTCTCCTATAAATAAGAGCTCGTTTTTCTTCATTCAACATCATTTTTCTTTGCTGTAAACTCATGTACAGCACCCACAGATAGCCAGAAACTGGCCCCATCCATCCCCATCATCATCCCCCACTTCTCCATTATCAAATTCCTCCATATTCCCTCTTCTATCACTGCTGTTTTACAAGACAGCAAGCCTGTAAATTCATTACAGCACCTCCTTCTTGAGCTCTTTCTTCCATTTTAGCTACAAGAAGCAAGCCCTATCCATGTACTGCTGATCCATGATGGAGAAAGGCTGAATTCCCCTTTTTCTTCTCTCATACTGTAAAGAAATCAGTTCTTATCATTGCATAATAGATAATGCATGTGTGTTTGTACATCTTTGCATGATCTTGTGAGAGTGAGAATTACTTATTCTCACTCTCAGGTTGATTGTAACTGAGCTCTTCCCTAAGGGACTTGGGTTGAGCAGAAATACATTCCTTCGGGGGGTTGCCCATCTTCAACCCTCAATCTTGTCTCCATTACTTTTACATTTTCATGGCTGTAATTTTGTGAGTAATTTTCATTTTCAGCTTTAAGTGTTCATTCTCTTTTATATTAAATCTCGAAAGCAAGTGAATATCATAATTGTTAAGCATACTACGTTGTTTGGGGCGTTTACAGTGGTATCAGAGCTTTGGCTCGGTCCTCACCCCCAACACTGGTAGTGCTTACAACTATAAGTTTGTTTGTTTCAGCCCTTGCATTGAGTGCTTGAGCATATTTTTTTTTCTTTAGTCTCAATGGATCAATCGAGTGCTATCCTTCAAGCCATTCAAAGTCTTAGAGAGGAGAATCAGCAAATTCGTGAGCAACTTCTCAAACTAGAAAAAGTTGAGAACCCCAAAGAATTCAAGGAAAGAAGCCCATCTACTTCAAGGAGACAAAGCCATACCAATGAAAGGAGCCGATCAAGAAGTCCAACTACTTCTAAGAGGCAGTCCCATTCTACTTCAAGACAAAGAAAGAGATCGCGTCGAAGCTCATCCTCTTCTTCAAAGTCATCTGGCGCCTATTCTGATGGATCCTCTTTTAGTAATGAAGAGTCACACCCTTCTCGTGGAAGACCTCATCATCGTCAAAGGCGTCGACATTCTTCACCCTCGTCTCCATCTTCATCCCCATCAAGCACTTCATCATCTTCAACCTCAAGATCCGAGCATGGACGAAGGCATAAGAAGAAGAAGAAGACTAAGTCACTATCTCAACTTGAAAATAAGATCAAGTTCAGTATGTATGATGGTTCCCAAAATCCTGATCTTCTTCTGAAGTTTATTCGTCAATTTCAAATTTTGTATGGTCGTGACAAGTATAAAGAAAAAGAAAAGATTAAGTTTGCAGCTTTACATTTAACCGACTTAGCCCATACTTGGTGGACAGGGTTGGAATATGATCATGTTGCCCCAAAATCATGGCGGTCCTTTGTTCGCGTGATACAAAGCCAATTTCTTCCTGTTCATTTCAAAAGAGATGTAAAAATGGAATGGGATCGGCTTTGGCAAAGGAAAAATGAGTCACTTGGTGACTATACCAAGAGATTTTGGGAGCTACTTTTGAAGGTCCAACATTTCAAGAAGATCAGCAGTTCGGAAAAGCTTAGGAAGTTTCAAGGAGGTTTGCATTTTAAACTTCATACTGCTCTTAATCATTATCATTGTTCTAGTCTCAGGGAACTCATTGACCATGCTGAGACATGGGAAATGGAGCACAATGGCAACAAATCATTCCAAAAGAATGATAAGAAGAGAGTAGCTGATGATGAGGAGTATTCAGCCCCAAATGAAGGACAAAAACAGTGGCAAAAGCAGCCATCAAATCAAAAGAAGATGAAGCCCTATGCACCTCCTAATGCTCCTCAATTTCGCTCCAATCTATACCCACAAGCAAAGCAATTTTCCGAAGAAGAAAAGCAACGCTTCATGAAAGAAGGGAAGTGCTTTAAATGTGGACAAACAGGCCACATAGCGAAGCAATGTCCAAACAAGGGACAAAGCAAGGTTTCTGACAACAAGCCTAAGTCGCCAGTGAAAATCAATGCTATTAGTGATGTAGTTGCAAACACAACTCACATTCCAGAGACGCACAAATTATTAAAAGCTTGGGGACAGTTGCAAGGTAAGCAAGCACTATTCTTGATAGATCTTGGGGCGAATGAAAATATCATTTCCTTGCAATTAGCTAAAGAGCTTGGATTAAAGAATGAAGAGATGGACACTCCGGCAGAAGTTCGCCAAGCTTTAAATGCTGATGAAGGTGACACAGTGAAAACTGTGATACCCTACATTGGCAAGCTCAAGTTTCAAATTCAAGGCTACAGTGACGAAGATACCTTCTGTATCAGAGACCTTGATGGTTGCAATGTGATTCTTGGCATGCCCTGGAATCATAGAGTAGATTCAACCATCTTCTCTCAGAAAAAGAAGGTAGAACTCACCAACAAAGGCAAGAAGTACGAGATCCAAGCTGGAGTTTCTGGAGACACCATACCTATGGTAAGCCATATGCAAGTCTCTAGAGCAATTAAGGATTGTGTTCAATGTTGTCTGCTTTATGTCACTGATGTAAAAGATAATATGAATGCTGAAAACCAAGAGCAACTTCAGCTCTTGGAAAAGTATAAAGATTGTTTTTCGGAAGATCTTCCTTATCAGCTTCCCCCAGAAAGACCAGAAGACCATCATATTGATATTATTCCGGGCAGTTCTCCTCCTAATATAGCACCATACCGTGTGAGCCGTCCTCAACAAGAAGAAATCAGAAAGCAAGTCGAAGACCTACTCAACCGTGGGCTAATTAGGCCAAGTAGCTCACCATTTTGTTCATCGGTTCTTCTTGTTCAAAAGAAAGATGGCACATTTAGGATGTGCATTGATTATCGAGCCCTCAACAAAATCACTGTGAAGAATCGGTTTCCTATTCCCAGAATTGACGACATTTTGGATCGTCTAGGAGGCTCAAAGGTTTTCAGCCGCATTGATCTAAAGAGTGGTTATCATCAAATTAGGGTAATACCACAAGATGTACACAAAACTGCTTTCCGTACTTCATACGGTCTTTATGAATTCTTGGTGGTTCCTTTCGGATTAACCAATGCACCAGCCACCTTTAATCGAATGATGGAGCGCATCTTTAGAGAGCATCGACAATATGTCGGTACTTTCTTTGATGATATTCTTGTCTTTAGCAAGAATGAAGAGGATCATCATCAACACTTGGAAATTGTTCTACAATTACTACAACAAAATCAACTCTTGGTAAATGGTAAAAAGAGTGAATTTTTCATGCATAAAATAAATTACCTTGGGCATGTCATCTCTTCTGAAGGGATTCAGATGGATCCTGAAAAGATCAGGATAATCCAAGAATGGCCTCATCTTCATGATGTACATGAGGTGCGATCGTTTCTTGGCTTATGTTCTTATTATCGCCGCTTCATCAAGCATTTTGCACATATGGCTTCTCCACTTCATGACCTTACAAAGAAGAAGATCTCTTTCCAATGGAAGGAAAAAGAGAAGGTAGCCTTCACAAGGCTGAAAACAGCTCTTACTTCTGGACCTGTTCTTATCATTCTAGATCTGGTAAAACCATTTGTGGTGGAAGCAGATGCTTGCGGTGATTGTATTGGTGCAGTGCTAAATCAAGAAGGCCATGCCGTAGCCTTTGAAAGCCGCCGTCTAAATGATGTGGAGAAAAGGTATGACATTTATGAAAAGGAGCGCTTAGCAGTGGTTCATGCTTTAAAGATATGGAAACATTATCTTTTAGGCAATGAATTCCTTATTAAAACCGATCATCAAAGCTTGAAGTATTTCAAGACTCAAAAGCATTTGTAGGAGAAACATGCAAGATGGGAAAATTTCTTGTCTATGTTTCATTTTCAAATTATGTACACTCCAGGGAAACAAAATGTAGTTGCTGATGCACTTTCTAGAGTGCCTCGCATTGCAACTATTACAGTGGCTCATCATGAAGATTTTCAAACGATGAAGAATACTTATGATGAAGATACTGATTTTGCAGCAATTTGGTCAAATTTACAGCAAGGAGGTTCTCATCCAGATTATTCCATCAAAGACGGTTACCTTCTCATGAACAATCGCCTTTGTGTCACTCTTCCTGTTCGACAAAAGGTGCTTAAAGAAAGTCATGAACCCCCTTATGCAGGGCATAGAGGGAGGGCAGCCACTCTAAGTGCAATTGAGCGCTACTTTTATTGGCCAACATTACGAAAATATACACATAACTTCATTGAGGCTTGTTTGGTATGCCAAAAATCCAAATATGATAGGCAGAAGATTCCAGGATTGTTGCAACCTCTTCCAGTGCCCAAAGATCTATGGGAATCTATCACAATGGATTTCATCTCAGGTATTCCAAGAACACCTCAAGGTCATGATATGATTTGGGTCATAATTGATAGATTCAGCAAACAATCACATTTTATTCCATGTCATAAAACATTGAAATCCGCACAAGCTGCAAGGCTTTTCATTCAACATATCTTCAGATTACATGGTATGCCTTCTGAGATCATTTCAGATAGAGACTCCAAATTCACAAGTAACTTTTGGCGTGCTTTATTTGAGAATTTGGGAACCACTTTAAAGTTCTCCTCAGCTTTTCATCCTCAAACTGATGGCCAAACAGAGGTGATGAATCTCACTCTTTTGGATATGTTGAAAGCTTATGTTAGTGAACATAAGTCACAATGGGAGAAATATCTTCCATTATTGGAGTTTTCTTACAACAATACAGTGCACTCATCCACAGGGAAAGCTCCAAATGAAATAGTACAGGGTAAAGTGATTCCTCCTCCAATTATTCGCACTAAAGATAAGATTTTTGCTGCTGATGAGTTTGCTTCAGATTTAAAAACAGCAATGGATCAAGTTCGAGCCACTATCAAAGTTTCCCAAGAGCGACAAAAGAAGCAAGCAGATAAACGAAGAAGACCTTTGGCTTTTGAAAAAGGTCAATATGTCTTGCTAAAGTTTGATAAAAGCAGGCTCAAACAAGGTTCTGGTCAAAATTCATCTTTTCCAAAGCTCTCCAGTAGATACTTTGGACCCTTCAAAGTGATTGAGAAAATAAATGAAGTTTCTTATCGACTTGAGCTTCCTACTCATTGGAAAATACACAATGCTTTTCATGTAAGTTTGCTAAAACCTTACATAGGACCAGAACCAAAGGAACCCATTACTAAAGATCCCCCAGAAGTTGAAGAAACAGAGCAACTCTTGGAACCTGAAAAGATTTTGTTTCTCAAGGATCGAACCACGAGAAGTGGCCTTGTGACACGAAAATTCTTACTAAAATTCAAGAATCTACCCCCAACAGATGCACAATGGGTAGATGAAAAATTCATGAAGGATTACCCAAATATTCTATAGCAATATCAAGAAGCTTTTCAGCTGAGGACAGCTGAATAAAAGCCAGAGGGCTGTCACAACTCTATAGAAACAGAATTTGTATCCTTTTTCATTAATTTGTCTATATAATGATTTATTAAATTTATTTCCTTTGCACTAATTAGATATAAAGAAAAGTGCATTGGAGCTGGCCACTGATGAGTGGTCACAGGTTATGGTGGACCCACGCGGTGGGTTAGAGAAAAGATAGTTCACACTTCCACCTATATGACCCGATTGGGCACCTGTGACTAGAACTCACGCATATCAGGGTTAGACTCGCACACAGAAAGGATTGATGCCTTGAAGTGTGGGCTAGATCCACCAGAATAGACAGTTACAATCAACAAGATGGCATGATCATGAAATGCTTGTATAATGTGCATGTGTGGGCTGAAAGCTTGAAATGCACATTTCTTTGCATAGGAAAGTCACATGAAGATTCGGATACCATTTTTGCGATGTACACGGAAAAAGCTTTCATATGACACCCATATTGGGGGGGTCCCTAAATTTTGGGAGATCCCTAAATTTTAGGAGGTCCCTAAATTTAGGAGGTCCCTAAAATTTAGGAGCCTCGAATTAGGCTAAAAATGCTAATCCTAAAAAATAGGGATGTTATTCTAAAAATAATAAGTTCTGTACTCTGACTGTGCTTACTAAATTTGCTTGTTTCTATTCTTGACAGTATTCAACCCAAAAAGGAAGGCCATAGAGAAGAGACAAGTGTCAAGACACTTGTCACACAAGTTTTCAAGTGTCCCACCACTTGTCACATCTCATGACATGTGGCTGGACACTTGTCTTGTGCTACTCCACTTTCCCCTTTTGTACTAGCTCTCCCCTCTCCTATAAATAAGAGCTCGTTTTTCTTCATTCAACATCATTTTTCTTTGCTGTAAACTCATGTACAGCACCCACAGATAGCCAGAAACTGGCCCCATCCATCCCCATCATCATCCCTCACTTCTCCATTATCAAATTCCTCCATATTCCCTCTTCTATCACTGCTGTTTTACAAGACAGCAAGCCTGTAAATTCATTACAGCACCTCCTTCTTGAGCTCTTTCTTCCATTTTAGCTACAAGAAGCAAGCCCTATCCATGTACTGCTGATCCATGATGGAGAAAGGCTGAATTCCCCTTTTTCTTCTCTCATACTGTAAAGAAATCAGTTCTTATCATTGCATAATAGATAATGCATGTGTGTTTGTACATCTTTGCATGATCTTGTGAGAGTGAGAATTACTTCTTCTCACTCTCAGGTTGATTGTAACTGAGCTCTTCCCTAAGGGACTTGGGTTGAGCAGAAATACATTCCTTCGGGGGGTTGCCCATCTTCAACCCTCAATCTTGTCTCCATTACTTTTACATTTTCATGGCTGTAATTTTGTGAGTAATTTTTATTTTCAGCTTTAAGTGTTCATTCTCTTTTATATTAAATCTTGAAAGCAAGTGAATATCATAATTGTTAAGCATACTACGTTGTTTGGGGCGTTTACAATAGCTACATGTGAGCTGCCTTCTGATCCCATACTTGGCAAGATATCTGTCAAATTCTTTGGATACATATTCACCTCCTCCATCTGATCTCAAGCATGATATGTAGCAGCCAAGTTCATTTTCAGCATGTTTTTTAAAGTCTCTAAAGACTTCAAACACCTCATCTTTATGCTTCAAAACGTATAGCCAAGTGTACCTACTGAAATCATCAATAAATGAGACATAGTACCGTGCACCTCCAAAAGATGCATTATGCGACGATCCCCAGACATCAGAGTGCACCAACTGCAAAGGCCTAGTGCTATTTTGCACATGTCTCATGAAAGGAAATCGTGCTTGCTTCCCAAACTGACATGCAGGGCACACATGCCCAAAGTCATTATACTTGAATTTCGATAATCCAAGTATGACTGCCTTCTGCTGCATGGATTTCAGCTTCTGTACATTTACATGTCCAATTCTCTTGTGCCAAATCTCTACATCTCTGATGGCACTCTCGTCATGAGCAAACATAGCTGCTTTAAGTTCAGGAATGATCGCTTCCAAAGTAAACATCCTGCCATCCCTTCTGCCCTTGGCAATTAGCTTGCAGCCATTTCCATACTCCTCAATGAAGCATCCATCCTTGTTAAACCTCACTTGCAGATTCTGTTCTGCCATTTGACCCACAGACAACAAATTCTTCGTTATGGTCGGTACATGTAAGACATCATGCAGGCCTTTCTTCTTGCCATCAGGCATCATCAATGGAACAATCCCTTTATGCTTTATGTCATGTTGGGTGTCATCCCCAGTACATACATGACCATGTATACCTACAACCATCTCATCAAACCACTCTCCATGGGAGTCATGTGGTTTGATGCACCAGAGTCAATGTACCACCTATCATCTCTGTTCTGCCTTGATGCAGTCTTGGACACATGTTGCATGGCAAAGAGTCTATCAACCTGATCATCCTGACCACCACTAGAGGATGCATAATGCCCATGCTATTTCCCTTTTGCCTTCATGTCATTCTGCTTTTTGTAACATTCCTTCGCTATGTGCCCATACCTACCACAATAATGGAAATCTTTGTCCCTGTTGGACTGATCAGAAGACTGCCAAGATCCAGATCCACCTCCTCTTCCTCGAGGTGATCTCCCCCTGCATCTAAAACCACCAGATCCTCGCTGGCCCTGTGTATTGGCACCATGCCAATTTCCCTGCTGCTGTTGCTGTCCATAGGCATTACGAGTGTCGCCAGGACCTCAATATGAACCACGGCCTCTGCCTCCTCTGCCACGCTGGCTAGAGTATAACACAGTGTCTCTGCTCTGAGAGGCACTGGAACCTGTATTTAGGCCAAGTTTGACCTCCTCATGCAGCAACAATGCAACCAGTTCTTCCCAGTCAGGGGGATCTGCTCTAATTGAGATGAAAGTGTCAAATGCTTTGTATTCTTTCCCTAAACCATTCAATGCAACAGCAATCATATCATCTTCTGATACCCTTGAACCAATGGTAGCTAACTGATCAGCTATGGTCTTGATCTCCGTGGTATACACCTGGATGCTCCTGCCATTTCTAGACATATTATTGAACTGTTGTTTCAACTGGATCTTCCGTGCATGTGTCATGGTTCCATAATTTCTCATCAGTATATCCCAAGCATCCTTCGGAGACTCACAGCCAATGATTTGAATAGCCATAGCATCGGATATACATAGTGAAAACCAATGCAGTACCTTACATGCTCTTTTAGTCCATAACCTGTGAGCTCTCTTCTGTTCATTTGTTGCATTTGCTTCAGGCAATTCAGGAGCTGCTTCATCTCCTGTGCATAAGTCCCAATATCCTCTGCCAACCAGAAAATTTTTCATTCTGAATTTCCATAATGTAAAGTTTTTGTTGTCTAGCTTTTCTCCAACTATTTGCGTGACATTATCAGTCCCATGTGCATTAGCCATGATGCAACAGACTGTATGTCAAATGCCTGACTCCCTGCAAGTCAATAAGTCCGACTGACTAAGTTCAGTCCACTACAGTTGATGATAGTTTTCTGCAATTAATTGCAGTAAAATACCATTAAATTTCAGCCCAATATCAGCCCAAAATAGTCCACAATCAAGTGGTCTAGCTCGTAGAAATAACTGTCAATACATATGCCATGTACTTGCTTCAGATTGAACTCCTGCAAATCCACTGCCAGGGTCCAAAAACATGCAATCTAAACCTGTAAACTGTGATTAACAGCAACACTTTCAATGCCAAAAACAACATGCACACATGTCATATATGTCCCAAGTCTTCTCAGATGACTGCAAGTACATATGTCACTCGAGACATGAGCATAGAAGCACGAAACAATGCATAATTAGCAAGTATAAGTGTCAATAGTTTTGTTTGCAGGTTGCAGTCAACCAAAAACTAGCATAACCAGCTTCAATCTGCTTCAAAGTGTCTTCAAACCAAACCATACATTTGCTCCAGTATGACAAGGTCAATGCATGACTATGTAGTGACCATAGACTGTCTGTCTCTAATGAGCAAAGTCATACATTACTTCTACAATTTGTATTCAGCCAAAAAGTCAAGCTTGCATTTTCTTCAGCTCCAAAAATTTCAGCATTCAGTAGTACTTAATGCTTTTCTCAACCCATGAACATTCTAACATACATATGTCAGTACATACATCTCATAGAGGTCACCAAATGTCACACTATGCTTCAATAAAGAACAAATGCTTGCCGTCCATGTTAAATGACAGTTTTCAGCTTGTCTAAAATGCTCCACATCTGAGTATTTCAGTTACCAAAATCAGCTTGCAGTGGATCACATAAGGTACATATGACCTCCATCATATACCTATGCTCCAAGAGTGCTTCTGGGCTTGTCAGAGAGCTTCCAAAGCTCTTCAATGTGTTGCATATACCATGTATGCTGTGTATACAGCAGTGCTGGCCTTTTTTTCAGATCTTCCCACTCTGATCTCAGCTCATGTCAGAGCTCAAAGTCAAGCATTTGATTCTTGCAATCTCAAAGCACTTCATACATGACATAACCAAGCATTTGATGACCAAAGACACTAGCATTTGATGAAGTGCAGCCCAACAAATGATGACAGCAAATAGGCGCAGTTCACGCTCCCTACAAACCTGAATTTCAGCACACTTCTGAAGATGATGATGATTGTAGTGAGTGATACACACTCTGATGTGGTCTTCTTGGCCTCCTCAAGGCTCCCAACAAGGCACAAGCACTGATATTCACCTTGGAGTATGCAATGAACAAATGCTCACCTGCAGCCCACAATGGCAGCTTGTTTTATGCAAGGAGAAAAACTAAGTCAGGTCCTCTTCACTTCCTCCAGCTTCACGGAGTCCACCAAGTCCCGCTCTGATACCATGTTGAAAGAGGGGAGAGAGAGATAGGGATGGAGCTAATAGAGAACCATCGGGTTCTTCTTCTTCTCTTTCATTTTTTCAACACTAGAGTCATACTCACACTACAAAGAGTAACCTAGTATAAGTGTAACTAAACTGACTAACTCACTCACTAACTCTAGTCAGGTCACCAACTAGCTAAACCGACTTATTCAATGTAGTCACATGCAGACAGCTACACACTAGCTGTCACAGATGTCGGGTCATACATAAAGATGGACAGACGGGAGAGCTTGACTTCTAACATGGATTCCATGCCACGGTGGATTCCGTGAGGTTTTACGGTGGATTCCGTAAACTTTTATTATCGGGGCTCATACACAAAGTGGATTCTTTGTGCGAGAAGTTGATGGGGACGCCTATCTTTTTCGGGCATTTCGTTAATTTAGTGTGTACATGGTGATTCCATGGCGGGTAATTCCACAAAATACATATTAATTTAATAAACGTTTAAGATTTTAAAGTGCGCACTCGTGATAAATTAAGGTTAGGATTGATTTCTAACCAACTGATTTATTTATGTAGCTGAAGACTGCTAGGTATTCACTTTTGTCAGTTTAATTGTATTATTTTACTAACGATTATGAATGCTTCAGTTGATGTGTAGAGATAGCAGCAGTGGCGGAGGAAAGCATTGGAGGATAGCGTGTATTCGAGTTATCACCTATATTTTGATGGGCGCATACCTTAGGCATGACGCCTATATTTTGCCGCGCCTATTTATCAAGGCGTTGGATATTTATTTATTATTTTTGTATGCGCTGATGGACCTAAAAACGGGCCGGCACTGGCTCATGCACTAGCCGGACCTCGTCACTATGCACAAGACAACCCCTCGGCCTCGCGGCCAGGAGCGTCTATCAAAATCTCTGCCCTCCTAAACATTGCGTTTGTAATACGTTGTAGTCCAACTGATCCTAACCCAATATTGCTCCTCAAAGGGAGTCCCTTTCACATAGCCAAAAGGCTCGAATCACATACACATGGGGTTCCTCCTACGGCTGAATGCCGTCAACCCTCTGCGACTCTCCTACACCTTGGGGATTGGCCCCTCGATGCGCCGCTCAACATTTAGACATTTCGCACAAACGTCACTCAAGGTACCAAATAAACGTATCCAGGAATGTACCATTGTCCTTACTTAATTTCCCCTTTATGATCCCACGACTAGCCTACAGCATAGGAACCTCACACTCTCAACGTAGGTCATATCCCAAAAACAATTGCAATGCATATCCAGGAGCTAACTCTGATACTTTTAATTTCCTCTAAATGATCATGCAAAGAGGTGGATGCCTAGTGCTCAAACATCTTAAAAATCAGCAGCGTGCAAGTGCAAATCATCTCTTTCATGCTTTTCTTTCTAACCGCTTTGTGCTTCGTTGCAACACCTAGCACCGAAGTGATCTTCGTGCTACTAGGTTTTAATTCTTATCATTATTATTCCGTCCTAGATGCAATGCATATAAAATCAGCAAATTATTCCTCATGCTCAGTGTCATTTAACCATTTTTCCACAACTCTACCCTTCCCCGTTGATAGTGCATCATTATATTCATTTCTTTTAGGGTTTCCTTGTCATTTTATGTGGAGAAAGGAATGAAACACGCACCAAAACATATAAACAAGGCTGAACTGAAGCATAACTTCATGCCCCAACCTTGCTATACATCAACAAACATAAATCCTATTTTTCTATATTTTTCGTAGCCCCAAATGTATTTTTCCCCTATTTTTCATGGTGTTTTTATCATTTTTCCCCATTTTCTTCATTTTCTTGTATTTTTTAAATTGCTGAAAATTGAAACCAGTTTGTGGGCTGTGGCCCTTAGTTCATTTGCAACAAAATTGAAAGATTAGTTGATGTGTATCGACGGTTTTCCCCATTTATATGCCCAAAACCCTTGTTTTTCCCCATTTTTCATGGTTTTTCGTGTCTCGGTTCCCTATTTTCTGCTATCCCACACATGTTTTCCTGATTTTTAAATGATGAACAGCTAGAAACCAACTCAAAGCACGACATACTCAAAACTCAATCCATATGAACACATTTTTATCAACCAAATTTGCATCAAAAGACCATTTTCCTTGAAAAAACAATTATTACCGTGTCTTGCGGGTTTTTCCATTAAATTTGGCACGTCCCACGATTGATTTCCAGCCATGAATTCTGCTTGGAATCAGCAATCTACAATGGTTTTGCATTGCTCTTTCATCCCGTCAAGAATCGGCATCCATCCGGCCGTCCATCTTCATCCTATTCCTTCAAGCACGAACGGGGGCTAAGAGGAGAGAGAGAGAGGAGAGAGAAAGACTGGTTTTCTCTCTCTTCAACCAGTCCACCATTGCGGGAGCGGAGACCGGCGAATTGATCGGCACATCATCTTCATCAGGCCTGGAGGTCCATAACCATGGCTTCTTTGTGAGCCAGCAATCGATTGTGGGGGGGGGGGGTCGCGTTTTTTTCGGCGGCTGTTTTCAGCCGCCGCCCCCCCTCCATATCCACGATTTTTTGAGGGGGGGGTGCCAAAGGTCACCCCCCCTCCTTCACACCTTTTCAAATTTCCATTTTGGACCCCCTCTTGGGCACCCCGGCCGGTTTCGGGCCATCTTCCGCACCCGGACTCGGAACTTCGATCTGAAAATTCCTATGAGCTCGTCTCAACATCCCGGACAGGCCTGCAGCTTCACTGACTGGCACAGGCGCACGGAAAAATTATGAAAATTCACGGAGTGTCGCACGGGCGCCCGTCAAGCACTTAATGCTTAAAATCGTCCTAGGTCGAGCTGCCGCCTTCGTGGTTGAGCATTTTCCCCCGCATTTCCATATTTTTCCCCTATTTTTAGGCATGTTCCGGGGCCTAAAATCCATCCTTCATTGGCGACCACGGGATAGGACGACTCAGTCCGTCGAACCCACGAACATATCTGCACATAAACAACCAAAGAAGCATCAAACTGATACAAAACAATTATCACCATAAAACTCAGCACAATGCTCCCCCTACCCCTGACAGAACCAAGGCATAACATCCACAAGGAGTAGGCCTAGCATCATCTAATAGAAGATCCGAAGTGAGTCACGAACCAGCTGCTCCAACACAGCCAAACTAAAAAGAACTGTCAAAGAGGTTGCCCTAAATGGTAGTCTGAACTACTTACCAACTAAAGACAACGCAACTAGGAGCTCCTACAAGGCGAGGACTCCTATAGCCTGAGCAAAGGATATTTTCTTTCAGTATATCTCTTCTTTGAGGGTTTTGATTGGATGAACATACTTGGCATGTAAAAAGGAGGGAGCTGAGCGTAGTGACCCAAGGAGAACAGGGCATCGGTCTCAGGACCTGTCTCGGCACCCAAGAACCTACCAAGCCCTCGCAAGGCGACACTTAATCCTTTTCTAACGCTCACTTTTATTTTCGCTCCAACCTTCCTTGTTTTGATATTATTTTTCCAGCAAGAAGCCACCCCTAGGAAGACAAGGTATCGGCCCCGGGTCTGACTCGTCCCCAGGAACCTACCAGGCCTTCGCAAGGCGATGATCAACTGCTTATATATTTTTATTTCTTTGCTTTTCTGTGATAGGGGTTAGAACCCCTTTTTACACACCTTCGTATTGATATTCATCTTTTGGGATGTTCAGGATTTCTTGGCATCATTATTATTATCTTCTAGCAGGCTTCTCTAACTGCCTCACTACTAACAAGAACGCCTAGAACGGCTGCCTAGCAGGCTGGCAGAACAGGGTCACTAGGACTTCTTTCTCAAACAGGTCTTTTAATGTCTAACAATGTCTTTACAGGAGGTAATGACTACTCCAACCTCCCTCAAACATACTTAGCCTAAACTTGGGACTTTATGCCTTGGTCGCCGGTCCCCAACAAAAAGTATCCCCTCAACAAGTACAAATACACATATAACAGGAAAGAAAGGTACTTGTAAAGGAGAAATATCACCTGGAGTGGCCACAAGAAGCTTCCATCGCAGCAAAGGCTCCTCCAGGCTCCACCAAATTCCACGAACCACGAAACCTGTCCAGCACAACACTCAACAAAAACCCAATTAAACGCACCCGCACTAGACAGGAAAATGGCCCTCTTGGCCTAATGAAATCAGACATGACTTTGCTACAAAACTGAATCGGCCCTCTTGGCCTAATGAAATAAACCAATATTATGCAGAACATCCACCTGGAAACAACCATGATAGACATCAAAGCATACCATTCCCAGGGAAACAAAGGCTCGTAGCCCTAAACTAGGTGCATTAAATTATGACCTATCCCTCCTGCGTATATCGCAAGAGGTGTTCGCATCACATGGCGTCGAATCAGTCTATGGGTCCCCGATAATAAAGGTAGATGAGTCTCGCTTACCCTCTGCATCACCCAAATCAACCATCGTCTGCCAAAGAGGGCATGTTCAGAAAGCATACCCCACAAACGACCAGGTCCTGTCTCACCATCAATAGATATATCGGGACAAGGGCCACAATTAAAGAAGAGGTCCTCTTCATACGCAAGATTAGCCAATGAATCGGCAAACTGATTCCAATTCCGTGGAATCAGCTGAAAAGACACTCTATCGAATTCGTCTAGCAGGGCTATGGCAGTATGATGGTACATACAAAGGATGGGGTTCCGTACCATGTACGTCCCATTGAGTTGATTTAAAACCAACTGAGAGTCCCCTTTCACCAACAACTGGCGGATACCACCCTTCTTTGCAATATTCAAACCCATAATCAGGGCTTTGTATTCTGCCATATTATTGGTAAAATTCGCCCCGAGATAAGCAGCTAACTTCATGACAATGCGTCGTCGGGGGTCTCGGATGACAACTCCTACACTTCCTTTTTTGCATGCACCCCTGGACGCCCCATCAAAGTACAAGGTGTATGTCCATAAAGCGTTTACATATCCCGCCATCCAGAACTCTACTCGTAATTATGGTAATCGAAATTCAGCATTTTCAACGGGTGGACTGTAGGCTCCATCCCTCCATCATCATTGAATTCAACAGGGATGCTCGTCAAAAGTTGTAGGCAGTGATGGCAGAAGACCTTGATTTCCCAAATGAATGTCCCGCCTTCTTGCTCAATCACCTTGTATCCTTTGCTCCACCAAATGAGCTTTCCCTGATGATATCTTTGTTCCAAATATGGGTGTTCTAAATAAGGGATCAGACGACCCATCAACCTCTATCACGATTTCCTTGCAGATGTTTGATCGATCTTGCCTAGACCTGCAAGGCAGTCATAGCATTAGTGTAATCAGAAGTAATAAGGTTTAATCTTATTAAGATTAACCTTATTTTTAAATTCTATCCCCTCAAGGTCAGCTAACAATACTGTAGATTTATTCTTTCCTATCCTAACGATCCTATAGGGCCCATCCCATTTGGGCTCTAACTTGCCTGGAAATAATTCTCGTCGTGCATCATAATACAGAACAAGCTGTCCTTTCTTGAAGGTGTATTTCTTGGCTTTGAGGTCGTGTAGCTGCTTCATTCGGCGCTTCGCCACTTCTTGGTGCAACAAGCTCTGCAACTTAAGCTCATCTAAATGTGCCAATGTCGTCAAGCGCTCAAAAAGAGCATCTTCATCGCTCAAAGAATGATTGATGGCAAACCGAATAGTCGGCAGCTCAATTTCTAGAGGCAAGACACACTCCTCCCCATATACTAACTTGAACGGGGTATGGCCAGTGGCTCGTTTGAAAGTCGTATTATAGGCCCACACTGCCACATATAACTTTTTATCCCAATCCCGTTTCTTTTCCGACACAGTTTTGGACAGGATGCCCACAAGCTGCTTGTTGGTGCTTTCAACTTGCCCATTGGCTTGCGGATTATATGGGGTTGTCTTGTTATGCTTGATGTTCCACAACTCTGTCAAACCTTTGATCACCTTATTCAGGAAATGGGTTCCGCGGTCCGACACTAATTCTTTCGGCGGACCAAACCGGCATATTATCTGCTCTAAAAGGAAACTAGCAGTTTCTTTAGCATCATCTTTCCTTGTTGCACGTGCTTCTGACCACTTTGTGAAGTAGTCAGTTGCTACAATGATGTACCTCTTTTGCGTAGTCGATGACGGAGTAATAGGACCCACAAAGTCTATTCCCCACTTCTCAAATGGAAGTATCGCCATAATAGGGGTGAGTGGTCGTTTCCTATTCTCTCGATTATCATGTCGTTGGCAAATATCGCATCGCTTAACATACGCAAACGAATCCTGGAAGATGGCAGGCCACCAATAACCTGCTCTTAAAGCCTTTTGTGCTGTAAGCCGTCCAGCAAAATGGCCACCGCAAGCAGAATCATGGCACTCCTCCAAAATGAATGGCACCTCGTCAGGCATCACACATCGGCGATAGATATCATCAACCCCTTGCCGATATAATGTACCTGCGATCAAAGCAAACTTTAACGCTTGCTGCTTAATTTTCCTTTTCTCAGCCTTAGATAATTCGGATCCCGCCTCTCCTGTTGATAAATAATGCGTTATTGCAGCATACCAGGAGGGAATAGATGCCGTATCTATTTTAAATATCATCTCCATGTCACTACCTTCAGCCACAGATTCTTTCGGCTCCCCAAAGTCCACTAGACATTCCACGATGCCTTGCAACCTTGGTGGCTTACTCTTGATTTCATAATCAAATTCCTGCAAAGTGATCAACCACTTCGCTAAACGATCAGGCGGCTGTAACTTATTCATCAATAGTCGAAGTCCCTCCGCCTTCGTATAAAGTACAACTTTCTCATAGAGAATGTAATGCCTGAACTTCTTGGCCCCAAAGACCATCGCTAGACACAGCTTCTCCATGTAGGTGTAATTGATTTCGGATACCCCCAGCTTCCGACTAGCAAAAGCAATCGGGTGGTACCACTTCTCTTCCCAAATTTGGGCTAAACAGCAGCTGATACTATACATGGTGGCTGCTGAGAATATATAGAACACCTCACCTCTTTTAGGTGCTTTTAAAACGGGCGCTCTTGCTAGCTCTTGTTTCACGTCCTCAAATGCTACCTTACAAGGGTCACCCCATACAAACGAACAGCTAAAGGACAATAAATTTGTAAGTGGCAACGTTCTTTCTGCTAAGGCGTTAATGAATCTACGGTAGTAACCAACCGAAGACAGAAAGCTATGAACTTCTTTCGGAGTGCGTGGTGGACCCATGGCAATTATAACTTTGACCTTTTCGGGGTCTGTCGCAATTCCTACCGAACTAACCACATGACCCAACAATAGCCCATAAGGTACTCCAAAAACGCACTTCCGTGGGTTTAGGGCGATGCAAAATTGTCTACAGCGCTCAAAGCATTTTCTCAAAATGATCAACTGCCTTTCTCTCACGGTGGCGGCCCCTAAGTCATCAATAAACACCCTCAACTCTTCAGGGGATATGTCACCGAATGTCTTATCGGCTGTTCGTTGCCACGAACCAGGCGCATTGCATAAACCAAAAGCCATCACGTGGTAAGCAAAAGTGCCAAATACAGTGATAAAAGTTGTTTTCAACTTGTCCTCTTCTGCAATTGCCATTTGGTTGTATCCTGCAAAGCAATCCATAAACGAATATATCTCCCTACCCGCTAATTGATCCAAAATCTGGTCAATAAATGGTAATGGGTAGTAGTCCTTAACTGTCTGCTTATTCAGCTCCCTAAAGTCTACACATAAACGGATCTGATTATTCTTCTTCTTTCTAATCACAACTGGCGAACACCATTCCGTGTGTTGTACAGGGAAAATCAAACCCGCTTTTCGAAGCTTCTGTAACTCTTCAAACAACCCGTCCCTTAATTCGAAAGGCATACGCCTGACTTTCTGCCGTACAGGACGACTACCCTCTTTCAACGGAATTGTATGAACAGCAAGACTGGGAGGGATGCCTCTCAACTCATCATAACTCCAGGCAAAGATATCACGGAATTCCTGGATCAAGGCCACATAGTCCTCCCTTTCTGCTGAGCTGAGCATAGAGCCTAATTTGATTGGCCGCGAATCATCAAGCGTACCAAGGTCTAGCTCGATAACATCTGCATCTCTTATACGATCTTGGGCCTCTATCGGCTCGTTCAAAGTGATCTGATAGATGTCCTCCGTGGTGGATCCCTCTTTGGACTCATCACTCGATGATGTCTCACTAGCAGATAAATCTTCTAATGTCTCCAATTCTGTAGAAGATAGAGGAGCTCTCTCACTCTGCGGGGACTCAGGATAAGCATCAACCACCACACGCTGGGCACCTCTGCCGAATAACAATCGACCGGCGGGTATATCCACTTGGCAATCCGCTTGCAAGATCCAAGGTCGTCCAAGTAATACTTGGTAACTTGGCCGCCCTGCAAAACGAATCACCCTAAAGTCCAACAGGCATTCTACATTTGCAACAGTGACATGGACCTTAGTAATGCAGCCTTCCGGCTGTCTCAAACTGTCATCTGCCATTCTGAGAATTGTGGAAGTATCTTTCTGAATCGCAAGACCCAACCTTTCCATCAGTTCAGAACTCATAATGTTAACAGATGATCCCGTGTCGACAATGGCATAATCTACTAATATCCCATCGACATAGGCTGCAACCCTTGGGCAATGCTTCTCAGCATGCTCGAACCAGTCATCACCAACTCGCGCAATACCCAAAGGTTCTACAATATACCCGGTACGTAGGATCTTTCTAAATTCCTTACGTACTCCTGGGGAAAGCTTAATAAGCTGCAAAAGGTTCACATCCGGCTTGACTTCGCAAAGAGAGCCCGCCAAATCGAATTCATGATAGTTCGATAGGGCTCGCTTTTCACGCCAAACCATCCGCTCTTTAGGTCGCTGAACTGGCTTCATTGCCTCTTTCTTAACTTTCACCTTCTTCTTTGGTGCTTCCTTATCGGCTTTACTCTCTACGGGCTTCAAAGGTCCCCCTTCTAGGGCAGGATCCAAAACTTGCGTTCCTTTGTCGCCTTGTTTAGGGTTTCCGTCGACAGGCTTATCCATGTCGGCTTCTCTACCCTTTTTACCTCTTGTAAGGACAGCTCGTAGATTAGAGGTTTCAGTATCATTAACGCGTACAGCCTCAATCAAACTAACCCCACTTCCACTTGGTAGCTCTTCCACTGTAGTCTTTGGTCGTTGAAGTATTTGTTTAGGCCCATTTTCTGGCTGGGGGTCATTTCCTTGGGCACGATGATTAACAGGCCCTGGTTGCCGACTTCCACGCTGGAGAGAACTGATCTTACTCCAGCAAGTAGCTGCTAGATGGCCGGATTTTCCACAAATGTCGCACTTAACATTTGGGCAATTTCTTGGATAGTGCTGCCCGCCACACCATTTGCAACTAAACCTCGACGGTGCACCCTCCTCCGGGTATCTACTTCCTATCAAATTTTGTTGTTTTTTAAGGAAGTTGACATCAACAGCTATTTGTCGATACTGCTCCGTAATCATGTCGGTATAATGCTTCATCATGTCCTTAACCTCGCCAAGAACATTGGAAGAACTCGACTCATAGCCTTGGTCATTACCATGTCGTTCAATCGGCCTAACAATTCGATTAGGCACTGGTTGTTGAGCCACAGGCATGGTATTAGAATTGACCGCCTGGCCTCCACTACTTGGAGCCATTTGACTGCCCGTAGGCATCGACATGCTAGGGGGAGCTGGTAATAAAGGGACATTCTGTATCATGTTCCCTCTCCCATTAGGGTTAGCCATCGCTATCCCTTGGCCACTACTGCCATTGGCTATTGCCATATTGTTTCCCAATACTAAACCCATGTTCGAATTGCCTCTAGAAGCATAGGCTGCTTGTAGTCGGGATTCCACCTCTTGTGCTCGTGTAATGGCAGTATCTATATCCCCCAAGGGAACACTACTCAACTGCAATTGGATATTAAAGTCCAAACCATGTAGGAAATATTGCAATTGGGCAGCTGCGGGGATAGGAATAGAGGTGTCCAACTTACGGAAGACCTCTTTTATCTTCTTCGCATAAGCACGAATATCCTCGTGTGGATCTTGGCGGGTCACGTTGAGTACACGCAACCAATATTGCCCACCCCTTTCAGGGGCAAACTCCCTTCGAAAAGCTCCATAAAATGCATCAATGTTCAATATGGTTCCGGCTTCTAAACCATGATACCATATAGCGGCTCTTCCTTTGAGAGTCATGTTGAAGAACATCATTAAATGCCCTTCTTCTTGAATGCGACAGTTAAACATCAGCTTTTGAAACTCCCTAATGTGGAGTTCCGCATCTTCCTCAACTAGCCCATTAAAAATGGGTAGCGGGTAACCTAGAGCCGGCAAATCCGTCGTTCCTGCTGGAATTGCAATAGGCTGCGCCATGACGAGGATTGGATTTGCACTAGGAATAGGGAACGGTGGGGTTACACCTCCCGCAATTGACGTGGACTGGCTTATGGAAGGAAGGGGAGTACTAGAGCTTCCACCTTCTCCTAACTTACTGCTTGTGGTCCTAAGACCACTAGATCCACTCCCTCGTAAGGGTTCAGCACCGCTACGCTTAGGGGAATATCTCCTAAAAATTTCAGCACGTCGCCTAGCTCTTTCGTCTCTTTCTTGCTTTTGGATTTCTGCTAGACGATGCTTATCACTAAATAACGGATCAATCTCAGTATCCTTTGGCATAAACTGCTAGTTGGTCCTTAAACAACCAGGATTCGAGAACCGCCACTTTTAAGCAGCTCCCGGCAGACGCACCACTGATGGACCTAAAAACGGGCCGGCACTGGCTCATGCACTAGCCGGACCTCGTCACTATGCACAAGACAACCCCTCGGCCTCGCGGCCAGGAGCGTCTATCAAAATCTCTGCCCTCCTAAACATTGCGTTTGTAATACGTTGTAGTCCAACTGATCCTAACCCAATATTGCTCCTCAAAGGGAGTCCCTTTCACATAGCCAAAAGGCTCGAATCACATACACATGGGGTTCCTCCTACGGCTGAATGCCGTCAACCCTCTGCGACTCTCCTACACCTTGGGGATTGGCCCCTCGATGCGCCGCTCAACATTTAGACATTTCGCACAAACGTCACTCAAGGTACCAAATAAACGTATCCAGGAATGTACCATTGTCCTTACTTAATTTCCCCTTTATGATCCCACGACTAGCCTACAGCATAGGAACCTCACACTCTCAACGTAGGTCATATCCCAAAAACAATTGCAATGCATATCCAGGAGCTAACTCTGATACTTTTAATTTCCTCTAAATGATCATGCAAAGAGGTGGATGCCTAGTGCTCAAACATCTTAAAAATCAGCAGCGTGCAAGTGCAAATCATCTCTTTCATGCTTTTCTTTCTAACCGCTTTGTGCTTCGTTGCAACACCTAGCACCGAAGTGATCTTCGTGCTACTAGGTTTTAATTCTTATCATTATTATTCCGTCCTAGATGCAATGCATATAAAATCAGCAAATTATTCCTCATGCTCAGTGTCATTTAACCATTTTTCCACAACTCTACCCTTCCCCGTTGATAGTGCATCATTATATTCATTTCTTTTAGGGTTTCCTTGTCATTTTATGTGGAGAAAGGAATGAAACACGCACCAAAACATATAAACAAGGCTGAACTGAAGCATAACTTCATGCCCCAACCTTGCTATACATCAACAAACATAAATCCTATTTTTCTATATTTTTCGTAGCCCCAAATGTATTTTTCCCCTATTTTTCATGGTGTTTTTATCATTTTTCCCCATTTTCTTCATTTTCTTGTATTTTTTAAATTGCTGAAAATTGAAACCAGTTTGTGGGCTGTGGCCCTTAGTTCATTTGCAACAAAATTGAAAGATTAGTTGATGTGTATCGACGGTTTTCCCCATTTATATGCCCAAAACCCTTGTTTTTCCCCATTTTTCATGGTTTTTCGTGTCTCGGTTCCCTATTTTCTGCTATCCCACACATGTTTTCCTGATTTTTAAATGATGAACAGCTAGAAACCAACTCAAAGCACGACATACTCAAAACTCAATCCATATGAACACATTTTTATCAACCAAATTTGCATCAAAAGACCATTTTCCTTGAAAAAACAATTATTACCGTGTCTTGCGGGTTTTTCCATTAAATTTGGCACGTCCCACGATTGATTTCCAGCCATGAATTCTGCTTGGAATCAGCAATCTACAATGGTTTTGCATTGCTCTTTCATCCCGTCAAGAATCGGCATCCATCCGGCCGTCCATCTTCATCCTATTCCTTCAAGCACGAACGGGGGCTAAGAGGAGAGAGAGAGAGGAGAGAGAAAGACTGGTTTTCTCTCTCTTCAACCAGTCCACCATTGCGGGAGCGGAGACCGGCGAATTGATCGGCACATCATCTTCATCAGGCCTGGAGGTCCATAACCATGGCTTCTTTGTGAGCCAGCAATCGATTGTGGGGGGGGGGGGTCGCGTTTTTTTCGGCGGCTGTTTTCAGCCGCCGCCCCCCCTCCATATCCACGATTTTTTGAGGGGGGGGTGCCAAAGGTCACCCCCCCTCCTTCACACCTTTTCAAATTTCCATTTTGGACCCCCTCTTGGGCACCCCGGCCGGTTTCGGGCCATCTTCCGCACCCGGACTCGGAACTTCGATCTGAAAATTCCTATGAGCTCGTCTCAACATCCCGGACAGGCCTGCAGCTTCACTGACTGGCACAGGCGCACGGAAAAATTATGAAAATTCACGGAGTGTCGCACGGGCGCCCGTCAAGCACTTAATGCTTAAAATCGTCCTAGGTCGAGCTGCCGCCTTCGTGGTTGAGCATTTTCCCCCGCATTTCCATATTTTTCCCCTATTTTTAGGCATGTTCCGGGGCCTAAAATCCATCCTTCATGCGCATGGGCGCACGATTATGATATTTGTATTTGGACATTGTATTGGGTATGCTTGACTTCTTGGGCGCCCGCCCATTAGCTTTATTTCTATTTAGCACTAAAGAAAACTCAAAAGCCAAAAGCATGATATTTTGTAATTTGGGCTATTATTTGAGCTTGAAGATGGTTAATACATAAAATACATGCTTTGTGGAGTGCTCACATAAGGCATGGGCAGAGATTGCACCCAATTGGTCTCTTGTTCATGTCGTGTATGCTTTCTACCTTGAGTTTTGTGTAAAAAGTAGAGTTCTTTTGTTCTTGGGGACCTTCCGACACTCACTACGCGCACTTACGGCATCCGATCTGTGCACGAGTGGTATCAGAGCGAAGCCTGAGATCAAGAGCTTCCAATCGCTACCCATCTTGCGCGAAGGCAGAGCTCTTGGAACGATCGAGCTCTACAGTGAGTTTCATCGCGAACGGTCGAAACGGGTGGATTCCTGGCGGTCAAGAATCTCTGTCTACAGCCTCTGATCGCGAAGGACCATCCTGAGGAAGCGAAGGACCACTCCTACATCTCTCTCTCCAAGTCATTTGAAACAGAGAATACATTAAGCTCCATATCTTCCAAAAAGCTTAAAAGCTTAAAGTTAAAGGTTAGAAAGCTTAGTATTAAGCTTTAAGGAGCTTTACGTAGGCTTCATAAAGCCTTAAACTACTAAGTAACTCTTAAGTTCTCCAACTCTTGTGATTACTGCAAGTCACGAAGGTCAATCAAGTTCTCAGAAGTCAAAACAGACTAACTTCACCAACTCCCATAAGGACTGTTCCTGCGCAGAAGCACAGAACTACAAAATTGTTCCTTGGAAGACTCTATTCACATACGCAGACTTGCTGAACCAGTTTCAGCACACGCAGAAGGTCATACGTCGTTTCTACGAAGACTACAAATCCCGCAACCGCAAAAGTTGAAGACCGTAAAAGCCAAACAAAAATCTATAAGCCTTGTATTCCCGACTTTGAGCTACGATCATCCCACTAATTGGATTTTGAGAGTGTGAGGACTTTTGGATTTTTACAGGATGACGGAACAAAATATGGATGATTTAATGGCTGAAGGCGATCTTCCTGAACCTACGATGGAACAAAAATTGGATTTAATTATGATGCAGCTTGATGAAGAACGAAGAGCTCGACAATCTTTGCAAGTTCAATTGGCCAATTGGCAATGATCTACCACTGACAAAGATGGATCACAACCTGAAGATCTTATCCGACGTACCATCGATGCGATGCTCAAAGCTCAATCCATCCGCAAAGAAACAAAGATAAGTAAAAGAAATTTCAAATTTCGTACTTTCAATGGAACTCGAGATGGAAAGACTGTACTTGCATTTATCAGTTAGTTTGATGATTGCTTTCATGAAGAGACATACGCTGAAAAAGACAAAATTAAATGTGTCACTAATCATTTAGTCGATCGAGCATCTCTTTGGTGGACCGTGGTTCGTAAGAGCATTGGGACAGGGGTATGATGCCAAGAGGCATATTACACGGTGGATTCCGTGCCACGGTGGATTCCATGAGGTTTTACGATGGATTCCGTAAACTTTTATTATCGGGGCTCATACACAAAGTGGATTCTTTGTGCGAGAAGTTGATGGGGACGCCTATCCTTTTCGGGCGTTTCGTTAATTTAGAGTGTACATGGGTGATTCCATAGCGGGTGATTCTGCAAAATACATATTAAATTAATAAACGTTTATGAGTTTAGAGTGCGCACTCGTGATAAATTAAGGTTAGGATTGATTTCTAACCAATTGATTTATTTATGTAGCTGAAGACTGCTAGGTATTCACTTTTGTTGGTTTAATTGTATTATTTTACTAAAGATTGTGAATGCTTCAGTTGATGTGTAGAGATAGCAGCAGTGGCGGAGGAAAGCATTGGAGGATAGAGTGTATTCGAGTTATCACCTATATTTTGATGGGTGCATACCTTAGGCATGGCGCCTATATTTTGTCGCATCTATTTATCAAGGCGTTGGATATTTATTTATTATTTTTGTATGCGCATGGGCATAGGATTATGATATTTGTATTTGGACATTGTATTGGGTATGCCTGACTTCTTGGGTGCCCGCCCATTAGCTTTATTTCTATTTAGCACTAAAGCAAACTCAAAAGCCAAAATCATGCTATTTTGTAATTTGGGCTATTATTTGAGCTTGAAGATGATTAATACATAAAATACATGTTTTGTGGAGCGCTCACACAAGGCATGGGGGGAGATTGCACCCAATTGGTCTCTTGTTCATGTCGTGCATGCTTTCTACCTTGAGTTTTGTGCAAAAAGTAGAGTTCTTTTGTTCTTGGGGACCTTCCGACACTCACTATGCGCGCTTACGGCATTCGATCTGTGCACCATAGACAGACCACCTTATAGACCATGCCAGCCAAGATCAATGTGTTAGAAAGGGGTAAATGGCATGAAGATGTTACAATGACTCTGGCATAGAAAAGAAACAACGTGTTGAGACTTCAACAAATTCAAAAGAATGCACCATGACATCAATAGATTTGGGTGGTCTTGGCCCATTAGAGCTCTTATGTGAGAAGCTAAAATAGGATAAAGAGCGAGAAATCCAAGACAAAGAATAGGCAATTTAGGAAAAGTTGGAAATGCAAAAAAAAAATAGGAAGAGAAAATGACCCATCAAGAATTTTTCAAGCACTCAGCCCAATAGGTACATGAACTACATATCCAAATTGCAAAGAACAACAAGGAGATGGAGGGGCTAACAGGGCAGTTGCAAGAAGTTGAGATCATGACCAAAAGGGAAGAAATTACCTATGCTTAGGTTGATGACCTTATGGTCCAATAGTTGGAGGAGGAAAAGGCAAGGATAGCAGCTCTCATCAGAGAGTTAACAATAGCACATCAAACTCAGACACACATGAAGATAGCCTTTAGAGGGTTGCAATATATAATTAGAATGAGTCTAACTATTGCTGTCAATCAAGTTGAGGAGAAATCCAGCAGAGCTTATGAGAGATACTGTAGAAATTGCTCATAGACTTGGTAAATTCCCTTCATAAGGAATACTAGTTTAAGCTTCATGCAACTTCTTGTAAACATGCACTCTCACTATAGCAAGGGCTCTATCAATAGTCCATTTTCCCTATATCATCTAGAAAAACAAAAATGATGTGAAGAAACTTAAAGCTTAGTTGGAAATTGCTACATGTTCCTTGGCCACTGTTGACCAGGGGAAGGAGCTCACATTATTGATCTCGGACCCAACTAGAAGCTAGATGATTGATCACTTGCATGACATGGGCTATAATGAGCAAGAATTGAAAGATGCAGGAATGTTGCAACCAATATCCATTGAGCCATCTGATATACAATATGAGGCACTTGCTAAAGACCCCATTGTAGTAGAGCCTCTTGTAGACATGGTTCCTTTTCTGATGATTATATGGACCCCTAGGATTTTGTTGAATACGAGGAGGGAGCTATGGAGGAAACTCAAGAACCACCACCAATACTAGACATGGAAATTGAGGTTTAGGAGCACTTTAATAGGATGGTTCATGCCCTTTGGGCTACCCTTCAAGATGTGCCAAAGTATCCCATTGACATGCAAGGTGTCGAGGCACAAAGAGGATTTGGATGAGCCCATCAATACCTATCATGAGAAGTAGAAAAAGGAGGAGTTCATCATTTTTTATTTCAATGTCTATGAAGATGCCAAATTTAGAATACCCTTATCACTTTGTACAGTGCAAAAGCTCATCAAAGTGGGAGAGAAAATCACCAAGAAGTGGTTGAAGAAGTAGGATAAGTCAGCTTTGAAAGTAGCCTATAAGATTCCTAAGGAGAAGAACAAGAGGGAATATCTCACAAAGAACCCATAAAAGGTATAGAAGCTTCAATCAAAATGGAGATATCCTATTGTCAAAGCAGATGAAATGGCCCATTCTACCTTTTGCTACTCAAATCGCAAGATAGATGTGCTCCATTGCCCTTATCCAATAAGATATGGAAGAAACTATGATGTTGAGAAGCATACAAACATAACTTTTCCAAAATTTCTAATATTAATGTTCTACATGAGAGTAAAATCTATCACTTCTAGCTATGTGATCTAGTATTCTCTTTCAATAGTTTCCTTAAATTGTACTCAATTTTCCTAGATCTGCATTCATACTTACTTATAATTGTCTCCGTCTCATAGTCAAGCTCTTAGAGTAGCCACCTGACTCCCCATGAGGATGGCATATCACCTCTGTTCTTTGACATCAACATAGGGATTGACCGCATTGCCATGGCAAGACTTCTCCTTTGAGCTATATTGTGACCTTGCTCAAGGATATCGTGGACCTTCTATCCAAAATCACCCATTTACCTCTGAACCTTTCTTAAGCCATATCTTTTGAGCAACCACTCCTCAAGGAGTGAATCAATTGTACCTCCACATGAACAAAAAAACATAGATTTAAAAAAAATAAATGAAAAAAAACAAAGAAAAGAGAGCAAAAGCTCCATGATTAGCTAGGTGTACTCACATTTCACTACACCTAGGGCTCCTTAAGTTAAATGTATGCAATGGCTTCAATTGGTTGGCTCTACCTTCAATCCCCTAGCCCTTCTCTCATTACAAAGTCTTAGAGCACATCAAGGGTAGGACATTTTAGACTTGCTTAGATGCAAACTATCACTCTGAATTTTTCACCTCACAATACCAATTCACTAGGTCCTTAAGTGTGGAACAACACTTTGGGCTTTGCCCATCTCCCAATTGCACTTGCATGTGCACAAATCATTGCACAAGTAATTTAAACATCCCCTTAGGGAGGCCACAAGTTGGCTTGCAAGTTCTTGTAAAGGAACATTTGAAGAACTAAAGAACCATCAATATCAGTGGCCTCTACATCCCCACCATCATTCCATGATTTCTTCTTCAGCAAAGCCATCATTGATCCTTCATGCTACCATCATCCTCCATCATTAAGCCACATCTTCTAGACATCATCTATAGCATAAGAAGGAGCATTGTTTTCTTTAGCACCTGGTCTTCATCATCATGCAAATTATTCTTCACAGTAGTAATAGTTCTTCATCAACAACATTTATTTTTCTACATCAAGGGCCATTACTACATCGTGGATTGTTCTCATCATTCCATGTCTTCAGTGCCACCTATAGTATGCTACTTATGATGTGAGTGCCATGGGACTAGCATTCATTTAGGGATAAAACAATATTAATGATATTTTGAGAAGATTGCAAAAGTGCAAGTGCAAGCTATTATTTTTTTATGGATTATTATTTGTGAAGTGCTTCAATGTCTATTTTTGGTCATTATGTTATTTGTGTACTTATGGACATTGTCAGATTATCATGGATGTTTTATTTTGTGAGAGTTGGGTTTACTCCCATGTACATTGTATTTATCTCTCACATTGTATTTGTCATAACTACAAGTGTTGTGTGGATTGCACACATGTATTTGTGATTAGATTAGCATAGCCTTGGTCAAACTAGGCTAAGGTTCAAGCATGCTATGAGGATTGATTAGGCTAGATCTCATAAAGGGGGTAGGACACCCAAAAGAGGGTGCAAATCATAATTCACGATGGTGGAAACCTAAATTGAAAAAGGGACACAAACCCTAAAATGCAAAGTAGGGCACAAATCCTAACCCTAACCCTAACCCTAATTTGTGTCTATATAAGGGTGGGTGGTTTCAGTTGTTGTATTTACCCTTTTGGTGCATCCATGCTACGAAAGATGTATTAGTGAAACTATTGAAGCTTTCTATTGTCTTCTTCTATTCTATCATCTTGTTTTCATTGTTGAGAGTGACTAAGAGAGAGTGAGTGAGAGGTATGTTGAGTGAGGGATTAAGAAAAGGTGAAGCTCTTCATTGTCTTCTTGTTTTTCTCTTCTTCACTACTAGCTTTTCGACTCGTTGGTGTGCTTGGTGGTGGATGCAAAGGAGCTATGGCATTGAATCGTGTTGATCGTGGTTGTGGAACCATCTTCAAGCCTTCAAGCTTTTGGACTACAACATGTAAAGGTAAGTTGGTGAGTTCATTACAACTTGATGCTAGTTTTGTGTTCTTGCATTCTTGGGATAGAGAGAAGGATGCATGGTTAGTTAGAGTGGAGTGTTGAGAGACAAGGTGAGAGATTGTCACTTAATTGAGTTGCAACTTCTGAAACAATAGAGGTCCCCCATCCAAAGTCCCAATTGTTGGTGAGTTTGGCTTAACACAAGAAATTAGTCAATGGGTCCTAGCTTTAGAAGGGATGTCAAAGGAGATCATTTACATCATTAGAGTGAAGCAAGGTTGACATCTTTTGTCCACTCTCTTTGGGATAAATATTTATAAGATATCAATATATATTGATAGATTGGGAGGAGATGGATCTAGCCTTAGGAGAGTGACACATGGATGCATTACACATATTTTGCCTATAGAGAAACCTCATTAATGAACCTTGGGAAGACCAAGGTTATTGTGTTTAGGAGCTCCACCAAATGGGCTAGTCAATCCCTTGGTTTACATATGGTGGAAAGAAATCGGAGCAAGTTTGGAGATATATCTCTAGGATTACTTTTTTAGGACCAAGATTCACACTAAGAAGATTAGGTCTGAATAGATTGACTCAAGATTATGTGTTATTTGGAGCCATGGAGAACCAATGCTTACCTATATAGTTCTAGAAACCCTGCCAAAATCTTTGGCTCTTTGACATATTGGCTACACCAACACTCTTATATGGAGCTCCTAGTTGGGGATTGAACCTCTACCATATGAGGAGAGCTATGATAGAATAGTCACTACCAAAGGGAGGGAAGGTTTACAATAGATTGAAGCGGATGGAGAGGCCCTCTAGTGATGTCAATCTCCCTCATGATCAAGAGTAAGTCCTCAATGCATGTGAGATAGAAAGAGTAAAGATGGGAGCACCACCTATTGTGGCTAAGGCCCTTTTTTATACAACAATTTTCATGCATATACTTTAGAGAATTTCAAGACAATGACACTCTAGAGTTATGCTACAACCATCTAGATAACTAGTTTTGAAAGGTGACACTCATTGTTGATACGTGGGCTACTTATGGATAACCTCTCACCTCTGTTATACATATTCGATCTCCCTTTCTTGGAGCTCAAACAAGATGAGTTCACCAAGATCATCAAGATGGGCATCATTTAGCTACATACAACAAGTATATGATTGATGCCTACCCATGATTAGGAAACAAAAATGCCTTTCTAGTGAAAGTATCTTCTATATGTATTCCTTGATGGTTTTGTGATCCAATTGAGATACATGGACATACACGTGCCCCCTAGAGTATGGTGTACCATTGGTCAACTTTTCACATCCCCACATTAGTTATAAATTGGAGCTCTCGAGAGAACACCAAGGAAATAGGGATCTTACTACAAGAAAATCTATCTTTATTCATCAACAAGCTTATTTTCATCCTTTATATGACCATAATAGAAAAAAGAACACCAAGCACAATAAATCTTCATGCAACATCATAGCAAGAATCTCCCATGGCTTTATCTTTAACAAAATTAATCACATTCTTCATATTCTTCTTAGAAACCATAAAAGAACCATAAAAACACAAAATAATGCTTCACTTTGAATGGAATTTTATCACATAGTATTAATCTTCAATGTCTTCATAGTCTCTCTCAATCTCTCATATAGATATAATGTTTTTTTAGCATAGAAATGACTATCTCTCATACTTGATCTCTCTCACACAAATCCTCACTCACTAGTAAAATAGAATTATAATGAATAATCCTCTCTTGGTTGTGAATACCCCTCCCAAGAGGTATGTCCAATATGAAGAGTCACCAGAGTCACTACGCGGTTTCTTGAGAGCTCACTACTGTCACTATCATTGTAGTCCTCACTTCAAGTCTTCTTTAGCTACTTCTTCCACTTCTTTGAGCTACTTTGAGCTTACATTCTTCTTCTTCCATGATAACAAAACATTCCCAAGCTAAACATCCATCCCACAGAACATTCATAGAGCAAACAAAACAAAAACATAACAAAGACAGAGGCTCTACAAAAGCTGAATAAAGGATCAACAAAAAGCATAAAAATCATATAGCATCAACCAAAAATACTTCAAACCATCCAAAACCATTCAACACACTCTCAACCCTTAAAAAAATTATTCACCATCTCAAACTCACCAAAAACAGAAAGAAAACAAAGTCAAAACAGACCTAACAAAACCAAACAGACTCATCATAGAACTTATCAAAACATCAAATCTCAACCAAAACCCATCATGACTCTCCCAAACATACTCAAACTATCCCAAAACACTTCTAAAGTCATCAAAATTCAATGAATACACTCTTATATCAACCAAAAACCATGCAAAAATAAACAAAAAACAACTTAAAATGCAGTCATTTTAGTACTCAATATATCCCCACACTTAGTGAGAGAGTGTCCTCGTGACCTTAGAAAATGATAATAGAAGCTCAAAATACTATCTTTATCAACGATCAATCTGCATTCATCCAATACACAAGAACTAATCACAACTCCATCCATCCTTTAAAATAACCTAGATCTAGAAAACAAATCCTTAGTATGCCAAACTAGAACTAAACAAATTTGTAAAGGATATAAGAGTTTTATGCATTGCAACACATAGTCACCCAAACAATCTTTAACTTCAACCTCCAACCAACTTTGATTAGCTTCAACTTCATTGTCTCCTCATGACAAGAATAATATATACACCTCACATACCACAAAACATAGAACACAACACCCACAAATACACAATAAAATATAGTGTAAATGGCACTAGTCCCCAAAATGGATAGCTAAAAAGAATGAGAATTTTCATTAAAAATATGGTATATCCAAAGACTACACCACTGCTATGCAAGATAAAGATATTTCTTCTTAAACTTCATGCTAAGCTTGAGACGTTCTAGGGTTTTACTTTCATCCACAAAATGGGTAGGTACATTTTGAAGCAATTGCAAAAAACACATCCTTTCCGACAAGATGATGAATCTAATAGAAAATGCCCATGGAAAAATAGTAGAGCACATCCATATGAGCAATAGTCACATTCTCATTAGGATTTATTATAAAATTTGGAATGGTCTTCCAAGTGTTCAAATTGAACTGTTGATGCATGAAGGAAAGATACCAACATAAATGTGTAGCAAGAGGTATAGAAGTATCTTCAGATTGAGCATGCATACGAGAAAATTGAATATAGAAGTTCGAACATGCTGAAGAAGACTCTTAGGACCCAAGAATGAGAGGCCAATTAAATATAGGTCTTGTCACAAAATCACATAGAGCTTTAATTGTTTCTAAACAAAAGGTGGCAGGAATAGGAGGAACAACAAGAGAAGGATCTATAGGAGGAGAAGAGGTAGTAGGATCAACAATAAAAGGGTAGGGAGTAAAAATTGAAATACGAGGGTATAAAGCACAGGTAAAAGATAAAAGAGGAATGGAATTAGGATTAGTGGTAAGAAGATGAATATAAGAAGAAGGTGAGCAACATATAGTAAACAAGGGATTATCAACAATGTATTGCAACACTTTAGCACATAACTAACGGATATCATACTTATAAAAAGTACTATGTCAACAACGTGGACCCATTACAACATCATCTAAAGGAGGATGCCAATCAACTCCTCTTCACCATGATGTGCACTGATGAAAATTTTGCAAACCATCCACAAGATCAAACTCCACAAAATGTATATACAATAAAGCTTGCAAAACCACACCACCCACATAAATATTCAAATGACTTGAGGATCAAGTAGGTCATCCAAGGCTATGTCAAACACTGATTTAAGCAAATCACTCAACCAAAGATCCTACCAACCACCCTCTGGAGGCTGAAAATCTACATTGCTCAAAAAGATATATAAGGCTAACCTTTGTTGATGATATTTAAGCCAAAAAGAGGTTGGAGGGGAGAAGAGTTAACTATAATGAGCAAAAGCTTCTTGCACACAATCCATACAGTGATGTGATCTTTCCATCTTGGCAACAAAGGCATCAGAAAACCTAGCCTATTCTTGTAAATTTTTTAGCTCTCCTTAGAAGGCACAACAGAAGGAATAATAGGAGCAGGAGGGGGAACATAGAGGAGGAGGAGGAGAAGGAGGAGGAGGAGTAGGAGGGAGAGAGAGAAGGGAGAAGAAGATGGTGGGAGAAGAGAGAGGAGGATAGTGAAGGAAGGAGAAGAGAGAGAAGAGAGAGGAGGGTACGAGAGGGAACAGTTGGGGGAGAATTTTGTTTTTTTTTAAATATTGTTGATGTTTTTTGTGTTTTAAAAAAATCATAAAAAATAAGTTCCCCCATCCTGCACATCATCATGGGGGGCGGGGTAAAATTTTTTATCGTGACGAGATTGTACAAGAGCAGAGGAATTGGGCACGATATGGTGGACACCCCAACACTTAAGATGAGGCAAAAACTAGTGTTCACATGAAAAAAGAACAAAAATGCTAATGAAAATACGTGTAAAAATTAATAACACAAAACTTTTCTATCAAAATGAAGTGCAAAAAAAAAAAAAGGAAAAATGCGTGTGTGAAGGTGCCACACAATTTTCAAGTCAAAACATACTTTTGACAAGAATAGGGCATGTTCACATGAAAGTAACGAAAAAGTAAAACCAAAAAACATAATAAAAAATTAATATAAATAAATAAAAAAGTTTGAATGGAATGCAGCAAAAATAAAAAATGTTCAAGTTGACAAGCTGGATAGGATTATCAAGTTGAAACATGGCTTTGATGACAAATGGGATGGTTGGCATGAGAAAACGAAAAAAACACACATGAAAATCGGAACAAAGATTAATTCTAGACAATCCATCACGTGAAACAAGGGGCAACAAAAATAAAAATGTCTGAGGAATGTTGATCGATAGGGCTGTCAGGTTAGAATGGGATTTTGATGGAATAAGGGCACATTCACATGGAACAAGGGCAAAAATGCGTAGGAAAACACAAGTAAATAATAATAACAAAAAATTGATAGGTCCAAATGAGGGGGAGGAAAAATGAAAAATGTTCAAGGGGACTAATAGATTGAGGCTATCAAATCAAGATGCCATTTCAACGAGAAAAGAGCATGTTCACAAGGAAAAACAGTGAAAATCACATTAAAATAAACTCGCAAATACGCAAAAATAAATAACGGCCAATCCGTGCATCAAAAAGATGGACTATAAAAAGGAAATGTGTCTAAGAGAAGGGAAAGATTAGGACTATCACATCAAACTAGAATTTTGGTGCAAAAAAGACATGTTCTCATGGAAACATGTCTGATTCACGTAGAAGTCTTCAAAAATTAAAACGTGATAAGATGTTACTTGAAACAAAGGGCCATTAAAAAAAAAGTGACCAACTTGAAGAAACAAAGAGGACTATAAAGGAAGATTTCAATTTTGGAAAATGTAGGGTGCATTCACATGGAGGATCAATCAAATGATAAAACCATTGAAAGGGCCAAAGAAGACCACGAGAATGGGTTTAGAATAGGGCGGGGGAATGAGGAAGGGACCTCAATAAGACATAAAGAAACAAGATATCATGTAAGGATCAATTAGTATGGTGTTCATGAATGTATGCAAACAAGACATGCAAGGATGTATACCCAAACTTAAAACAGTAATGAATCAGTGTGACTAATCAACATGGGCCTAGCACTTTGACCATGACCCGTACCCATATGTCCCCACACTTAAGACATGACACACACATAAATAAACACTAGGGCTAGGGTTAGAAACACTTGGCCCATTCAGTTGGTCGATGTGGTGGAGATTACCATACATTAGCGAGTCGAAGTCATCAACAAGGGGTACCAAGACTTGCCATAGCATGCTTTTATCATGGCAGGGACCAAATAGTAGCACCCACTAGGGAGGTAGCTTTGTTGATGAAAAATAGATAAGCCATAGATGGTGAAGAATACAACACTCAATCGTGACACTCACTCATGTTGAGATGATAGATCAGTCGCTTGCTCCATAATTCACATCACTTAAGGAGGACTAGAATGGGACCCATATCTCATGCCCTTTTTAGAAATCGCAAAGGAAAAATAATTCAATAGAAGTATGTCATCGTGCATTATTGATGGTGCATCTATGAGTCCCAATCCATCTGGTATAAGTGCAAGAAGGGAGGCCAAGGAGCCTTATAGTGCAGTGCACACAGAACAAAGTGACATGTCCTATGATGATGGCAGAGGCCCGTCTCGTGTGTGTATAGGAAAATGAAAATGTACTTGATCGCTAGTATTGTAATGTCCCTCGAATCTCACTTCTCAATTGATTGAAAGGAAAATCAGCCACACTCAACCCTCCCTCTATCTCACACTCTATTGATGAATAGAGGAGGGCAACCCGATTCCTGACACCCATTGATTTAATCCTCACTTCCACTTGTGCAAAGGTTATATGCATTGTGCGCAATTGATGATGCAACAATGCATCTTGCCTTGTGTCAGCATACGTGCAAAAAGGAAGGACATGGAACCTAATAGTGCCATATACATGAATAGATCATGCTTTATGCATTGAGAGGCCCAACCTGTACATGCAACACTCCATTCACACATCTCACCTCTCATTTAGATTTAAAGGGTAAGGACTGGTCATTCACTCAACCCTCTTGTTGAGTGTTGAAATGACTTGTTTTTTGGCTGATTTTTGTTGTTTTTGAGAGCTGAATGGTTGATTTTAAGGGATGATTGATTGATTAGGAAGTGGATTGAGAGTGTTTTGGATGATATTGATTGTGTTTTGGAAGATCATGATGTTTGTTGATGGTTCTGTGATGTTCTGATAGGTTCTGAATGGTTCTGTATACCTTTTGTTTTGTTCTGTTTTGGTCTGTTTTGTTCTGATTGTCTTCTGTAAGGAGGGATGGAGTATTGATTGATGAAGAATGAGATATTGTGAAAGCTTATTGAATGGTTTGTGAGAGCTTTGAATGGTTTGAGAGTGAGTTATGTGGTTTTGATGACCTTCTGTAACCTTCTGTAGGTCTTCTGTAGAGCTTCTGTTTCTGTTCTGTCTCTGTACTGTAGCTGTTCTGGTACTGTTCTGTAGACTGTTCTGTAAGTGTTCTGTGGAATGTATGTGTGATTTTGGGAAAGTTTTCTAGCCTTGGAAAGAGGTGAATACAAGTGCAAAAGAGCTGAAGGAAGTGGAAGAAGTAGCTGCTGAAGACTCAAGAGAAGACTAGAGTGAAGTGACAGTAGTGAGCTATGAAGAGACACTGTAGTGGCTCTGGTGACCTTTCATATCAGACATACCTCTTTGGAGGGGTATCCACGACCTAAGAGTGATTATTGAGAGTAATTTTTGAGAGATTGTAGAGAGGATATGATGTATTATTGATGGAGTGTGTGAGAGAGAGTGAGATATAGCCAATTCTACTGAAACAGAGTGATTGTATATGAGAGATTGAGAGAGAAGATTATGAAGATATTGAAGATGAATACTATGTGATGTATTTCCATTCAAAGATGGTGTACTTCTTTGTTTTCTTTGTTCTATTGATGGATTTTGTGAAGATATTGAAAAATATGGTTGATTCTATTAAATCCGTGGGAGATCTACATGATGCTGCATGAAGATTTGTTGTGCCTGGTGTTCTTTTCTTCATTGTGATCATATGAAACATGATAAACAAGCTTGTTGATGTTACAAGATAGATTTTCTTGCAAGATAATTCCCTTTTTCTTTGGTGTTCCTCTCGGGGCTCCATGTTTTTGGTGCGCAGCCGGGGAAACTTGCCATCAACAAGCACCAAAAGAGGCTGAAAATGAAGGAAATGGCATTGCCAAGAAGAGAAGAATTCAATGGATGATTGTGAAGTTCCTTCTTCCACTGAAGAGTTGGAATTCCTCATAATCAAAGCCATTTTCCACAAGAAGTTCATCCCACAATGGCGGAAACACATCACCATCATGATGCATGCTCTATGTGGTGGACAGTTTCCTCTTCCTGTTGAAGCAGTAGAAACTTGCATCTTGGTGGTAAACTGTTTGGAAACAAACTGAAGAGCAAAAACAGAGAGAATGAACATCCATGGAAGATTTGGCATTCATTGAGAAGTTTCCAGACAACATCAAGTGGGAGATTGTGAAGAAGCTTCAGGAGTCTTGGTCTGTAGAGGTTCACAAAGACAAGAAGGAAAAGAGTTGGAATTTGTTCGTGGATGCTCAACAGCAAGATACATGGGATGCTTGGTGTACTGATAATCTTCTGTTTGTTCAATTAGCAACCCACTGGAAGTTGGTAGACAGAGTGTTTTTCACAACATACACTATTGAAACCATTAGAAGCTGGCATTACTATGATGATGGCACCACCACAATGCTCAGACGTATGCATTTTGACACCTTCAGAACCGAATACCTTCCTCTGTGCAGCGGCATGAAAGCAGAATTCAGGGACGTTGAAAAGAAAGAAGTAGAAGAAATGTTGGCAAGAGAGTCCTCCAGAGACTGAAGCCTTCTGTTAACCCTCTGTGGAGCACTAACAACATAGTGGAGTCAACCCCCTGATGAATGACGCGATAAAAAGGCAAGCGTTAGAACGAGTCCAGAGGTACGTAAGAAGAGAGAAAGCAAGAATCAAAGCTGAGAGCGAGCTCGCAGCAGAAGCCGCCTTGGACGCCCTTGCGGAACTCTTTACAGAAGTCCCAATGGCACATCAAGCCCTTCCTCCTCCTGCTGGAGGTCCACTTCCAAGCTAGATCCGTCCTGGAAATATTGATGACAGACCAGCGAATGTAGTCCCATTGCCAGTTTTTAAGGGAGAGTACAATGAAGACCCCGATCTTCATGTAGCAGAGTTTATGGTAGCGTGTGTGGCTAAAAATGCCAGAACCCCTGAGCATTGGTTAGCGATATTTCCCGCCACTTTCAAGGGCGCGGCGTTTCAGTGGTATGAGAGACAAGCAGCAGGAACTTTTGGCACATGGGACGACCTGAAGTTGGCCTTCCTCACTAAATTCAGGCGTGAAGGTTTTGAAGAGCGGATGAGAGAGGAATTTATGAACCTAAGTCAGTCCTCTGGAGAAAGAGTAGAAGCCTATGTCTCACGAATGGAATCCATCCTGAAGAGATGGACTAACCATAATCTAGATGATGGCATTCAAAAGGGGGTATTTCTCAGAGGATTACAACCAGAAGTCCGTAAGTTTGTGGAGCTGCAAAGACCAGCCACCCTGCAAGCTGCAACAGAAGGTGCAAGACTGTACGATGAAGTGGAAGCTAGATTAGCAATGAATACAGGAAGAGGAGTCCTACCTCCTCTGGTGCCAGGAATGATGTACCCACCAAATGCAGTCCCAGGGACTGTTCCCTATCCCTACCAACAGATGCCCCCGGTATCACAGTACAGTGCACCAAATCCACAGTGGCCACAATCCATGCCTCAAATGATGGTTCAACCACAACAACCATGGTCTCAACCAATTTCCTCAATGACAAGTCAGCAACAACAGTGGAATCCTACCAATTGGAGCCAACAGCCAACAGTTCAAACAGGAGCTCTGAATCAGAACCAGAACAGAGACCCCTCTGTACCACCCCAACCCGTTTATGCAGTAATTACAGAGACTCCTCAAAACCCTCCTGCCAGTACGTCAGGAGGAGAAAGCTTGAAGGATTATTTATCCAATTCAGTTGCAAACATAAAAAAGGAGTTGATGGATGTGATTACAGAACAACTACAGACGTTGAAAGTGAATACCGCTAGCATATCCAACGTTGCAGGAGCAGGAAGAGATGTGATGCGGTCAAATACTTGGTGTGGTAAGTGTCATCAAGCAGGTCATTTAGCCACTGAATGTACACGGAAACCAACCATCCCTGGAGCCTTCTGTTCCTACTGTTTGCGGAAGAATCATACAGAGGACATTTGCTCTCTGAAGGAGATGCATGATAGGAGAAGGAAGGAAGAAGACGCAAGATTCAACCTGCTGGAATCCAAAATGACCACACAAGATATTGGACCCAAGCCTAGAGAGTTTGGTCCTAATTTCGGACCCAGAAGATTTCCTTCTCAAAGTTACAGAGGAAGATAGTCTGGCGGTGGTCAGAGATCAGAAGTGGAGTGTTATAGATGCGGAGAAAAGGGCCACATCTCACCAAATTGTCAAAATCCTCGAAGGTCAGTGGACTACAAGCCCTTATGCAGTCGATGCAAAGGAGAAGGCCACACTGCAAAAGACTGTCCAAGCCCAGCCCCTGTGAAAAACAGTGCTACCGATAGTCCGTCCAAGGCCCAAGAGCCTACCTCCAATTTGGTAGAATTGGAAGTTGCTGCCATCACGCGTGCAAAGCAAAAGGAACCACCTACCCAGAAAGAAAATAATCCTCTTGCCAGAACAGTGAAGTTCAGTCTTCCACCAGAAGAACAGAACAGAACAGAGCCTAACAGTGCCGTACAGAGCCCTACAGAGCCACAGAGAGTTACAGAGACAGTTACAGAGGCAGGACCAGAGGTCCAGGAGGCAGAAGAGGAGGAAGTGCCACAAGTGGCAGAAGAAGTTCCTGTAATTCCTCTGATGGAAGGAAGAGGGAAAATGAAAATGGGTGTTGCCCCATTCCCTAACCAATTAGAAAAGCCAGTGGATCCTATTAAGGAATACGATCTAGTTAGAGATCTAGATACCTTTAAACCAAACCTCACATTTCGACAATTATTGATGTTGTCTCCCAGTTGCCGGAAAAGATTCAAAAGTATATTGACAAAAAGACGTGGTTTAAGGATTGCTCCCTCAACAGTAACAAAGTCCAACAAGGCTCCAGAGCCTGTAAAGGAAGTAGATGTGGCTAACGCTTTCCTAGATCCGGGTACTCCAGAGACTGGCGTATGGATAGAAGGTTGCTTCATCGCAAATGCACTGATTGATGGTGGTTCATCAGTGAACATTATGACGGATGTGACGATGAAGGATCTAGGCCTACAAGGTGTGCAACCAACCCAATGGCTCATCAGACTGGCGGATCAGAGTAGAATCAAGCCTTTGGGCATTCTCCCATATGTGAAGACTACTGTGGCGGGAAAAGATTATTGGCTAACCTATCTAGTGGTGAAGCCAAACTCTTATGGCACATCCTATCCTCTGTTACTGGGTAGACCATGGCTTTTTGAAGCCCGAGCAAGGACGGATTGGTTTAAAGGAACTTTGACCTTGGGCAGAGGATCCAACAAAGTGGTGCTGAAACTGTATGGTTCTCAAAAAGGACATGGATCCACCTCCTTGGAATTATCTTCTGATTCCCCTAATGAGGCTACAGATGGAACATCAGCAGACGAAGATGCTGTCAAACAAATCCTTCCCAAGAAAACAGTGGCACATTCTTTAACAGTTAATACTGTAAGCCGACTTCCAAAAGATGCAAAGCCATTATCAATGGGTGAATACTTCCTGCCTGAACCAGGCATGACTTCTGAAATCACTTCTGACAGTGAGATAGAAGCATGGATGTACTGCTCTCCCTGTTATATGGCCACAGCAGAGCCAGAGACAGAGGCCGAAGAGGAGACAGAGAATCTATTCTTCTGTTACAGAGCTCCTACAGAAGCAGAAGCAGAAGCAGAAGCATCAACAGAGACAGAAGCAGAAGCAGAGACAGAGACAGAAGAGGATGGATATGATATGGACGAAGAGAATGATGAAAGTGAGCCAGAAGAGTCTATCCCACTTGAAGAGGATACATTTGAAGAAGAAGTTCCAGAAGTATCAGAAGCGGATGAGCTCATGCTATGGGACAGAATGATGATGATACCATTTGGTCTGGTAAATGGATCTTCTCATATGCAAAACCTTTATAAGAAATGGATTAAGAAGAACAAGCCGTCTTTCAAGTGTGGCTCCTGCCGTCCTAACCTATTTTTGCGGAAGAAAGATGATGATGATGCACCGTGCCAACAAGCACCAGTCCCATCAACCCAACAAGCATCAGAGGGTCCCTGTTATGTGACGTTCTTGGATGTGTTATTATCAGAAGATGAATCTTCAAGCCACGAGGTAATTAATTTTGAAACCAAACCCGAAACAGCGCTTATCCCATTCCAACGTCTTAAGGAGCAACCTAAGTCTCCACCAAAAGAAGAAGTTGGTTCTAGTGGGACATCAGAAGAGGACATCACTCCCTTGAAGGAGTCAGATCTCTACCCAGAAGCAGTCCGCGGGACCTTCATCCGTGAAGTAGAAGGTGAAAGGCAGTTAACCTTTGTGGATTCAGAAGGCACTGAACGCCACTTGAAGGTGGGTAGCAGTCTCCCAGAAGAGGAGTTGTCAACTTTGTACAATTTGTTGAAAGAGAATTTGGACGTGTTTGCGTGGTCTTACAAAGACCTAAAGGGGATTGATCCCACAATATGTCAACATCATATTGACTTGGAGCCTGATGCCAAGCCAGTACGGCAACGCCAGAGGCGAATGAACCCGAATTATTCCACATTGGTGAAAGCGGAGCTGCTGAAGCTTCTGGAAGCCGAGTTCATCTATCCAGTGGCAAACAGTGAATGGGTTTCACCCATCGTGGTTGTACCCAAGAAGAATGGCAAACTGCGAATATGTGTGGATTTCCGAAAGCTTAATTCCAAGACGAAGAAGGATCATTTTCCTATCCCTTTCACAGACCAACTGTTGGACACAGTGGCAGGACATGAGATTTATTCCCTTCTTGATGGATTCAGTGGATACAATCAAGTCCAAATCGCAGAAGAAGACCAATCCAAAACAACCTTCACCACAGAATGGGGGACCTACGCTTACCGAGTGATGCCATTTGGGCTCTGCAATGCCCCTGCTACTTTCCAACGCGTCATGATGGCTGCATTTCAAAATCATCTGCACGACTTTATTGAGGTATATTTGGATGACTTCTGTGTCTACAGTTTGATCAGTGAACACTGGGGACATTTGGAGCAATGCTTTGATCGATGCCGGGAGTATGGGATTTCCCTCAACCCCGACAAATGCATCTTTGGGGTCTCTTCTGGAGTTCTGTTGGGCCACATTGTCTCTGCACAAGGGATATCAACAGACCCTGCAAAGATCGAAAAGATTGCAGCTCTGGCAGCACCCACCAACCTCAAACAGTTGAGGGGATTCTTAGGCCATGTGGGTTACTACAGAAGGTTCATAGCCCATTTTGCGACAAAGGCAACTTCCTTGCACAAGCTCCTGCGGAAAGATGCAGAGTTTACTTGGACGGAAGAATGTGACAAAGCCTTCCACACTCTGAAGCAGTGTTTGATAGAGGCACCCATCCTGCAACCTCCTGATTGGACGAAAGAGTTCCACGTACACACTGATGCCTCCATTGAAGGCTTAGGTGCTGTCCTCTGCCAAAAGGGCTCCTCGAAGTTGGATCAACCGATCTATTATGCAAGCCGAAAAGTCACTGATAGGGAACGGAACTATACAGTGACAGAGTTGGAGTGCTTGGCAATGGTGTTTGCCCTGGAGAAGTTCCGCCATTACCTCCTATCCACCCACTTTAAATTTTATGTGGATCATGAGGCCCTGTCCTTCTTGATGAACAAAGCAGATGTGAAAGGACGAATGATGAGATGGCTCCTTTTATTCCAGGAGTTCGACTTTGAGGTGATTACTAAGCCTGGTCGTTCCCATGTTCTGGCTGATCATCTGTCGCGTATCCCACAAACTGCAGACGAGGAGCAGGATGATCCAGACCTCCCTGATGCTTCCCTATTCTTGGTCGAAACTGTAACTCCCTGGTATGCGGATATTGCCAATCTGCTGGCAACCCAACAGTACCCTCCTGGTATTTCTAGTCGGGAAAGGAAGAAGCTCATGCTAGAATCAGCCCCATACACCCTGCTAGGCGGTGCATTGTACAAGAAGGGCAAAGATGAAGTACTCAGACGATGTGTTGCAGGAGATGAGATTGGAATTGTTCTGAAGGCTTGCCACGACGAGCCATGTGGAGGTCACTTTGCAGGAGAAGCTACAGCCAGGAAGGCTCTGCTAGCAGGATATTGGTGGCCTACCATTCATAAAGATTCCTATGATTACTGTAAAAGATGTGATGCTTGTCAAAGAATGGGGAAACCCACCAAGACAAGTGCCATGCCATTGCAACCTATCCTTCCCTTGAAGCCGTTTGAGAAGTGGGGCATTGACTTCGTAGGTCCAATCGATCCTCCTACCAGAAGGAAACAGAACAGATACATCCTCGTATGTACGGATTATGTCACAAAGTGGTGTGAAGCTAAAGCCCTCAAGCGGGACGATGGTAACAGCGTGGCCCTGTTCATGTACGAGAATATCATCACCCGTTTTGGCAGTCCCTTAGAGCTGGTAAGTGACAGAGGCACGCATTTCCTCAACAAAGTCATGGAAGAGTTGACAGAGTTGTATAAGATCCGCCATCGCAAGTCTACTCCCTATTACCCCAGAGCCAATGGCCAAGTCGAAGTCACCAATCGCATCCTCTGCTCGATTCTGACAATGACGATTGCCGCACATCGTCGTGATTGGGATGATCGACTTACAGAGGCCCTCTGGGCGTACAGAACCTCCCATAAAGCAGCAACGGGACAAACACCTTTCCAGTTGGTGTATGGTACAGAAGCAGTTTTTCCTGTTGAACTGGAGCTACCCTCTTTGAGAGTAGCTATCAAAGAGCGTTTGGGGGATGATGATTCACTGCAACGCCGTCCCCTGCACTTGGAATGTTTGGACGAAATTCGTAGGATGGCTCTACAGTGCATGGAAGCCACGCAAGCTCGACGTAAGGCTTACCATGACAGTTTCATCAAGCACAAGGAGTTCAAAGAAGGTGATTTGGTCTTAGCCTATGATTCACGATTTGGCAAGTTTCCTGGCAAGCTCCAACAGCGGTGGATGGGCCCCTATAAGGTACTTGCAGTCAACCCTAATGGCTCTGTCCAAATACAGACCGTTGATGCCTCCGATGATCCCTTTCTGATTAATGGATATCGCCTGAAGAAGTACTTCCCTCCTTGGGGATCTTGACAATTACGGACACTTGATCCTTTCCCTCGTTGGTGCGGCATTGTACTTCTTATGATGCCACTTCTGATAGCCGTTCTTCAAACACTCCTGATGAAGTGGACGCAACCCTCTGTCCCCTCAAATCCCCCTTCCAGCCTTGATTTCTTATCCTCTATTTTCCACCAGCATCAGTGGAGAGGTTGGTTCTGACACATGGTTTTTCCACCATTCCCTTGTTCAAAGAAAAAAAAAGAGAGAGAAAAACAAAATATATCGGTCATGGGAGAAAAGGACTTAGGTCCCTGTCATGCCGACCTATCCTTCGAGAAAAGGTGGAAACACCCTCGGGCATAGGGGAAAATAAAGAGAAAAAAAAAACAAAGAAGAGAAAAAAAAAAACAAACAAACAAATCTGTTATGAGAGAAAAGGAAGCAATTCCCTGTCATAGCGGGCCTCGTTCCAAGAAAAGGTGATAAACACCCTTGGGCGAGAAGCTGGCTGTGGAAAAGGTGGTAACACCCAGCAGTCCAGAAAGTGGATTCATTGATTGATATCCCTCGGATCTAACTCCGAAGCTGCCTCCCTTGGTACGCTGTGTCCTGGGTCTCTCTGCAAAGTGACTACCTGTCCTCTAGTAGACGACATGTTCCTATCCAACACAATGTTCGATTTGATGGCTACCTCCCTGGGTACGCCTCTTCAACAACTGATGACGCGATCTTCATCGACAACCCCTTGAGTGATGTGAGCTTTCATCCTAACCGGATGGGGACGTGAGTATGGTTGCCCTCTGTATCTATCAACAGAGAGTGAGACAGAGGGTGGGGCGAGAGACCAGTCTTTTCCCTTCCAATCGAATGAGAGGTGAGAAGTATGAATGAAGTGTTGCACGCACGGGATGGGCCTCTCAATGCACAAAGCACGATTTGTTTCTGTGCACTGCACCATAAGGCTCCCTGGCCTTCCTTCTCGCACCGTATGCCGACACAGGGCGGGATGCACAGTTGCACCATCAAATGCGCACAAGGCATACAATCTTTGCACAAGTGACTGTGAGGATTACATCAATGGGTTTCAGGAAAAGGCTGTCCTCCTGTATCTATCAACAGAGAGTGAGACAGAGGGTGGGCTGAGTGTGACAGGAGTTTCTTCAATCATTTACCGAGAGGTGAGATTGAGGGACGTTACGACACTTGGAGTCAGGTATGTTTCTGTTTCCCTATGCACCCACGGGATGGGTCTTTACCATCAACACAAACCACATCACCCTGTTCTGTACACGGCATTGTAAGGCTCCCTTGCCTTCCTCCTTGTACCTATGCCAGACGGGTTAGACGCACTAATGTACCATCAACCGTGCACCCTGGCATACTCCTTTCTACACCATTTCCCCCTTGTCGATTCCTCACCCGGGTATGAGATATGGGTTTTAATCATTCTTTCTCGAGTGATATTAGTCATGGGGCGAGTGATTGTTCTTTCATTTCAATTGAGTGACTGTGAGTTGAGTGCAATATCCCTCATCGACAACGAATTTCCTGCGATTCCTTCCATCAGCTACCTCCCTGGGTGCTGTCGCGTGGTCCCTGCCATGACGAACGTGTGCGCTGTAAAGATGCCTTGGTCCCTCTAGCGCCGACAACAACACTGGACGTGCCATCGACACTCAACCTTGATTTTGGACGAAATGGGCCAAGTTTTTCTAACCCTCCCATTTCTGTTTCTTAGTGACGGTCATGTTTTAAGTGTGGGGAAGTTAGTGGATGGTCTATGGCGCGGTTCTAGGTCCCTAATGCTCGGTTAACCCTATCCGTTAAGGTCTTAAGTGTGGGGACGCGTCCCTGCGCGTCTACATTGCATACCCATTTGCATATGCCTTATTTTGCTCATGCATGTATACCATGACTTGCTTTTACCCTCCTGGGGTCCCTTCCCACCCACCCGGTTATGTTCCACCCACCCTTGGGGCTGTTCCCTTGCAGTTTTCCTTCATTCCCTGATTTTGAGGTCCTTCTATGTGAATGCACCCTACGTTCACTTAAATCCACATCCCACCTTATAGCCCTGTTCCTCCCATTGAACGGTCCATTTTTCCTTTTTACCTACCCCTATTCCGGTGCACGGTTTGTGAGTTATTAATTTTTGAAGCATTTTACGAAATTTAGCCGGTTTTCCATGTGAACGCGCTTTTCTTGCTTCGAAACCGTGATTTGACGTCATAAACCTGACCAAAGCTTTTCCCCTGAGATTTTTCCTTTTTATTTTGCATCATTCCGATACACGGTTTGTCCGTTATTAATTTTCCGGTTTTTTTAAGACTTTTTCGTGTGTATTTTTGACATTTTTCCATGTGCACCTGCCCTATTTGTATCGGAATTCCAATTTGATTTGACAATCGTGCCCCCTATTCCTTCCCCTACCTTTTTCCTTTTTCCTCCACCCTTTTTCAACGTTCGGATTTTTACTTATTAATTTTTAAATGCGATTTCGGGAGTATTTTTGGAGTTTTTCACATGTGAACCCCTCCTATTTCCGCCGGAACTGCGTTTTAACATGATAACCCTGTGCCACCCCTTCCTGCGCACATTTTTCCTTCTTACTGCATGTCATTCCGGTGACCGGTTCGTTCGATATTAATTTCTGATCCCATTTTTAAGTTTGTTTTTTGGGTTTTTCCCATGTGAACGCGTCTTATCTCAGTCGGAATTATGTTTTGATATGATAGGATTGTCGGGCACATCTTTCTGCACAGTTTTCCTTTTTTCCACACCTCATTCTGATGCACGGATCTTTCGATATTAATTTTTAAATTGCATTTTTGGTTCGTTTTTTTTGTGTTTTTTGCACGTGAACGTCCTTTCTCCTTCCCGGCACCCCCGTTCCGTATTTTTCCTGTTTCCCTCCTGTCATCCTGCCCACTTTTCGTTTTTACGATATTTCGTTTTGACATCCGGATTGGGAGTTATTAATTTTTCTGTATTTTTGTGTTTTTTCTCGCGCTCGTTTTGCGCGTGAACGCGCCCTTTTTCAATTTAATGCGTCTCCACGCGCCCCGGTCGTGTCCGCGTACCCCGTACCGTCATCCCCGCGTCATGTCAATCCCGTCACGGCAAATTTTTTTTACCCCGCCCCGCGCACGTGCGCGGGACGGGGATCCGCCTCCTCTTGACCCCGCCCATCCTCCCTAGCCCCTGCCCACCCCAACCTGCCCGCCCACCTCTTTTTGAAAAAAAAAAGAAATGAAAAGAAAAAAAAACACAAACAAACGACACCCCCTCCCGCCAACCGTCTTCCCCCACTCTCTCTCTCTCTCTTCTCTCTCTTTCTTCTTCTTTCACACTCTCTCTCTCTCTCTCTGTGCGTTATTTCTCCTTCTTCTCTCTTCCACGCCTTCTCCTTCTCTCTCCCCTCTTCTTTCTTCTCTCTCCTCTCCCTTCTCTCTCCTCCTTCTCTCCTGCCCGCCATCGCCCTCTCCTCCCTTCTTCCTTCTCTCCTCCCTCTTCTTTCTTCTCTCTCCTCTCCCTTCTCTCTCCTCCTTCTCTCCTGCCCGCCATCGCCCTCTCCTCCCTTCTTCCTTCTCTCCTCCCTCTTCTTTCTTCCTCCTCTCCCTCTCTTCCTTCTCCTTCCCCCCTCCACGACCTCCCTCCTCCTCTTCCTCCCCTTCTCCTTCCTCTCCTTGCCCGCGCCGCCACATCGCCGCTGCCGTCGCCCGATGCCGTCGTCTGCTGCAGCGCCGCCGTCCGCTGTCGCCTCCCCCGTCGTCCGCCGTCGCCGCCCGGCCCACGTCGCCGCCGCCCGCGCCGCCACGTCGCCGCTGCCGTCGCCCGTCGCCAACTCCCCCTTTCTCCTCCACCTCCAACCTCCATCTCTTCCACTCCCTCCCTCCAAGGTAACTAACTAACTTAACCTAATACTAACTAACTTAACCTAAGCTACTTAGACCTTAGTTAAACACTGACTTAACTAACTTAGTTAAACACTGACTTACCTAACCTAGTTAAACACTAACCTAACTGACTTAGGTAGACTTGCCCTAACTGACTTAGGTAGACTTGACCTAATTGACTTAGGTCGTGTAGACTTAACTGATTAGCTTAACTTACCTGACTTATGCCATATGACTAATGTGATTAATGTGATTAATGTGACTTACTTAATCACAACATTCCTTTTTCCATAAAAAATTTTCAAAACAATTTCTAAAAATTCCTTCTGTCTTTTGTTAATTTTTGGACCTTTGTCTGCTAGGAATTGCCTTTCCTATAATTTTAGAAAAATCCATCTTTCCTAAAATTACCCATAAATTGCCAAAAAAATAGGAAAAATCATTTAAAAATTGTAAAAAAATTGTTAAAAATTCTAAAAACCTTCTAAAAAATTTCCCTCACCTCCCTTGCTCATTTTCCATTTATTCCAACATTAAAAAAGCACAAATAAAAATAAAATAAAATAAATAAAAATAAAAAAAACCAACATAAATCAACTTAACACATCTGCTAAGGTGTTCATTGTTGTTTCATCAGTGCTTCTTGCTTTTTCTTTACTGGGACTCTTCCGTGCGCATTCCTGCATTTCATACACACCCTTCCAGGTATTTATTTTCTGTTATTTATTTATTTATTTATTTTCCCCCTTAATCACAATTAATTGTTAAAATAAATTCTTTAATTTACCCACCGTTTCCACGCGCATTCGCGCTAAACACACACATTTTTTTTAATTAAAATAAACCAGCCGTTCACTTAGCACGCGCTACGTGCGCTACAGAGGCACTTTAAATTTTAAATTAAAATAAACCAGCCGTCACATGAGCACGCACTGGCAAAAAAAGCGCTCCACATCACCTTAATTTATAATCAATGAATTGCATTTAGAGACCCAGTCGGGAATCGAAGTCCGGGAATCGTATAAATGCACCGGTTTCACCTAATAATTGGTAATTAAATTTATAATAAGGAACCGCCGTTTTCTTATTAAGGTTTATCACCTAATAAAACTTCACCCATTTTTAATAATTGATTAAAATCAACCCTTCATTAAATTAATTCCCCCCTCACTGCACTTAATCCCCTTTTTAATGAAGCGTTTCGTGGGATGGGTTTACGCAGTTCTTAGTGTTGTTTTCCATGGTCCAGTCTTGGTTCTATCACCGATGTCGTATTGATATGTGTCGGATATGGTATGGTTTTGGTTTCATGTCTTAGTTACGGTTACGGGTACGGTATGTAGTATTTTATTTTATTGCCTGATACGGGGTTCAGGGTGTTTGTTTGATGCATCGCATGAAGCTTTCGGTCGCATTTGTCTCGAGGTCATGTCAAATTTTTTCTAGGATGTGGTTTGCCTGGGGTTAGTAGGTCGTGTCACGTCTTAATTGGTAATTCTCTTATCCTTGGTTTTTGTCTGTTGGTTTGCAGGCATTCTCCTTGATTGTTTGTGTTTGTGGTGTGTGTGTAACCATCTGAATGGCGCCTTCTCATGCTCCTCCCCCTATCCAGTACGTCCCACTAGTTAGTCGGGATTACTCGTCCCTACTTACTTTTGAGCCCCTCATGAAGGCAGGACTTGCTGCTTTTGTGGCCACTCCTTTTCCATTACTTCCAGAGGATCCGTCCGTATGTGATGAGTTCCTGGCCTCTTACAGCAAGAAGACAGGAGTAGTCCAAGGCATGTCTATGACATTGACGTCTCGCGGCTTAGGGAAGGCTCTGTCCTTACCCTCCCAAGGAGAACCTTTTGTGACCACTCGACAGCTCTTCTCTAATGAAGAGATTCTCAAATTGTTGCAGAAGCAGACAAGGGAAGTCCTTGATGTTAAGAAAGTGATAAACTCTTCAGGAGTTTCGTTTTCTATGATCACTGATCCCGTATGGAAGACAATGTGCCAGTTCCTTCAGGACAGATTCATGCCTGCCAAAACGCCGTCCCACTATTTGTCCAAAGAGCTTTTCACAGCTTCCAGGATGGTGCTAAAAGGAGTTGCCATTGATTGGAGCACCTACCTCCTTACTAAGATGGATCAGCATTTCGTTAAAGTCACGAGGGGTAATGTTACCAATGTTACCTATGGATCCTATTTGTCAGCCTTCTTAACCTATTCAGGTTTACAGAAGATTGTACCTCCACCTCCTCCATCAGATCCAGTACCTCCTCCTCCACCTTCAGAAGAGTCAGCACCTATTGACATTGAGGATGATGATTCTCCGCCTCCCCTGGTCATACAGCGCAAACGCTTGAAGAGGGTAGCGGATAAAGCCCCTGCTGTACTTCCCTCAGTGTCTATCCCTGCTACTTCTAGCAGTGAACTCCCTGGGTATCTCACTTGCAATAACCTATTCAGGGCACATAGAGAAGGATCCTTGGAGATCTCAGTTCCTTCCCTGAACAGTCTCGTCTCAGGAGATGCGATTCCTTTCCTCTGCAAGGATATTCAAAGTTCCATTGAGTTGTCAGTGACAGCCTGTGTTCAACAGCTGTACGCATCTTTCTATGAGGAGCTCATGCGGTCCAAAGACCAGTTGCATACGGCAACATCTGAGTTAGCTTCTGCTAAGGATACCCTAGCAGATCTATTTAAGCAAATGGAACAGCAAACCCAACTGGTTGCCACTCAAAGTGATGAGATTTCTTCATTAAAGACCCAGTTATTCGAGGCTCAGTCACAGGTTACTAGCCTTTCAGCAGAGAAGGAGAGGATGTCCAGTGAAGCGAAAGAATTCCAAATTCTCTTAGATGACAAGCTTTCAGCTTTACAGATGGCTAATGACACAGTGGCCAACCAAGCCTCCCAAATCCAGCAGTTGCAAGATCAGCTTGCAAAGTCCCGCTCTGTTCCTCCAAGCCCTCCTGTTCCATTCATTCCTTCTCTTTCACAGCAGGACTTGGCTGCCCTACAGAGACAGGCTACTTTGTGCCCTCTATTCCAAGACAAAGTGGAAAGATTGCAGTCCAGAATGGACTTGTTATGGTCTACCTTTGAGCAGTTTCAGGAATATGTCTTACCTGACCATTCTTTCTTTGTCCACTACCATTTACAGAAGCTGGTCTTCTATATGAAGCTTTCCACGATGGATTTACCTTTTCCAGAGGATGGCTGGAGTGGGGCTTGGTCTGCTGAGTTGTTGACAGAGGTAGTTAGAATGCTCTTTGAAGATTCTGTCACGCCAGACACCATGCTGATGGCATACATGTATCTCCGAGGAGATTTGTTAATTCCAGATGAGGTAGATATGGCATGGTATGTGGGGGATGTGGTCTTACAGGCTGTTCTCTATGTCAATCATTTGGAGTTGCGCATAGCTGATATGTTCCAGAGTTATTCCTCCAAAGTGGCTGATTGTCAGGATAATTCGTGGCATCCCATGATTGAGTCAGTGGTCCTCAATCAAAGACAAAACACAGCTCCTACCTTTGTACAGAGTACTAACCAACTGAGGATGGATCTCTTAACCTATCTTTTCAAACATAATCCATTTGATGCTACTTTCTTTGATGCCTATCATAGACGATCTCTCTTGGGACCTTCTGTTCCTACCCTCCTTTATTACCAACAATTGGCTCACCGTTATGCTATATATTTTTCCCTTTGTCAAACTCATTCCACAGTAATTTTACCACTTCTTTTCCAACCTTCTAATTTTCCTCAAATTCCCATTTTCACTTACTGTTCCTTTATTGAGGATAGGGTATTTTCCCCTTCTCCACCTTGTCCTTCACCCCTCATTAATGTACCCTCCACATTTCCTATTTATCAGTTAACACCGTTCCTTAGTGATTCCTTACAAATTTCTGCCACTCCTTCTTTAACCTTTTCTTCCTTTTATGATTTTTCTTATCCTTCCCTACATCCACTTTCCCTTATTCCACTACCCTCTCCTAGCACTTCCATATCTCAACCACCTCAGTTGGTTAGTGACTGTGCCGGTTTTGATACTCAGATTTCCAGAAGAAGGGGATGGAGTTCGGATGATTGCCTTACAGGACCGCAGATTAATTGGCCAGTAATTCCAGGGGAATGGACAGTTTCAAGTCAAGCTTATCAAAACTATGTTCATTTTGCCCAACAATATTCACAGTCTGCAGATCCCTCAGTGAGATTAACTGCTCACTTTGCTTGGTACCTGGCGTATATGCATAGGCACTCCCATACTGATTCAAAGCCTATCCCAAAGTTGTGCATGAATGTCAATGTTAGCATTGATTCCCAACAGTTGGAGATACTGTATTTTCATGCCCTCTGTTTGCCTAGCAGATACTTGGTCCTGTTGGAAAGGATGTGTTGTCTCCAATTTTTCCAAAACCCTCCTAAAAACTTTGTAGATGAATCCTTATCTATGGATCGATTCAGACAACATCAATCTTTTAAGAGGGATCATCTTCATTGATGCCTTTCCAATGTATGGTGCAAGCTTTTTAATGCCAAAACTCTTCTTTTTGAGGAAGTCATTCAGATGGTTGTGTTGTGTATTAGTGTTGTGAGTTCATTTATGTCAAACGAACGTGGTGGTTTCCTGTTGGATTTTGTGTACGAGCTATGTTTTGGAGATTCGTCGAGATGGGTTCGTGGTTGGAGAGTTGAAGAAGATGAAGATGATGAAGAAGAAGCAAACTCTTATATCCTTTACAAATTTGTGATGATTTTTTTTGCTAAGAGGTGTTAATGTATAAAAGGTTTTCCTTTCTTTGTATTTTTATATCAGAAACAGGTTATAAGTTGGGGTCGTGGTGGATGGATTCTTTTTGAAAAGATAATGCAGATCAAAGTGAAGCTTTGAAATGAACTTGTATTACCTTTTTCCTGGGTCGCGAGGACGCTTCCTTATTAAGTGTGGGGATATGTTGAGTGTTGAAATGACTTGTTTTTTGGCTGATTTTTGTTGTTTTTGAGAGCTGAATGGTTGATTTTAAGGGATGATTGATTGATTAGGAAGTGGATTGAGAGTGTTTTGGATGATATTGATTGTGTTTTGGAAGATCATGATGTTTGTTGATGGTTCTGTGATGTTCTGATAGGTTCTGAATGGTTCTGTATACCTTCTGTTTTGTTCTGTTTTGGTCTGTTTTGTTCTGATTGTCTTCTGTAAGGAGGGATGGAGTATTGATTGATGAAGAATGAGATATTGTGAAAGCTTATTGAATGGTTTGTGAGAGTTTTGAATGGTTTGAGAGTGAGTTATGTGGTTTTGATGACCTTCTGTAACCTTCTGTAGGTCTTCTGTAGAGCTTCTGTTTCTGTTCTGTCTCTGTACTGTAGCTGTTCTGGTACTGTTCTGTAGACTGTTCTGTAAGTGTTCTGTGGAATGTATGTGTGATTTTGGGAAAGTTTTCTAGCCTTGGAAAGAGGTGAATACAAGTGCAAAAGAGCTGAAGGAAGTGGAAGAAGTAGCTGCTGAAGACTCAAGAGAAGACTAGAGTGAAGTGACAGTAGTGAGCTATGAAGAGACACTGTAGTGGCTCTGGTGACCTTTCATATCAGACATACCTCTTTGGAGGGGTATCCACGACCTAAGAGTGATTATTGAGAGTAATTTTTGAGAGATTGTAGAGAGGATATGATGTATTATTGATGGAGTGTGTGAGAGAGAGTGAGATATAGCCAATTCTACTGAAACAGAGTGATTGTATATGAGAGATTGAGAGAGAAGATTATGAAGATATTGAAGATGAATACTATGTGATGTATTTCCATTAAAAGATGGTGTACTTCTTTGTTTTCTTTGTTCTATTGATGGATTTTGTGAAGATATTGAAGAATATGGTTGATTCTATTAAATCCGTGGGAGATCTACATGATGCTGCATGAAGATTTGTTGTGCCTGGTGTTCTTTTCTTCATTGTGATCATATGAAACATGATAAACAAGCTTGTTGATGTTACAAGATAGATTTTCTTGCAAGAGAATTCCCTTTTTCTTTGGTGTTCCTCTCGGGGCTCCACCTCTATCTCATGATATATTGAGAAGTACAAAGGGCATCCCATACTCACATCCCCATCTTGCTAGAATGAAAGTGCACATCACTCAAGGGGTTGTCCATGAAGATCAGCATTGGCTTGTTGCTGATGTCATAAAATTTTCTATGGGTGAAGAGGCATACCTAGGGAGGTAGCCTATAGATCAAGAACTTATATCAAAGTATAGGAACACATCATTTGTTGAAGGAGATAGATGCTCTGCAGAAAGTCACAATACATTATGCACCAAGGGAGGCAACTTCAGGACTAGATACTGGAAGGTTGATTAAGAAATCATCTAATCTGGATTGCAAGGTGTTACCACCTTTTTCACAGCCAACTTTCCACCCAAGGGTGGTACCTTTTCCTACAGCAATGAGGCCTGTTATAACTGGGAATTTCTTCCTTTTCTCCAATAACAATTTTGATATAATTTTTATATTTTCTTCTCTTTTTTTTTTCTTTTTTCCTACTCCCGATGGTATATCCACCTTTTCTCAAAGAGTAGGGTGACAGACCAAAGTCCTTTTCTCCCATGACCATTTTTTTAAAATTTCTTTTTGTTCACAAGGCTAGAGCATTACTTATCAAAACCATCCACACCATCATTGCAAGATTAGAAAAGAAGGTAGTAGAGTAGGGGCGAGAGATGGAACTAAGGGGGCAAAAGGTATCATCCACCTCGTCAAAAGCAAAATGATGACTATCAATAGTATGCAAAGCATTATCAATCGACACGCAAGGGATGAAGAGGCTATCAACTGTGATTATCAGGATCCCAAGGGAAGGTAATACTTCTTCAAGTGATAGCCATTGATTATGAAGGGATCTTCAAAGGCATCCATTGCCTATATCTAAACAAAGTTTTTAGGGTTGGCAACAAGTACATTGTAGGGGCCCATCTAGCATTGTTGGAGATTTCTTTGAAACTTGCTAAAGCGTGAATCATAGGCGAGGACTAGTTTTCCTTCTTTGAGTTCCTTATGCTTGATGAAGCTGCCATGGTAAGCCTTCTGTTGAGCCTATGTGGCTTCCATACATTGTTAACCCATTTAGCATATTTTGTTCAAACATTCCAATTGTAGAATACGATGTTGTAGTGAATGAGCATAGCCCAAGCATTCAGTGATAGCCAGTCACAAAGAGGGTAGCTCTAACTCGATAGGGAAGAGTGCTTTTGTGTCGTACACTAGCTAGAAATGTGTCTATAATGTAACTGCCTTGTTAGAGGTTCTGTATACCTAAAGGCCTCTATAAGTCGATCATCCCAATTATGGTGATGTGCAGTAAACAACTATCCTTGTTATGATTGAACAGAGAATACGATTGGTAACTTCGACTTGGCTGTTGGCTCTAGGTAGTAGGATATGGACTTGCGATGGCATATCTTATAAAGCTCTATTAACTCTTCCATAATCTTATTGAGAAAGTGAGTACTTCTATTAGTTACAAGCTCTAAGGAATTTCCAAAATGAGTAATGATATTCTCATACATAAACGTGGCCATGTTGCTACCATCATCTCGTTTGAGAGCTTTGGCTTCACACCACTTTGTCACATAATCGATACAGACCAAAATGTATATATTCTACTTCCTTCCTTTAGGGAAAGGATGGACTATAATGGCATAGCATTAGTTTTAATAGGCTTTCCTATATGCTAACAAGCTTCTCAATGTTTGTAGTAATCATAGGAATCTTTATGTAATGTAGGCCACCAATATCCTATGAGTAGAGCCTTTCTTGTGGTTGCTTGTCCTGCAAAGTATCCTCCACATAGCTCATCATGGCATGCTTTTAGAACTATCATAATCTCATCTCATGTAGCACATCTTTGTAGCACTTTATATTTGCCTCTCTTGTACAGAGCGTCCCCTAACAAGGTGTAGTAGGGAGAATACTATTGAGTAGCCAAGAGATTGGCTATGTCTGTGTAGTAGGGAGTTACTGTTGAGAGTTGAGATGACTTGATTTTTTGGCAGATTTTTATTGTTTTTGTGGACTGAATGGTTGATTTTTTATGGATTTCATATGATGATCAGTTGTTTTGAAAGTATTTGAGAGTGTTTTAGATAAGGTTGAATAGGTTTAAGAAGCTCATTATAGTTTTTAATGAAGATATGATGTTTTGATATGTTCTGTTGATGTCCTGTTGATGTTGTTAGATTAAGTCTGTTGGCCTTCTGCTTTGCTTTGTTTTCTTTCTATATGAGAGGATTGCATGATGATTGATGGTATTTGAGAGTGTTTGTAAGGTTATTGAATTATTCTTGATGGTTTTGAATGGTTTTAGTTGAGCTAAATGCTTTCTAATGACTTTGTGTTAACCCTCTATTGATTGTCTATAACTTTGACAAAGGATTTTTGATCCCGAGAAGTGCTTAAAAATAGCCAAAAATTACGAATTTCAGGGAAAAAATAGACTTCGTCGAAGGCGGCAGTGGCAATCAGTATGATTTTAAGTGGCAAGTCCCTAAAGCCCTAGTGCTTATTTTCATGGAAATCAAACGATGGCGGATGGCCAAGCCGGAGTTTTCCTAGATGCAAAATGGCGTCAGGAATCCAACGCAAGTCTCAGATCTCCATTCCGAGGTCGTTTGATCCCCCATTTAATCCTCGCAAGGTTCAGGGTTGTGAAGCAGCTACTGGATCTGGAAGCCGAAAAGAGTGTGACAAGGCCAGGCTTTGTAGATTTTGACGTCACGGAACCATTCGTCCAGACGGATCTCGAATCCGATGTCGTTTGCCCCCTCAAAACTGAAAAATCCACTTCCGTGCAGTGTGAAACCCAAGTCATGAACCTGTTTTTTTTAGCTTTAAAGCTTAAAGCTCTAATTAAGAGCTTTAAAAACTCACAATATGAAACGTTTGGGGTGGGGGGGGGTTCAGTTTTTTGCGCCCCATTTCCCCCCCCCCCCCCCCCTTCATCATCATTTTCTGATTAGGAGAATGGAGAGGAGCCCTCCTGACTGTGGAATGAAGATTCTCTGCGCCTCCGATCGCTCCAAACCATGCGAGGAATGATGCACTAAGTAAAGAGAACAAAAACCACTCTTTTTCTCTCCTCCCTCTCTCTCCTACATAGAGGCAATTCATGTGCAAGAAATCAAGAAGAAGAGGGGCTGAAGAATGCTTGTCCGGCTATGATCATATTGCTTCAAGATGAAGAGGAGGATGAAGAAAGAGGTTCAGCACTGAAGAATGGTTGTTGGTCGGTCTGTGGGCTGCCCATAATAATTATTAAAAAACCCGCAACATGCAAGACACGTGGAATGCCCAAATTTTACAAAGAAATTTGATTATTTTTGTTGTTTCATGGTCCAAATGTTGTTCATATGCGATGAATTTTTGTTTGAACCTTGTTTGCATCATGTTTGAGGCCTGTAACTACAGAAACACAGAACCCGTAATGATTTAGAGCCGTTATTAATTCTTTAAAACGTGCAAAATGTCATTTTTAATGGAAATTAGTCGTTTTTTCGATTTTGAGTTGGGAAAAAGGAATGGAAATGGGATAAATTAGAGAAAATGTTAAGTTTTAGTCAAAATAATAGGCCAATACAAATAAATCAAAAAATATTTATTTTCCATGAATAATAAATAGGAAAAAATAGAGAAAATTGGGGTTTTCGCGCTCAAAAAATATGGAAAATAAAGATTTATGTGCATGAATGTTTGGCGAGGTTAAAGCATGAGGTCAAGCCTTAGTTTGGCCTCGTCCTTTGTGTTATAGTACGTGTTTATTGGTTTTTACATACAAAAATTATACAAAACAACCATTTACACCTATGCAACACCTAAACGGGGGATGAAGTCTGTGTGACAATCTAATTGTTGAAAAGATACAAATTCTGATTTTCCTCTTTGTGCATAGCATTTAGGGATCATTCCATAATTAAATATAGGCGACTAGTAGCATGGAAGTTCCAGTGCTAGTCCCTAAAGCAGCGCAACACATAACGCTTAGTTAAAATTCATGAAAGGGCTCTTTTCCGCACCTCACATGACTGGTTTTTTTAATCATAAAATGGTTGTGCACAATCGTCATACACCTTGCATCAAGCATGCCACGTGGTATCTCCTAGGATGCATTGCAATTGATTGATAAACTTTGACCAACACTGAGAGGATAGGAAACCTAAGCTATAGGTTTAGACGGGTGCTTCCATTGGGAAAAGTTTTGTGAGGCAAATCAAAATCTCCTGGAATGCTGAATTATGAAAGAGTGGAGTTTGTGCATTATGTTTTATATATTGGAGCAACGCATCTTGGGGTTACTCCCCGAGGTGTAGGAGAGTCGCAGTGGAGCCGCGGCAATCAGGCGAGAGGTGCTTCCCTATGTGTGTATTACAAGGCATTATGCCTATATGATATGGGATCTCCCTCTGAGGAGAAGGGAAGGTGAACATTGGACTATATATTGGATACAAACGCAAAATCGTCATAAGCATTTAGTGAAAAGTGAGTTTTAGACGCTCCTGGTCCGCGAGACTGTGTGGTGGGGTTGTCTGTCGTATGCATGAGGTCCGGCTAGTGCCATAGCCAGTGCTGGCCCATTTTAGGTCCCATCATAGAGCCTCATTCTTTGTTATGTTCTATTTTGTATGCCTCTGTAAGTGTTATGTTGGATGAATGTGTAGCTTGGAAAAGTTTTCTAACTTTGGGAAGAGATGAATACAAGTTTAAGTAGCTCAAATAAGTGGAAAAAGTAGCTACTAAAGACTCAAGTGAAGATAAAGTGACAGTGATATTGTTGAGCTACAAAGGGACACTATAGTGGCTCTAGTGACCTTTCATACTAGACATACATCTTGGGAGGGGTATCCACAACTAAAGAGGGGTTATGGATGATTATTCTTGATTATCCCATTGTACTATTGAGGGAGAATATGTATAAGAGAGAGAGAGTGTGTGTGTGTGTGTGTGAGTGAGTGAGTGAGTGAGTGTGAGAAATAGCCAAATCTATGTAAAATAATATATCTATGAGTGAGAGAGATTATGAGAGAGACTATGAAAATTATGAAACTTTTGAAGATGAATACTATGTGATGATTTTCATTCAAAGTGAAGTATTCCTTTGTATTTTCTTGTTATTTTGATGAATAATATGAAGAATGTGTTGAAGTTTAGTTTTGATAAATATGCGGGAGAATTGTTATATGAAGCTACATGAAGATTTGAGAAGATTTGTGTTATTTTTCTTATTGTGGTCATATGAAATATGAAAAACATGCTTGTTGATGATACAAGATAGATTTTCTTACAGTAGATTCCTCATTTTCTTGGTGTTCCTCTTGGAGCTCCATCTTTTTGGTGCGCAACTAGGGAAAGCTACCATCAACAAGCATCAAAAGGGCCTGAAAATAAAGGAAATGGCATTGCTAAGAGAAGGAGAATTCAATGGATGTTTAAAAAGTTCCTTCTACCACTAAATAATAGGAAATTGTTATTACTAAAGCCACTTTCTACAAGAAGTTCATCCCACAATGGTAGAAACATATTACCATATTGATGCATGCTCTATGTGGTCGATGGACTATTTCCTCTCCCTATTGAAGCAACAGAGACATGCATCTTGGTGGAAAATTTCTTGGGAGAAAATGAAGAGCATAAATGGAGAGAATGACCATCCATGGGAGATTTGGCTTTCATTGAAGAGTTTCTAGACATAATCAAATGGGAATTTGTGAAGAAGCTTCAGGGATTCATGGCCAGTGAAACTTCACCAAAACAAGAAGGAAAAGAGTTGGAATCTGCTTGTGGATGCTCAACAGTAAGATATGTGGGATGCTTGGTGCACTAACAATCTTCTGTTTGTCCAATTAGTAACCCACTGGAAGCTAGTAGACAAAGTATTCTTCCAACATATACTATTGAAACCATTAGAAGCTGGCATTACTATGATGATAGCACCACAAGGATCCTCAAAAGAATGAGTTTTGATACCTTTAAAATTGAATATCTTCCCCTCTGTAATGGAATGAAAGTTGCATTTAGAGATGTTGAAAAGAAGGAAGTAGAAGAAATGTTGGCAAGAGAGTTCTCCAGAGACTAAAGCCCCTCTAATTCTATTTTGTGGAGTATAGATAATCTGGGTGGAGCTAACTCCCTAATGAATGATGTGATCAAGAGGCAAGTACTAGAACGAGTCCAAAGGTATGTGAGAAGAGAGAATGCAAAAATCAAAGCTGAGAACCAGTTAGCAGCAAAAGCCTCCTTTGACGCCCTAGCAACACTATTTATAGAAGTCCCCATGGTGACTCAAGGTCCCCTTCCTAGTCAGATTTGTCTCAGAAATATTGATGACAAGTCATCGAATGTAGTCCCATTGCCCATATTTAAGGGAGAGTACAATGAAGACCTTGAGTTTTATGTAGTTGAGTTCATGGTAGTGTGTGTAGCTAATAATGCTAGAACCCACGAGCATTCACTGGCAATATTCTCTATCATTTTCAAAGGCGTGGCATTTCAGTGGAATGAGAGACAAGCAGTGGGAACTTTTTGCACATGGGATGACTTGAAGTTGGCATTCCTCACTAAATTCAGGGGTGAAGGTTTTGAAGAGTGGATGCAAGAGGAGTTCATAAACCTCTGGTGAATAGGTGGAAGCATATGTCTCTAGAATGGAATCTAAACTAAAGAGATGAAATAATCACTTGGATGAAGGCATCTAGAAGGTAGTTTTTCTTAGAGGCCTACAACCAAAAGTCTATAAGTTTCCACAATTGAGAAGTCTAGTCAATTTGCAAGTTGTGGTGGAAGCTACAAGATTGTATGATGAAGTTGAAGGAAGGCTATCAATGACCTCAGGAAGGGAAGACTTACCTCCTCCTATGCCAGGAATGGTATACCCAACAAATGTAGTCCCAGAGACTACTCTCTACCCTTACCCTCAAATGCAAATAGTGCCACAATACAATGCAAAAAACCCACAATGGGCCACAACATAGCCGCCAGTACCTCAAATGATGGTTCAACCACAACAATAGTGACCCCAAATTGTTCTCCCAATGGCAACTCAACAACAATAGTGGAATCCTACCAATTGGAACCAACAACCCTTAGTATCAATAGGAGCTCTGAATCAGAATCAGAACAGAATACCCTCTAGATGAACCAACCAGTCTATGTAGTGATTACAAATCAGTCTTTTTCCACTCTCAACAAGATATCAACCCCCAAGCAAAGGAAGAGTTGGAAAGGATGGAGATGCTCATGAGACAATGCAAGGACAGCATAAGGAAAGCACAAGAAGTAATAAATGCCTATGCCAATGAGAAGATAAGACATTTGGACCTCAAAGTTGGAGATTGGGTGTTTCTTAAAGTGCCCAAGACACACTATGCTTCATTGAAGGGTGGGAACAATAAGCTTGCTCACAGATTTTATGGACCATATTTGGTAGTGGAAAAAGTTGGAGAGCTTCCTTAGAAGCTCCAACTACCTTCTTCCACTAGAATACATGATGTATTTCATGTTTCACAACTTAAAAAGTATGTTGGACCTGATGTGCAAGTATTGGAAGAGTTGCCACCAATGGATGAAGCAAGACTTGCCATATATGAACCTGGAAGTATTATTGGAAAGAGAGAAAAAGTGCTCAAAAATTGTACTCTTACTGAGTACCTCATTAAGTGGAAGATCCTATCTACAGAGGAATCTTCTTGGCAACCATACACTTATGTGAATGATTTTCCTTGGTTATTGCAGGATGATACATGGCAGACTGTGTAGGGACAACTTGCTGTGAGATATTACTGTTGGAAATAAAACTATCCTAACTTCATCAAAAATTGATTTTGATGTTATGAGGTGATACTAGGGATTGTACACTTCATTTCTATACTTTATATGTGTCATTTGGACCACTCTATCAAAAGTTATGATAGTTTTTGTAAATCAGCCCCGTTTGGACAGCAGCCAGTTTACTCACAGTTTGGTATACATAAAGGTCTCTCTTATATGGAAAGTTCTTTCCTATCATATCGGAGCTACATGGACATGATTAGTATCATCATGTCAAGATTGTGGGAGAGAAGGAAGGAGTCTCACTTGTAGCTTTCTTGCTTGCACAATGGGGGAATACACACAAGGGTGGAGGCTGAAAACAGTTTTCCTCTTCTTAGTTGTGGAAGCCAAAAGAACTCTAGTACAAAGAAATAGAAGAACCCTATATATGGGTCTCAAACCAAACTCAACTAACTAAGGTGGCATACTAACTGAGCCACGAACTAGAGTAGATAAGGATAGCTATCATGTAGCTATTATTCATGGGCGGTGTACCAACCGCGTCTGCAACTGACAAGTCGGTGACATAAATACACAACGGTCACCCTGGCGTATCACGAGTGGAGCTCGATATCTCAACACTCCCCCTCGAGCTCAATCCCAATTCCTGCACACCAAGCAGGTCTCTGAACTTGCGCAGATTCTCTGCGCCCAATGCCTTCCTGAATATGTCAGCTACCTGATCCTCTGTGCTGACATAAACTAGATCAATAAGACCTAGTAAAACCCTCTCCCGCACATAGTGATAATGCACCTCAATGTGCTTTGTTCTAGCATGATAGACTGGGTTATTTGCCAAATGTATACTGCTCATGTTGTCACAGTAAATGACAACCGGCCCATCTGTAGGCTGATGCATATCATAAAGTAGCTTATGCAGCCAAGCTACCTCACATGCAGCCATTGCTGCACCCCTGTACTCAACCTCTGTGCTCGACAAGGCAACTGTAGGCTGTTTCTTGCTGCTCCAAGTGACTGCAGCACTCCCAAAAGAGAACACATATCCACTGGTAGATCGTCTATCAGAAATACTACCAGCCCAATCAGCATCAGTGTATCCATGCAACTGTATCTGAACCCCAGTCTCATAAAATAGTCCATACTGCAATGTGGACTTCACATACCTGAGTATGCATCTAGCCGCATCCAAATGTGGTTTCCTTGGAGCCTGCATAAACTGACTTACCAATCCAATAGCATAGCTCAAATCTGGCCTGGTAATAGTCATATAAATCAAACTTCCTACTATGCGTCTGTACATAGTAGGGTCTTCTAGAAGCTCACCTGCATCTGTGCTCAGCTTCACATTCTGCTCCAAAGGAACTGAAATAGGCTTACAGCCTGTCATCCCATATTTGGACAGCATGTCCAATCCATACTGCCTCTGCAAGAGCTGTATCCCATTTGGTGATCTAATCACCTCAATGCCCAAGAAATAACGCAGCTCTCCCAAATCCTCCATCTCAAACTTCTGCTTCAATAGCATTTTCACATGAAGGATATCTTCATCATTGTCACCTGTCATAATCAAATCATCAACATAAATGACAAGTAGCATAATACCTTTCTCTGTTTTTCTCACATAAAGTGAGAAATCTGCCTTGGAAATTTGAAAGCCAATAGTGACAAGATACTGTCCTATCTTGTCAGACCATGCTCTAGGTGCTTGCTTCAAGCAATACAAGGCTTTCTTCAACCTGCAAACAAACTCAGGATGAACAGCATGCACATAACCTGGTGGCTGCTCCATATAGACCTCTTCTTGCAAATCACCATGCAAGAAGGCATTCTTTACATCCATCTGATGTAAAGACCATCCCTTTGATGCAGCCATAGCAATGACTGCTCTTACGGTTGCCATCCTTGCAACCGGACTGAATGTTTCTTCATAGTCAATGCCATATGTTTGTGCATACCCCTTGACTACTAGTCTTGCCTTGTATCTGTTCACAGAACCATCTGCATTGTGCTTCACCTTATAAACCCACTTACAACCAATTGCATTTTTACCTTTAGGCAAAGGTACCAATTCCCATGTAGCATTTGCTTCCAAGGCATCCATTTCTTCATCCATGGCTTTCTCCCATTTTTCTTTTCCCATGGCTTCCTCAAAAGAAGTGGGTTCTGGTTCGTGTATCACTTTAACCATATATGCATAGTGAATGGCTGTAAATCCATCATATTTCAGCCTATCCACAGGATACCTAGCTCTCGTAGACCTGCGCAAAGTAGGTTCACTCCCATGTGCTCTCAAAACATCCCTGGTCTTCCTTACTCCAGGTGTAACAATAGAAGGAATACCCAACTCATCATCAATGCTCTGTTCTGAGCCACTGGATTCACCATCCACATAAGAGTGACCTGCATTCACATCAAACATGGGCTGATCAACCTTCTCTTTTCCTTTTCGTGATACCTGCATACCACTATCTGCATTGCTTTGAGAAGATTCTCCTGATCTCAATCTGCCTGTCCATGGCAAAGAATGTGAACCACTGCTAGAAGACGCTCCAGGTCCACTAATATTTTGTGACTGCTGCTGTGAATTCTGTGCAGCATTACCATTTTGTGCATCTACATCATCAGTCACATTTACTGGTTTATACTAGCTACTCATCTCATCAAAAACAACATCTCTACTCACTGTAAACTTACGAGTAGAAGGGTTATAGCATCTATACCCTTTTTGCTGCAGAGAGTAACCAATAAAGATGCACTTCTCAGCTTTTGGATCCAACTTGGATCTCAACTCATCTGGCACATGTACATAGGCAATGCAACCAAAAATTTTCAAATGAGAAATATCTGGTTTCCTACCAGTATACCTCTCCTCTGGAGTCATTCCATGTATTGCTGCAGTGGGAGTCCTGTTCATTATGTAGACTGCTGTAGCAACTGCTTCAGCCCAATAAAAATCTGGCAAGTCTTTTTCATTGAGCATGGCACGAGATACCTCTCCAATATGCCTGTTTTTCCTTTCTGCAATTCCATTTTGTTGTGGGATATGACTGCATGAATATTGCTGCTTTATGCCATGCTCCTGCAGGAACCTTGCAAACTCATTTGAGAGGTACTCTCCCCCTCCATCTGACCTTAGGCATTTTATCTGCAGGCCTGTTTCTTTTTCAACCATAGCTTTAAGAGTTTTGAAATGCCCAAAAACTTCACTTTTCTTTTTCATAAAATACACCCAAAGTTTTCTGCTATAGTCATCAATAAAACTGACAAAATAATGACAGCCTCCAAGAGATGCAGCTTTAGTTGTCCACACATCAGAGTGGATTAATTCCAATGGCTTCTTACTCTCTTGAACATGTCTAGGAAATGGTTTCCTTGCTTGTTTTCCAAACTGACAGGCTTCATATACCTTATGCATTTCTGCAACCTTGAATTTCGGCAAACCTGCAACAATATTTTGGGCCTGCATTGATTTAAGTCGCTGTACATTAACATGACCAATGCGTTTATGCAAGATATCAATATCTGCAACTACACCGGTCCCATGTGCAAACATTGCTGCACTCAATTCAGACATGTCTGCATCCAATGTAAACATTCTGCCCTTCTTCTTTCCTTTTGCTATCAAGCGACCTTTATTTTTCATATCCTCAACGAAGCATCCATGAGGATTAAATCTGACCTGCAAGCCCTGCTCAACCATTTGACTAACAGAAACCAGATTCTTGGTGATATTCGGAACATGAAATACATCGGCCAGGTATTTCTTTTTCCCATCCTGCATAGACAAATGAATTTTTCCAATCTGCACAATAGGATGTGCAGTATCATCACCAGTCTCCACAAATCCTGGTTTTTCCATGTTCCTTGCATCCTCCATCCATTTTGCATGACCTGTCATATGGTTTGATGCACCTGAGTCAACATACCATACATCGTTGCTTTCTTCTGCACTTGTCACAGAATTGTTCATGTGCTGCACCATAAACAGATGCTCATTTCTGTCATCACCCTGTCTACTAGAGGATGCATAATTTCCTTGTTGCAGTTTTCCATTCATGATGTCATTCTGCTTTTTATAGCAGTCTTTAGCCATATGACCCATTTTACCACAATAGTAGCATTCAACATTACTGTTTGCGTTTTGGCCTCTTTGCCATCCACCACGACCTCTTTGGCTCCCCCTGCCTCTAGAGTTACCACGTCCTCCTCCATAGGACTGGTTTTCTTGAGTTTGCTGCATATTTTGATTTCTACCACGGCCTCCATATCGGCCTCCTCTACCTCTGCCTCTACCTCTTCCAGCATTTGAGTAGAAGACAGCTTCTTTTGAAGTTCCTCCTGAAGAAGATGCACCACCATTTCTTTGTTCCTCAGAAATTAGAAGAGCAATCAACTCCTCAAAATCAGGAAATCTTTCATGAACTAAAATGGATGTCCGAAAATGTGCATAATCCTTTCCTAGACCATTCAAGGTCACGGAAACTAAATCATCATCTTCCACTGGCGACCCAATGGAAGCAAGTGCATCTACAATCTTCTTCACCTTCATGTGGTAGTCATTGATGCTTATATTTTCTCTTTGCACATTGTGCAACTGTTGCTTGAGCTACATTTTCCTGGCTTGTGTATTTGTGCTATACATCTTTGATAGAGTATCCCATGCCTCCTTTGGCGTACTTGCATCTTGAATATGCACAATCATAGAGTCTGAAATGCTGATAGACAGCCAATACATAACTTTCCTGGCTCTCTCATGCCATGCTTTAAATGCCTGCATTTGCTGTTGATTGGGAACATCAGGAAGAACTGGTTCTTCTTCATTTCCTGCAACAAATTCCCAATATCCTTTTCCCATAAGGAAATTCGTCATTCTAAACTTCCATGCTTGGAAGTTGTTCTTGTCAAGCTTTTCAGTGACAATCTGTGAAAGAGAATCAGATGCCATTACAGAAGACTGCAAAAAATTCTGTCACTGCAAAAACCACAGCTTCACCCTCACAAGGGAAAATCTGCAAAACTAGCGAAAGTGTTATTTGACCACACAGTCACTTCCTAGTGACGATTTTGCATCAACAGGCAACAGGGATGATTCTGTAACTCACAATGTCTCTGCGCACAAGCATACAATGCAATTTTTACAGTAACTATTCATCGACCTGTAGAACAGTGGCTGCACAGCATAAAACTGGGCCTTTTCCTGAGTGCGTGCAGAAAACTTCCGCCTCCAAAACAGGCCCCGAAATGGCCTCAAATCAAAAAAATACTTCCCTCTTGCTTCACCGCGAAGGGCGTCTCAACCTGAGACAATGCACTCCTGCACTTTTCGGCTGTGCTACCTGCAGAGATCTGCTCCCAAAATAGAAAATGAAAGCAACACTGCTCCTCTTACCAGAACACCGCGATCTTGGCTTGCTTTCTTGAGCTCGTTACCACGAACAAGGCTCTGATACCATGTCAAGATTGTGGGAGAGAAGGAAGGAGTCTCACTTGTAGCTTTCTTGCTTGCACAATGGGGGAATACACACAAGGGTGGAGGCTGAAAACAGTTTTCCTCTTCTTAGTTGTGGAAGCCAAAAGAACTCTAGTACAAAGAAATAGAAGAACCCTATATATGGGTCTCAAACCAAACTCAACTAACTAAGGTGGCATACTAACTGAGCCACGAACTAGAGTAGATAAGGATAGCTATCATGTAGCTATTATTCATGGGCGGTGTACCAACCGCGTCTGCAACTGACAAGTCGGTGACATAAATACACAACGGTCACCCTGGCGTATCACGAGTGGAGCTTGATATCTCAACACATCCTTGGCTTGGATTTGGTCCATTTATCCTTGGTTTTGAGGAAAAAACCATCTTAGGATGGGATGGTTTGTCATGAATGAAAATACCTTGATATTTTTGTACTTTGGAATCATGCTAATTCCATACCTTGTAATTTTCAGCCCTTGTAAATTCAACCCTTGCCTATGTAAATGCACCCTTAAATTTGGAGATAAGGAGTTAGAATAAAGAAGGCAAGAGGCTAAGAGAAGACATCTTTTGGCTCATTCACTAAGTTTTGTTGTTCACTTTCTTGATGTTAGCTTCCTTCTTGCTAGATGAAGCATCAGCCATGGCTATCATGTATTTTTGGAACTCTCATCATTAATACATGGCAAGATGTCTTATTGCAATAGTTCTTTTGTTATTTTATGTCTATTTCATCTTTAGTTAGATTTCTTTTCCTGGTTGAATGCTTCATTACACAATTTATGCAAAGTAGAAGGCCATGATGCAAAAGAATGTCCCAGTCTAGCCCGTGTGAAGGCCAATGTTGTTGAAAGTTAGACTAAGGCCTAAGAACCTACGTCTAACTTGGTGGAATTGGAAGTTTCTGTAATAACACATGCCAGGAAAAGAGAACCAAGAGTTCCAAAAGACAATGTTTCCTCTACCAAAACTGTGATGTTCAATCTTTCAATAGAGAACAAAACAATATAGAACAGAATTGTATAGTATAGAGAACTGCAATGCCACAAAGAGACATAGAGAGACAATTACAAAAGCACGACTAGAGATCCAAGAGATAGACGATCCCAGAAGTACCTCTAGTAAATAGAAGATGTTTAGATATTTCCACTATTAGAAGAAAGAGAAAAGATGAAAGTGGGTGTTGCGTTATTCCCTAGTCAGTTGGAGAAGCTCATGGATCCTATCAAAGAGTATGACTTGGTTAAAGACATACATATCTTCAAACCAAACCTAACATTAGGATAGTTGTTAATGCTATCCCCTAGCTAGCTAAAAGAAATTTAAAAGCATACTAACAATAAGATGTGGCCTAAGGATTGTTTCCACATTTGCCACTAAGTCCAATACAGCTCCAAACCTAGTAAAAGAAGTGGATGTGGCTAATACCTTCATGGATCTCAGCACCCCAGAGATTGGCATTTGGATTGAAGGATGTTTAATTGTAGATGCATTGATTAATGAAGGCCCATCAATGAACATAATGATGGATATGACAATAAAGGATATATGCCCACAAGGCATGCAAACTACATAGTGGCTTATTAGACTAGAAAACTAGAGCAAAATTAAGCATTTTTCTATAACTAGATGTGTATTGATGTACATGGGTGTAGGCCTATTTATATGCATGGTATCATGCAATCATTAGGGGAGTTTTGAACTAAAAAATGGGCCTTCTAAGAAATGCCATGTCACAATATTCCCTAAAAAAGGGGGGCACATTAAAATTTTTACAAACAATCTTCAAATTTGTTTAACCCTAGGCAAAGGACCTAACAAAGTGGTAGTAAAGTTGTATGGCTTGCAAAAAGGTAATGTATCCATCTCACATCCACCTCCATTGAAGTTTTAATAGAGTCCTTCAATGAAGTTACAAATGGTACATTATCAACAAATGAAGAAGCTGTCAAATAGATATTTCTCAAGAAAATAAAGGCATAGTCCTTGATAGTGGGCAATGTAAGCTAGCTCCCAAAAGAAACAAAGTACTTGTCAATGGGTGAATATCTTTTTGTGGTTCTAGAAATGATTTTCAAAAATACCTTTGACAGTGAGATAGAGGCATAGATGTATTTCTCATCTTGTTACATGGCCATAGTAGCAGTAGAGCTAGAATTAGAAGTAGAAGCAGATATAAAAGAAGAATCAAGAGCAAAAAGATGCAACAGAGAACTTGTTTTTCTCTTACAGAGCCCTTACAAAGGCAAAGACAGAGTCCAAAGAGGACAATGATGAAAGTCTAGATAAAGATAATGATAGTGACATGGGGGAAGCTATCCAACTAAAAGAGAATAGAAATGAGGAGGAAGTCCCAAAGGTTTCTGAAGCTGAAGACCTCATGTTGTTAGATAAAATGACTCTAGTACCCTTCAGTGGTAAATGAATTTCATCATATGCAAATAATTTATAAAAAATGGATTATGCAAAATAATTCTTTCTTTAGCAATGGCTCTTATCACCCTAATTTACCCTTCTCAAGAAAGGATGATCCTAATGCACCTTGCCAACAAGCTCCAGTTATATAGCAACCTGAACAAAACTTAGATGGTTCCTATTATGTGACATTCTTTGAGAGATCCTCATAAGGTGAGTCCTTGAGTTAAGAGGTAACTAACTCTCAAAAAAATTTTAAAACAGCCATGATACAATTTCAGCATCCCAAAGAGCTAGGCAAGCCACCATTGAAGGAATAAGTTGCTTCTAGTGGAGCATCAAATGAGGAGGCCACATCCTTGAAGGAGCTAGAGCTATACCCAAAAGCAATCCATAAGACCTTCATCCGTGAAGTGAAAAATTTAAAAAAAATTAACATTTGTGGATGTAGATGGCATGGAATGTCACCTGAAGGTGGAAATGAGTCTCCCAGAAGTGGAGTTGTTAGTACTGTGTGACCTACTGAAGGAGAACTTGGACGTGTTTGCATCGTTGTATAAAGATCTAAAGGGGATTGATCCCATAGTGAGTCATTATCACATCAATATCGAGCATGTCAATGCCAAGCTTGTAAGGCAAAGATTGAGGTGCATGAATCTAAAATACTCTATCTTGATAAAAGCAAAATTTTTGGAGCTCCTAGATGCTGAGTTCATTTATATAGTGGCCAATAGTGAATGGGTTTTGCCCATTGTGGTAGTACCCAAGAAGAATGGGAAGTTGCAGATCTGTGTGGACTTTTGCAGATTGAATTCCAAGACAAAGGATGATCATTTCCCTATTCCTTTCACAGACCAATTGTTGAATACAGTGGCTAGACATGAGCTTTATTCTCTATTAGATGGATTCAATAGGTACAACCAAGTCCAGATAGCAAAAGAGGACCAACCTAAGACAACCTTTACAATAGAATGGGATACCTACACCTATAGAGTGATGCCATTTGGGCTCTATAATGCCCCTACTACCTTTCAAAGAGTGATGATGGCCACATTCCAAAATCACATGTATGATTTCATTGAGCTATACCTAGATGATTTATGTGTCTTCAATTCAGTCTCTAAACATTATTGGGGATACTTAGAATAGTGCTTTGATCAATGTCGAGAGTATGGGATCTTCCTCAACCCTAACAAATGCATCTTTGGAGTCTCTTGAGAGATTCTTTTGTGTCACATTTTCTTTGCACAAGGGATAGCAATAAACCTTGCTAAGATTGAGAAGATTATAGCTCTAATAGCACCAATCAACCTAAAACAGTTGAGGGGATTTGGCGATGTGGGCTATTATAAGTGATTCATCACCCATTTTGCAAAAAAGGAACAATGTAGCCCTTGCATAAGCTCCTAAGGAAAGATCTAGAGTTTAATTGGGAAGATGATTATGAAGAAGCTTTTAATACCTTGAAGCAGTGCCTCATTATATTGGATTGGCTGGCAAGAAATGTTAAGAATGAGGAAGGTATTGACCTACTAAAGGATAAGCTACAACATCTTGATTAGACAAAGGAGTTTCATGTGGATACTAATGCATCTATCAAAGGCTTAGGTGCAATCCTATGCCAAAAAATGCTCCTCCAAATTAGATCAGCTTATCTACTATGTAAGCCATAAGGTCATTGATTGAGAAAGGAACTACATAGTGTGATTGAGTTAGAGTGCCTTCTTGCAATTATGTTTGCCTTGGAGAAGTTTCAACACTATTTGCTATTGATACACTTCAAGTTTTATGTGGATCATGAGACACTATCGTTCCAAATGAATAAAGCTCATGTGAAAGGTAGAATGATGAGGTGGTTACTCTTGTTCTAGGAGTTTGACTTTGAAGTGTTTACCAAGCGTGGTTGCTTCCATATACTGGCCGATCATCTATCGCAGATCCCTCAGATTGAAAAAGAGGAGTAAGATGATCGATACCTCACTAATACTTCCTTGTTTCTGGTCAAAACAGTAACCCCATGGTATGAAAACATTGCCAAACTCTTAGCCACACAACATTACCCCTTTGGGACTCTAGAAGAGAGAAGAAGAATCTTATGTTGGAATCAACCCCTACACTCTGCTAGGTAGCACTTCGTACAAGAAAGGAAAATATGAAGTACTATGGAGATGTGTTGCAAGAGATGAGATCGGGATCATGCTAAAAGCATGCCATGACAAGCCTTGTGTGGTAGACAATTTGTGAGAGATGCAACGACTAGAAAGTCTCTGCTTGTAGGTTATTGTTGGCCTACAGTGCATAAAGATGCCTATGACTATTGCAAATGCAGTGATGCTTGTCAATAGATGGGAAAGCCCACCAAATCTAGTGCCATGCTACTACAGTCCATCCTTCCCCTAAAGCTATTGAGAAGTGGGGCATCGACTTCATAGGCCCCATCGATCCTTCAATCAGAAGGAAGTAGAGATGGTACATCTTGGTATGCACGGACTATGTGACTAAGTGGTGTGAAGCCAAATCTCTCAAATGAGATGAGAATAATAGCATGGCCCTATTCTTATATGAGAATATTATCACTTGTTTTGGCATTCCCTTAGAGCTAATCAATGATAGAGGTACTCAATTTTTGAACAAGATTATGGAAGAGCTGACAGAGATCTACAAGATTTGCCATCGCAAGTCTACACCTTACTATCCTAGGGCCAACAACTAAGTCGAAGCTACCAACAATCACATTCTTTGTTTGATCTTGATGAGATCTATTTCTGCACATTTTCATGACTGGGATGATCAACTTATAGAGGCCCTTTGGGCATACAAAATCTCCCATGAGACTGCTACAAGACAGACACCTTTTTAGCTGGTGTGCAACACAGAACTCATCTTTCCTATTGAGCTAGAACTACCCTCTTTGCGAGTGGCTATCATCGAGAGCTTGGGAGATGCTAAGTCTGTGTAGCACTACCTTGTACCCTTGGAATTTTTGGATGAAATATGACAAATGGACTTACAATATATGAAATCCACATAAGCTCAGCAAAAGGATTACCATGACAGCTTCATCAAGCACAAAGAATTCAAGGAAGGTGACCTAGTTCTCACCTACGATTCACACTTTGGCAAGTTTACAAGGAAGCTCCAACAACGTTAGATGGACCCCTACAAGATACTCACTGTCAACCCTAATGGCTCTATCCAAGTGCAAATCATTGAGATCTCTAATGATCCCTTCCTAATTAATGGTTACTACTTGAAGATGTATTACCCTGCATGGGGTCTTGACAATCATAGTCGATAGTCCCACTCCTTATTTTTGGGGGTTTTTACTCCTTTCTACTTCTCATGCTATCGTTGATATGCTTCATTCTCATTCTGATGATGTGGCATCATTCTTTTAGCCCCTCACCTCCACATCTTGCCTCTACTCGGTTACCCTCCTATTCAATCTAACCCACATGGCAAGTTTGGTTCCCAACCTATGGTGTTCTACAATTTACTTGAAAAAAAGAAAAAAAGAAAAGAAAAATAAGTCATGAGAGAAAAGGACTTTAGTCCCTATTATACCGACTTGCTCTTTGAGAAAAGGTGGAAACATCCTCAGAGGTAGGAAAAAAAGAAAAAAATAAAAAATAAAAATAAAAATAAAAATAAGAGAATAATAAAAATCATTATGGGAGAAAATGAAGAAATTCCTGTCATATAGGCCTTGCTCCAAGAGAAGGTGGCAAATACCTTTGGATAGGAAGCTGGTTGTGGAAAAGGTGGCAACACTCATAGTCCAAAATAGCTGACTCCTTAGTTGAAATCCCCCGGATGTAGATTCCAAAGTTGTCTCCCTTGGTGCATTGTGTCATGTGCTTCGACAATTGTGTTTGACTCCTATAGCAGATGACCTCTCCTACATGCAATGCAAGTTCCTTATTTGTTGACTGCCTCCCTAGGTATGCCTCTTCATCAACCAACACTATTTGACATCATCAACAAGATGAAGCCACTCTTCATTGACAACTTTTGAGTGATGTGAGCTTTTATCCTAACCAGATGGGAATGTGAGTATGGGTTGCTCTCAGAGCATAAGACAGAGGGGGAGCGGACTATGATTGGTTTTCCCTTCAATCAACTCTAAGAGGTGAGGATTGAGAGACACTATGACATTGGTGCCATGTATGTTTTTGTGCACTGTACTACAAGGCTCTCTTGCCAACCTTCTTGCACCTATGCTAGATGGGTTGGGATGTCCTGATGCGCCATCAGTTGTGCACACTAACATACTCCCTCTGCATCATTCCACTTGTTGATTTCTCAACTGGGTATGAGATATAGGTTCTCCTTTCTTCCTCTCTGAGTAACATGAGCCATGGGGTGAGGGACTGATCTATCATTCTCATATGTGTGCCCATTGAGCTAAGTAATATATTCTCGTCACCAAATACTAAAGAACTCTCCATCAACAATGCTACCTCCCTGGGTATTATTGCATGGTCCCTATCATGCTAGATGTGTGCTATGGCGAGTTGTGATACCTCCTCCAGATAACTTTAATACCAATGCATTGACAACATGCCACTTTGACCATCTAAATGGGCCAAGTGTTTCTAGCCCTACCTCTGGCTTTATATATATCTGTCATGTCTTGAGTGTGGGTACGCAAGGGTTTGGTTCATGGTTAAGTACTAGGCCCCTACTAATTAGACAAACTGATCTGTTAAGGTTTTAAGTTTGGGGATGGACCCCTATGTGTCTCATTTGCATACTCTCATGAACATGTCACTATATGCCATCCCCACCCAACTGTTCTACCCCACCCCATCCTTGAGGTCTTTTCTAGCCTATTTAGCAAATTTTCTCATTTTACTGTTCTTCTGTGTGAACACATTCTATGTTCACTAGAATTGAAATTCAAATATTCATCCCTTTGAAATTTACACTTTTTCTTTTTACTGCCCTATGTTTCAAGCAATGATTCCTTGGTTATTAATTTTAAAAGAATTGTTTACGAATCAAATGTGTTTTCATGTAAATGCACCTTTCTCGCACCAAAACTATAGTTTGACTTGATAGCCCTAATATTTTCCTTTTCTAAAACATTTTTCCTTTTTAAAATCTTTCTTTTCAATGCACAGATTGGTCGTTATTTATTTTTATGTATTTGTGGGTACTTTCTTAAATGATTTTTACTATTTTTCTACGTCAACACACTTTTTCCTCATTGAAATGGTGTATTGCTTAGATAGCCTTGAGCCATGCATCTAATTAGACCTTTTTCCCTTTTCCTCCCTTTCATTTTGGCACATAGATTTCATGTTATTAAATTTTTATTGTGTTTTCATACATATTTTTATTGTTTTTTCCATTGGAACTCATCCTTTTGCTATCGGATGTCATGGAGAGGACTGGGAAGAGAGAAAGAGGAGAGAGAAGACTGTAGAAGAGATAGAATAAGAAGTGCAGAAGAGAGAGAAAGAGAGTGATGAGGAGAGAGAAATACTAGAAATGGAGAGAGAAAGGCATGAAGAGAGAGAAGATAGACATGAAAGCTTGGAGAGAGAGAGGTGAAGATGAAAGGTGACTTGTATTATAATCCGATGGTCAAAAATCCAGTCCCTTACACCTTTTATACTGACTAGTGTAGTTGGTATTTTATCCTCATTATTTTATTTTCCCTCTCTTACATTCTATCCCCACCCAAAGGTTTTTTCCCTCAAAAACAAGTTGGACACTTATTATAAAAAGAATAGCGTAGGAGCAGACCAGAGTACTACTTTGCTACTGCAGACATTACAAGGGTTATTTGATGGAATGATGGGTAATCATTGATGTATGAAGGGTCATTGATCAAGTATGATATATGGGTATGGTTGGGGAATGATAAAATTTAAATCTTGACCCATATTCTCTAAGAAGATGAAGCCTGCAAGGAGTGGACAGTGTACTAACTACTACAGGACCTTGTTGTAGTAAATCTGAGATAACTTTATGTAGAGAACTCCGATCAAGGCATGCTACACATCAAAATGGAACTCTTGGTAAGTGCTTTCAGCCCATGTAGGTTGGGTTTGACTGTTCAGAGTTCAAAGTAAAATCTAGTGTAAAGCAGTGAGCTATCTGCAATCTTCCTTGCACTAAAATATGGCCATAGATAACCAATCTTCAGCCAAAAGTTAGTGCCAAATTTTTTTTTTCCTGCAAGATGGATGTTGGTTTAAATGAGATCCTCAAGCAATCCATCAACCTCGTGCATCAAAAGGTATTATGTCATAATGATTGTCCAAGAGAAGAAAATGCCCATCCACCACATATTCTAGTCCACCCGGATGAAATGGATACAAGGAAGTATCCCTATAATCAAGTCCATAATCACATCCATAATCTCTTGGATCATAGGAAATCATAATGCCATCTTCATCTTCATGTATGCCCAAATCATGTATTACATCATCATCAGACATATACCAATCATCATAACCATGATCAAATACTCATTATCAAATGCGTTCAATGGCTATTGTAAATTTTGATTAAGTGTAAACCGATGCTTAAGAAGGTCATCATGAGGTTTCTCCAAGAGTCTAAAACCTTTAGCATAACCATCTACATTTGTGAGTGCCTCATGTGATTCTTCAGCTGATATGTCATGAGTTTGTACATCTTGCTCTTCAATGTTCCCTTCTTGCACATCTTGGTCTTCTTTCTCTTTTCCCTTCACTTGAATCTCCAACCACTTAGAGATATTGGCATTAAGTGTGACCATGGTGGCTCTCATTTGATGCATTTTCTTCATCATCTCAACATGATTTTCCTTCATCATCTCAACATGATTTTTTGTACTATGTACATCTTCCTGTTGATCATGTTGCTCATTATCCTTTTCTTGCTGTTCAGCTTGCTCATTGCTCTCTTCTTCATCATCAGCACCTTGAAAAGAACTCATCATTACATTTGGGTGATCATGAGGTATGAACTGATGGGGATATAGGATACCATAGTAGTTATGAACTTGTCGCTCATCAAAGCTAGAAGAGTACTGATAAGCATGACCATTATTGTCATGTCCATAAGAATTGGGCTACTGAATTAAGGAAGGTTTACATGTATAATCATGACTATGTTGCTGAAAAGGTGGATGCTCATAAGCATAAGCACGTTGCCCATAATAGCCATTTTGCTGCCAAGGTTCAATGAAATGATACTCTGCATTATGACATGGTACATCATATCTATAAGCATTAACATGATGTCTAGATGTACTTGCATACTACTCATGTTCATTTGCATGTTGCTGTTGTCCATGTTCATAAGATGCATGCAGATCATAGTGTGTACCATCAGCATATACATGTTATCCATAAGCATAAGCATCTGGTGCATAATGCCCATGAGAATACTCATCATGATGTTGATAATACTCAGGGTGATGAGAATCCATACTTGATTCAAGTCTTGCTCTATTTTCTTTGTCTGCCTTCATAAGAGCAATATATTGATCAATTAAAGATCCAAATTTATCAATATTAGCCTGTGTTTGAAGCCAACCTTGTTCACTAGAGCTGGAGCTATTGATCTCAGTTGCCATTGTAATCAAGTTGCTTTCAGAATATTCCAAAGCATGGTAGAAGCCAGCTACATCAATGTCATGTGATCACGAATCCTCAAAGAATATAGAGGTATCTCGTGGTTCTTGTACCAAGCTTTACATACAAGAGATACGTCGTTCCTGTCCTTGTCTATGCTGGTGAATTTCAGGACCTCAATCTATTGATTGATTTTGCAGTTGCATCAAGCTTGCATTTGATCAGACCTATGGCATTATCAATGCAAGATAAGTCTTCAAAAGTCCAAAAGGCTACTGGAAGTTGTTTATTGGAACTTGCTAAGGCTTGTGGATCAGAATAGGCCACCAAGCAATAGGAGATCTTCAGGGATTTGCTTTAGCTGCAATACAACCTATATTGGATCATCAGCAATCATTACACATTGCAGACTCAACACACACACTGAAATCATTTATTTCCCTGTTGTTAGGTGCAAAATTAGCTTTTACATATCCATTGCAACACTTGTTGACATGGCACAATTCCATAGTTGAAACTACAAAGTTATTTAGCTCTGACAAGCTGTACCGTTCATCTACATTTGGAGCATCCTTGCCTAAGTTTAGTAACTTAATATCTGCCACTAAAGAACATGTATTTCCATTCTGCCCCCTCCCCCTAGGTAATGGCACATCATGATTTCCAGTTCTGCTTTCACATGCAGGGTGATCTTTCACATCTTCATGCTCAACAATGGATGGTCCCTTGATATTTGAAGATGAAGATTTCTACTGTATAAAGGATTCCTGACCTCGTAAGAGTGAAAGCCCCTTATCTTGAAGCCTTCTTGATAGGCATTCTAGTGAATTCCAGTGAGCTGCTAAGCATGCATGTTTTCCTTGACTTCCCAAACATCTCATTGACCCATCATCATCTTCATTAGGCAGGCCCCTCTCTTGCTGGTGGAAACTATTTGGTGGTCCTCAGAAATCACCTACACAACAACAATCTATCCAGTAGCAACCACCTCATTGCTGATGCTACAAGGCAATGCATCTGCTTCACTACAACAGAACATCACCAGTATTGGTACATCCAACACACTCAATGTTGTACACGGTATTTGTTCACTTGGTGGTATGCAAGATACTGGCATGGGCACATTGCATTAGAATAGTATGCCACTTTTCACACAAAGAAATTTGACTGCTTTGCAAACAAATGTTACTTCTATTCAGCAGCATGTAGTAGTGCCATTTTCTCCTGCAGCTATTTTATCAACCTATTCTTCCACACAAATTGGCATTTTCACTGGACGATTCAATCTTCATGCAGCTAAACCTGTGAAATCTCTATCAGATAGTCTTGCTTCATGGAACTCTTCCCAAGGCCGCTTTAAGGGAGAAAGTGATCTTTTGTGGGAGCCCCAAGGAGGGGGACAAAGGGGTTGATAGTACAAAGGAAAATATAAGAGTAATGGAGAAGTAGAATCAAAATCTTTTACCTTCTCTATAGAGACCCCAAGTTGGTGCAATGGAAGGAATGCAATGTTGAAATGGTTGAATGGATAGCATGAAGATTCGCAAAAGAGATTGCAGTTTCTTTAAGATGTAGTAGGAGATGAACAAGAGAAGCATTGATATTGTGTGCATGAAACCTTACAAGCAAATCTGAGGAAATAAAAAATTAGAGTAGTAGGGAAATCATTGTATTCAATAATAAAAGAAGAGATTGGCACAAGAGAAACAACATTAACAGCGTAGATCCATGAACCTTGCAGTAGATATGAGGAAATAATAAAGCATAGTAGTAGGGAAATTATTGTATTCAATAATAGTAGAAGAGACTGGCTCAAGAGAAACAACATCAAGAGCAACACCATTATAGCCATCCCCTAGAGATTCCTACTACTTACGCATTGGTGTTGTCCTTGTAGTGATCATCTTTATGAATCAAGGGAGGATTAAAAGAAAGGGACATACTAGAACAAGGGGAGAAAAATATATTTTTCAAATTAGCTCGGACAAGGTGCTATTACAAAAGGAAGATTACTATTTGTTTAGCCTTGTTATCAATTCTTCTTATTACATCTTGTGCTTTTCAAAGCCCAAAGCTTGCAGCTATAAAGTAGCTATTCAAATTCAATTAGAAGCCTCAAGAAAAATGGTGGTGTCTTGAATATAGGCATTAAGAAGAAAAAGTACTAGTGGCTAAGGAGAAAAGGCAGAAGATTGATTCTAGTATCTTGCAACATGAAGGTGTAGAAGAAAGATCTAAAAAGAAGTGAAAGAAAAAGGCACAAAGAAGTATCCTGCAACCCTCCTACACCTCATGATGCTTTTGCTGGCCTACAAAAATAAGATGCCTTCTAGCTCATGGTGCAGCCTCCCAATTGTTGATGTCGTAGCTCGTTGTGTAATGGAAATAACATGCTACTACTTCAAGGATAAAAGGGGCCACCCTCAAAGTGCTGAAGACATGACCCCTTGATTCTTGGAGTATGAAGAATGATGCTAAGTGGACAACTTCACAAGAAGGAGATAAGGATAAAGATCACACTTTTTTACAAATATTTGAAGGTTTGAACCTTAGTTTTCTTTGAAATCATGGTTCATACAGATGTTTCTTCATGCAACCATACTCATTAGTATATTTTGGGAAGAGTGTGCATGGAAGAAAATATATTTTGCAAAGCCTAACAAGAATTGATGTTTATGTAAGCTTTGATTTTAATATAATGGGTATGTCAAATAAGACAAAAAGGTTCAAATTTTTCTTTGACCATGGGAACTTGTTCAAGAATTGTTCATATGTGAAATAGAAATGTTCTAAAGGCAAGGAAGGATAAAGATCACAGTTTTTTACAAACATTTGAAGGTTTGTACCTTGGTTTTATTCAAAATCCTGGCTCATACAAATGTTTTTTCATGCAGCCATACTCATCAAATATTTTGGGAAGAGTGTATATGGAAGTGAATTTCTTTTGCAAAGTCTAACAAACATTGATGTTTATGTAACCTTTGATTTTAATACAATAGGTAAGTCAAATAGGAGAAAAAGATTCAAATTTTTCTTTCACCATGGGATTTTTCTCAAGACTTGTTCATATGCAAATGACAAATGTTCTAAAAGACAAGGCATGTGACTGATTTATTCAAGGAGTTCAATGGTATCTACAAGAAGTTTTCTTTAACAACAAAGAAGGGTTCAAGTTGATAAATTACGTGAAGGAACCTGTGATTTAATAGACTAATTAAGAAAGCTATTGTATATGCTTAATTCTTCAAAACAATTTGTCAAAGTTGTTGTCGATAGCTTCTTCATCTTCTTCGTTCATCAACTGATTTTGATGGTTACCATTCTGCACTTATTGTGCTCTTTTTGTGTGGAAACATTCATTAGCCATGTTCCTAATCTTACCACAATAATGACATGTGACACGATCTTTTTTGTCAGAGTTGAATCCTCGGCCTCAGTCCTTTTCTCCATAATTTCCTTTGGTGTACAACATAATATCTGTCTGTGTTGAGAGAGCTCCCTTTGCATCTTTGTCTTTATGTTTAGTTTCTTCATCAAGTAGAGAATGTCTTTAAGTGAGAGTTTTGGAACATTACTTAATGTAGATACAAGGTTCTCATAAGGCTCTTGGTTTACACTTGCTAGCAAAACTACTTAATGTAGATACAAGGTCCTCATAAGGCTCTTGGTTTACACTTGCTAGCAAAACTACTTAATGTAGATACAAGGTTCTCATAAGGCTCTTGGTTTACACTTGCTAGCAAAACTACTATGGCTTCATCTTCATCAATGTTCTTCTTGAGAGTTGCAAGTTGAGTTTTTAGGCTATTTAACTTATTAATGTGCATGGTCATAGAAGAAATATCTTTTACATCTAGCTTAACATAGAATTGCACAAGTAAATTTAACTTGGAGTTTTTAGTTTGAGTCCCAAAAATTGTATCAAGTTCCTTGATATGATGTAGTACATAATCACTTAGTCCCCAATCAATGATGCCTAGAGTCTTGTTATTCATCCTCTTCCATTCTTTCGTTTTTGGTGGAATTACATGGTCTTTTCCTTCTATGCATGAAAGCCTTCACCATTAAATTTTTCGATTTGTTCAAGTTCAAATATTTTGGGAGAAGGAGGTCTTACCACAAGTTAATGAGATACTCAGTTAGTGTCTATCCTTTTACAATGACCAATAAGAGAGCTGAAACTGATTGTATCAAAGGACACAAGAGTATTAGTGTCAATCAACACTATTTGAGTATCAAGAGATACTATGCTTGAAGATTGATATTGATGTTGAATCTTCTTGTCGAGCTTGAATCTTCCCCTCCTTGCTGATTTGATGTGGCAATCCTTAGTGGATAGTAGATTAGAGTGGCAGGGACTTCAATGTATCAAGAAGATAAGAGAAATGAAGAGTTTTAAGAGCTTGAGTGAAACTGGTTATGGCTTCCTGCATAAGGGTTTTGCAGGCGACTGGTCTTTTCCTTACATTAGTGTGTAGAAGTGATCATTCAAAAGAAATATTTTATGGGAAGAGAGCTTGGATATGGAGCTTCAAAAGCTTGTGATTGCAGGATGAATGTAAGCCTGTATGCACATTGATGATTATACAACCATGAACTAGCACAATCTGACCATCAATCATGCTTTCTTGCAAAGTTGGGCAAGAGGGAAGTCAATGTTCCAATGTGATGTAATAGGGAGAAGCTCCAGGTGTAGAGAAAGAAGTCTTTAGAAGAAAACTCAGTGAGATATGCCCTCATTTAAGAGATTCAACTCCTCTAATGTAGGTAGGTAGATATTGGCTATGGCAAATAAGAGAGAAAGTGTGAAAATGAAGTGGGAGATGAGAACATGAGCTAAAACTAAGCAAAATGAGGTTGAGAAGAGCTAAAGAAGTAGAGAATTGAGATAGAACCATGATCATCATGGCTCTGATACCATGTTAAACAACATGGATCTTGAGCATGGTTTAGTTATGGAGGATAGAATACATAGACATGAACCATGATGACATAGAAAAGAGACAATGACTGTTACTCAAGTGAATTAGGTTCCAAGATTAAGTTCTTGGACTCATAAACACAATCTTGAGTAGGATATGACAATGATTGAAAGGAAAAAGCACAATAGCATTGTATTGAAATAAGAACCGAGGACAAAGGCTACATGCTTATGTAGCCTTTGGGTTGTTCCACTCTTCTCATTGTGCTTATGGAATATAGAGCATCTCTTCCTAGAGCATACATCATTTGTCATATCTTTCAACTAAGACACCATAATCAACATTGAAATCTTTAAAAGACCAGAGATAACTACCTATCGCCAACCACAACATTATATCACCTCATAATCACAATGTAATCACCACAGAGATTTTTAAAAATCCTAAGATCACCATATCTTATCACCTACAACATCATTACATCACTAGATAATCATCCAAAAGAGCCTCGATATTGATGATTTGATACAAAAATAAGTATAAAATGTGGCAACCTAGTCTAGCCACCTACTTTTAGAATAGTCAGGTGACCTGTAATTCCTAGTGCAAAAATTTTTCTTACTTCTAACCTTTTAATAAACTTAGAGAGTCCCTCTAGGTCTTAGAACTTGAGGCCCCCTAGGAAGCCCTTTGATCAAAGCACACTATACCTTGTAATCTATTTGCATAAATAGAGGATGAGTCACAAATGCAAATAGCAAGGGTGCAATTAGATAGCACTACCTTATTGACCCATGCAGAGTGAAGGAGCCTGAGTGATATTGACAAATTTTATTGCAATATGTACAAAACATCACATGTCAATTGGAACAACTCATATATTTGGCCTTTTAGGCCGATATGAATAGCCTTCCATTTGAATGAAGAAATTTGTCACTAGTTGAGTCAAGTCATCTTTGACATCATACATTGGATGTCACCTACAATAGGCCAGTGTGGGCAAGGATCTTTGATCCACCCTTGAAGTCAAGGCTCAACTATATCCATTATATATGATGAACTGCTAGGGGGGCCAACCTCTAGCACATAGGAACATACATCTATGCAATTTTCATATTCATTCTTTAGAGACTTGTAGCAATAGTCCTCTAAGAGTATGGTGTTGTTGGTATCAAACAGAGGGTGTTTTTTCAACACTTTCCTTAAGATATTTAATAACAGAAGGGATATAGAAAAAAATCTTTTACCACACTTCACAATCTTCCTGAGAGAATACACTTGTTCATATAGAAATAGAAATGCAAGACTTAAGATTATAGAGAATAACAGAGAAATACTGATAGCCCCCAAGTAGCTTTATCTACAAATTTTTTTTCATTGGCCAATGTGTAGGGGAAGCATGCATACAAAATCCTCATAAGCGTTGGCTTCCTACAATAGTTCCAAACCATGATACTTACTTTGGCTCCTAGTGCCAATACGAACTTTTTAATTTTAGGCCTCACTATATAGTAACAATCCTCATTAACCTAGACTATTTTGAACCCCTCCAATAGCCAGTCCTATTTAAAGGGTTCTTTTGGCCTTCCAGACCATTGCATTGAAATCAAATGATTATTAGTCTACCCTTGGCTGCATGAACATCACCTAGAAGCTTACTTTCCATGGCAAACTTCTCTTTGAGCCACCAAGCTCTTGAGGCTACAAAATAAGTTAACAAATTAGGTATGTGCAACAAACTAAACAAATAGTTGAACTCAAAAGTGGTTGAGTTACATATTATCTTCACCTTGTCTTTGCTCATTTTTAGGAACCATGGTGGGCTCCCCTTCTCCCTCCAACTCTCCATTTTGCTCTCTAGAGATAGGAACTGCAATGGGCTCCTCCTATCCCAACAAGCTCAGTGGGTATTTCTACATGCATTTTTGCATCACCTTGAGGTTTAGGGTCCCCCACCAGCACCTCTTTCTTGGTATCACTAGAGTCATGTCTAAGATCCTTTGGGTGCTTGTCAGCAACATGGTTGTCTACATATGCCATATTAGCCCCACAATCTACAAAGTTCAGCAATATGACCCATAAAAAATAAGGAAAAGAAGAATAAGGTAGACACTATGAAAAAGAAGCAAATAGTTACTCTCCTAGATATATCCCTTGTGAGCCCAACTCTTGGCTATTTTTGAGATTTGATGGTTGTATCTAGCTTTCACACGTGTTCTTTATCGTGAGAGTGGTAGCAAATCATAGGGGGTGGTACTAGTGTTTGCAAGCTAGCATAAAAGAATCCACCACATGTGTGGAGTCTAAAGACTCCCCACAAGCAATGCAAGTCCACAAAACATGGATTGTGTTGCCTTCATCCACAACTTGGGATAGCTAGGAAACAATGCGAGCCTTTTGCCTCCCTCCAAAATTCTGCAATCAATATTTTAAGAAAATTGCTCTAGGCTTGAGCCTCGACTCTCGAATCACATTCCATATACAAGAAAAACATGAAAATGTTATCAGTAAAGAGTACCAAATAGTATCGATATTATAAAATAGTATCAAAAGATAAATCATAATATACCAAAATACATTAAAAATATACCAAAATATTTCAAAATGTATTAAAATGTATTAATAATTAGGTACAAAATGCACTATAATGTATACAATAAAAGTGTGAAAAAAGTGCCAAGTAGTACCATGATGTACTAATCAATATTTGATATTCAAAAATAAAAAGAACCAAATAGTACCAAAAATACTAGAAAGTACCAAGCGATAGTGGTTTCTCTACGAAGTGATGGGGGTCCTTCTCCAAATGAAGGGGGTTTTCTCCACCAAGGGATAGGGAGTACCAACAAATATTTGATATTAAAAAATAAAAGGTACCAAATACTACTAAAATTATTTAAAAAGTTCCTAGCGATAGTGGGTCCTCTGCCAAGAGATAGGAGGTCCTCCGAAAAAGTTCACATGAGGATCACCATGAAGCGATGGGAGGCCCTCTATCACAATGAGGGGCCTCCCTCACTTGGTGATAACCCATACAATGATTGGTGCATATGAGGGTCACCACCAAGCGATGTGGGGGAACCCCACCCTAGTGAGGGGCCTCTCTTGCTTGGTGGTGACCTATAAGGCATTCGGTGCACATGGGCCAATAGAGTGTAGTAGCTACCAAAAGAAAAGGATGATACCAAAAGGTAAGGCAAAAGTACATATTGAGCTTCCACCTCTTGGGCAAAAAGTTGTGAATCCTCAGTGATTCCAAGTAAACAAATCATGCATTTTGACACATTCTGATCAGCCTCCACTTTATTTATCTCTTCAGCATCAACAAGTAGGCATACCTTGTTAGTATAGCTTCTCCAAGTGTTGCTCAAACATAGTAATGTCATCCTTAATTCTCTTAGAAATGATATTGTAACCCTCAAACCTCAATAAGCTCCCCTTCTTTCATTGGAGAGAAGCCCTCAACTCAAATAACCTGCTCAACTTCAACGTGCAGCTTGTTAGAATCCTCTTAGCAATGGCCTACAATTCAAAAATGTAATCTAGTTCATAAGATCTTGACTTGAAAACATTATTCTCTCCAATGCACATGTTGCTTGTACCCTACATGCAATCAGTCTTTCTATTCGACCCATTCAGGCCACCCTAAAATATACCATTTTCCCTTCTCCAATTGTCAAACTTCTTTTCCAACCCTCCAGGCTTGCATTTGCACATGTCTAGCATGATCGCCCTGAACTTTGTCCATAAAATCTTATGCATAGAAGGGTTTTCTTTTGTAGCACTACACATCTCAAATGCATAGCACCTCATAAACTTTGCTATGATCTCTCTACACGATAGGGGGCCTAATAAATCTTTGGAATAGGAGTTTATAATCCTCAAAAAATTCATGATGTAGACGATTCAGGTATATATTGTCATTATTTCAATTTTATACCTGAATAAACTTGAAAAAATAAGAATTGTAGGAAGCCCAATCATCACATTCAATAGTCCAATTGCATGGATAGTTGTGTCTCTATATGAGCTTCAAAGCCCTATCTAAGCATGGACATTCCAAAATCTAATCACAAGGATAATTGTGTCTTTGTGTGTGAGCTTTGATTCTTTTGTTTTTTTATGTGCCATTTTAATTCCAACTTTGTGCCATATAGGTTTTATCAAAGGCATAAAAAGAGATATGAAATTCCCTCCAAGTTTTTGAAAACGAACCAAAGGAAAAAACTAAAAACAAGTACAATCCTTATGAAGTAAAATCAAATATTAGATGCAAGAGGTTTGCGATGTCCTAAAAAGATCAAAGCATTTCTATCCAACCAAATATACTAGAGATATTCTCACCTAATGCATGTCCATTGTAGAGCTCAGAGGTTGTTTGCATAGTAGTAGCTAGAGTTGATCCTTTTTCTCTCTCAATGGAAAGCCTTTAGTTCACTTATGCTAGAACCATTCCATAGTTAGAGAAAATGTCCTCCCTTGACTTTGTTTTTGGTGATCTTGCAACGGTGCCATAATCCCTTTCTCTACTTCTTTGCCTATGGCTCTTTGCAACATCACGTTGGTGCTTAGATCAACATCCATGGGGTGTAGTGACTTAGGATAATTGCAACTCAAGAAGCACCGTATTGAGATTCTCCATCACTAGAGAGAGAGGGAGAGAGACTAGGCTATGAAGCTACATACTGCAGTAGGTCTAAACAACGAGCCTGTTTTTGGAGAGAGAGAGAGAGAGTGAGAGAGGGGGAGGAGAGAGAGAGAGAGAGAGAGAGAGAGAGAGAGAGAGAGAGAGAGAGAGAGAGAGAATGCTATGAACAATGAGTATGCCATGCATATAACTTCTCATGGAGAGAGAGATAGAGAAAGAGTAGGCTATGGTGATTTTTTTTGCGATAGAGAGGAGGAGAGAGAGAGAAAGAGAGATGGTGAGTCTTAACCTTGACCCATCCCTCCCAACCCTACCACATCCACAATCAATTGCAACGACCATTAATGGGGGACTGTGGTTCTTTGTCCTTAAATTTAAATATTTTAATCCTTCCATTTTTTTAAAAAAAATCCAACCAATGAGATTGTAGCATAGTGTTTGGTGTGTGGGTTGAGTTTTACCAAAAGATACAATCATCAAGCGACTAAAAATTGGTTTATTCTACACACAATTTATCAATGGCATGTGGTTTTGTGCCACCAAACTATAATTTTGGCCTAGTACTTTTGTTGTCTATCATTTATTGATGATGAACTTCAAAGACATCGCATATACCACTTTCAATGCCATGTCATTGCATAGAAATTGCCGTTCAATGACTCTCTCAAAAATTTCCCACTCTATTTTCAAATCTCTGTTTCCAAGAACTCTAAACCACATCAATATTGCGAGTGCGAACCATTATTTGTAACTCGATTGCAAATACAATTGGTTGTAAACAGCTATACCATCTGCATATTGATCTAGAATATGAGTATGAACTCATTTGCAAGAGAAACTAGTGTATGTTAACACAACAAATGCACTAGAGGCAATGAGATCATAGGGTAGAAAGAATATTGATATATGAATTGATGGCAAGTTGTATCCTATGGATCTACAATGAGAAGCACCCCTCCATTCTAATTGTGTTCCTTATTTTGTTGAGGTTTGTTGGAGATGGTAGCCAAGGGCTTTCAACTTATACATAGAATCTAGTAGGCCATTTAAACATTTTGAAGTTGCAAAACTAGTGGTTACTCCAAGAGAGAGCTACAATGATGAAAAAATTGGAGGAGAGCCAAGAAAATATAAGAAGGCTTGCAATGTAGCTACATGCTGCCAAGAAGAAGGAAATGATGCTCAAGTGATGTGAGAGGTAAAGAAGTCTTAAGAATATTAAGACTCTTGAGCCTAGAAGCATTCCCAAACAAGTGTCTTGAGGTTTTACCCCCCTTTTGGAGCCAATGGAACCATCAGATTTATGAGCTAAGTATCAGATCACTGAGCTTTCCAAGAGTCCCTCCACGGAGAACTCTTCTTCTCAACCACATCCCCTTCTCTCTCATTCATTATAAATATGAGACATGGCGAGGCACAAGGGAGCATAAGGAAACCCTGAGAGGGTGCGAGAGGGAGGTAGAGAAAAGGATACCCCTCCAAGAGATTGTGTGTGTGTATGTGTGTGTGTGTGTGTGTGTGTGTGTGTGTGTGTGTGTGTGTGTGTGTGTGTGTGTGTGTGTGTGTGTGTGTGAGGAGTTACCCTAAGAGGCTGCACAATTTCCTCTATCTCGATCCTCGACTTAACCATTCTCTCTTAGAATCTCCCATCTTGAATCTATTCTACCTTCTTAATCTCTTGAGACTTCTTGCGGAAGATGGCCTCCAAGCGAAGAATGTCACGTGTGGACGGCAATCCTACAACCAGCAACGAAGCTTTGGGTGAAGGCATCACTATCAATCCAACTGCGGTTCCAATCGTAAGTAATGTATTTCTAAATTGGTAGGTGCTTGCTTTGATTCTCGCATGAGATACATTGGGCCCATGCTATGATGTACAAGAATAGGTCATGGGAAGGAAGAAGCCTCTTCTAACATTTTCGAAAGATGGAGTTTGCAAAATGCATGTATTAAGGAAAGTTAATTGCACTTAGTTGTGTATGGCTTATTTGTTGATAGAGCAATCGGTCAGGGGTTATGCGTAGCATAATCTTAAAAAGAATAACATTAGGAATTGTGCATATAAGTATTAAGTAAATTTTTCATAGAATTGCTCTTTGATCCCAAGGGGGAGAACGAATATGCGATGGAATTATTATCGTGTCTATTCTTGTATTGTTTGGGAAAAATACAATTAGTTTTTGTTGGTTGATTGAAAAACACCCTAAATGTTTTTTTTTCAATCAAGTGATTGTTGCATTTGTGATTTGGATAAATATTCCTAGTGATTGTGGCTGATGGTAAAAGCATGGCAAGGGTCAATAATGACAAGTAGCAATGGAAAATAAAGGAATGTTTCACTGGAAGATGATATTAGACCGATTGCCTTGATCGTGCTTGATTCTTAATTGGATTAATTAAGGAAGGATATTTTGCACGGGTGAATCATCTCCAAGATCGCACCGCGGATTACCCCGAGAGGGCACTATTCAATTCATGGGCTGAAGGTCGAGTGGTAAAAAGACCAACCATGGAAGTTATGTCTCACTCCTAGGTCGCTTGGGGTCAGTGGAGCTCTGGACACCCTTTGCCGAGTCCAGAATGGAGTTGTAGACTATTGTGAGCCCAACGTCTGGGGCATTGGAAGATCCTATTCTAGATAAAGGATGGAAATTTTGGTGCCATGTGATTTGGACCAGGTACTTTTGTTGGAAAGAAGGGATACATAATTCTCGTGCATGGGCAAGAGACAAAAATTAACTTGAAGATAAGTTAAGAAACTTGTTTGTCAAAAGAACTGCTTGTTTTTTTTCGTGTCTATGCTGTAAATTACGCAAATGAAACCTGTTCCCTAAAAGGCTTAATTAATGAAGCTGATTTTAAATGTCGCACATAAATATGGTAGGACCTAATTAGAAAACTAAAGCTATGAAGAGAAGCGGGTGGGCGGAATCCCCAATGGGTCCATCCTACGATTGGGTGGTCCCAGAGAGCTGGGAGGCTTCTCACAAGGTTTTACCATCGTTTGACCTTTAGGTATTGTTAAGTTAGAACCTGATTCATGCCATTTTAGGGGACCGGAATGGGACTATGCCCTACGGGCAAAGAGGTTGACCGGTGCATCCCTCTCATTTCCCATTCTCTTTGAACCAAGTGCGATATGGATCTACCTCGAATTGGGTATCTCTACGTAAAGTAGGATGTCCAAAACCCGACGCTAGAATGCTGTTAGGAGAGCTTGGTCCTAGGAATCCAGATTTCAGGTCAATCCTAGTGGGTTTGAACATGAACGTTCCATTGCGAGGTGGACTCAAGAAACCCTAGGCAACAAACTGCGAAACATTCCCTGGGAGTGTCGGGCGATGACGCTTAGACTCGTTTTCTCGATGGACTGCTAAAACGTGCTTGGACAGCCGATAGGCGAGCACATTACACTTACCATTCTTCTCCCTCTCTCTCCCTCTCTTCTTCTTCTTCTTCTTCTTCTTCTTCTTCTCTTCTTCTCTCCTTCTCTTCTCCTCCTCCTCCTTCTCTTCTTCTCTCCTCTCTCTCCCACAGTAGCCAAGGGGGGGCAAGAGATGGTTTATATGCCCTTCACTTAAGGAGGGGGTTCTCTAAGGGTAAAGAAGTATTATTTGGGGGGAAAAGAGAACGAGATAGTGTCTCCTCATTTTTTTCTTATGATAGGAGGGGGGGGGGGGGGAGAAGAGGTGGATTTGTGCATGGTGGTGGGGAGTCTAGGCCTCCCAACTGTTGTTATGCCCAAGGGGGGGGTTTTCGCCACATGACCTTCTTCTAGAGCTCCGTCGATTGTGTCACCTCTCCCCTCGATCATCGTCATCTCCGTCTTTTCCTTCCTCGATGTCATCACAGCGTCACCTTCTTTCCCTATGTCATCACCTCCTCCCTCCTTGTTCTTTTCGCCATCATCTTTACTTCCGCCCCCCCCCCCCCCCCCCCCCCCTCACTACCTATTGGCAATGACAGGGGTAAATATAAAAATTTCAAATGATCCTTAATAAGGGGGAGGGGGAGATTCTCATGTGGTGGGGACATTACATCCTCTCGCCCTTAGAGAACTCGAGATGTCCTCATCTTGGAAGAAACTGGGAAAGACAAGCATTAATGGGGCTTAAGGCATGTGGGTTAGGACCTACTATGCGTCCGCTGCACTACTCTTAATGTCTCAAGTAGTGCAACTCATATTATTGCAATTAACTGTAGGCAAAAGAGTAGGATTTATTTCAAATAGAAGTTGTATTACATGTCAGTAGAATTGCTAGGATCACTAATCATTGTGAAGAGGCATTGTAGGTTCTAGGTCTTTGTCTTCATCCGACTCCTCTATATATCTGAAGACTGCACCTGTGTAGCCTCGTTTCCTTGGAGGTTCATTGTCTTTTGGACTTATATTAGGGCAGTCTGATTGGACGTGTCCCAGCTCATTGCAGTGGAAGCATTGATGGTAGGGACATCTCCTATGGATGCGCCCTATTTCTCCACATGTGTGGAATCTCTTGCCAGGATTTCTGGGATCATCTTTGTCACCATTGCCCGATTCAAGTTCTTGGACGATTGGCTTTGCTCGACGTAATGCATCTTGCAAATGTGTTGGATTCATTGCTTCTAGATGATGGTTTGGAGGAGTGTTTAGGCCATGGCAAAACTTGGATACTTGCTGTGCAATATCCATGGGGGTGCATTAGGGCTAGAAACTTCAAGTAGTAGGCTTCCAAGGGTAATTCCAGCTGCTTTAACTTCAAGAATTCATTCATCTTCAAAGTCTGGTAGGTTGGCGGAAGGTATCGTTTGCGTATAGCATCTTTCAGCTAATCCCAAGTGACAATGGCTTCGAAAATACCTTGATATTTTCACCATTGCTTCCACCATAACCGAGCCTAGCCAACTAACTTAAGTTTGGCTATCATTGCTTGATTGGTAGAGGAAATTCCTAAAGCAGAGAAATAATCATCCATCGACTCAATCCATATCTCGGCTTCTGCTGTGACATCTATCCCTTCTCCATCAAGCTCGGGTGCCTTAATTTGCTCGAGAAGGAATTTCTTATGTTGCATGTCAGCATTCGTGGGTGCAAAAGGCGTTTGACAATCAAGCCATACCACTTAGGTTATTTTCTTTAGGATATGTCCAGGCACGCTTTTAGCAGTCCATCGAGAGACAAGTCTAAGCGACGCTGCCTAGCACTCCTATGGAATGTCACGGGGTTTGTTGCCTAGGGTTTCCTGAGTTTGCCTCGCAATGGAATGTCTGCGGCGGCGGCTGATCCCACTAGGATTGACTTGAAATTTGGGTTCCTAGTAGACAAGGTCTCCTGACAACATCCTAGCATCGGATTTTGGACATCCTACTTTACACAGAGATACCCAATCCGAAGCAGACCCATGCTGCACTTGGTTCAAAGAGAATATGAAACGAGAGGAATACGCCGCTCAATCTCTCTACCCGTAGGGCATAGTACCATCCTGGTCCCCTAAAACGGCATGAATCGGGTTCTAACCTAACCATACCTAAAGGTCGAACGACGTTAATCCTTCTGAAAAGCCTCCCAATTCTCTGGGACCACCCTGAGACCCATCGGGTTCCATCCACTTGCTTCCCTTGATAGTTTAGTTTTCTAATTAGGTCCTATCACATTTATGTGTGACATTCAAAATCGGCTTCATTAATTAAGCCTTTTAGGGAACATGGATCGTTCACATAACTTATGGCACAAACACGAAAACAGTGCAAGCAGTCCTTTTGATAAACAAGTTCCTTAACTTATTTTCCAAATAATCTTTATCTCCTACCCATACAAGAGAATTTATGTATCCCTTCTGTCCAATAGAAGTACTTGGTCCAAATCACATGGCACCATAATTTATATCCATTATCTAGAATAGGATATTCCAACGCCACAGATGTTGGGCTCATGACAGTCTACTGCTCCGTTCCAGACTTGGCAATAGGTGTCCAGAGCTCCAATGATGCCAAGTGGCCTAGGAGTGAGCCACAACTTCCGTGGTTGGACTTTTCACCACTCGAACTTCTGCTCGTGAATCGAGCAGTGCCCTTTCAGGTTGAGATGCGACATGACCTTGGAGATGATCCACCCGCATAAAATATCCTTTCTTAATTAATCCAATTAAAAATCAAGCACAATCAAGGAAATCATCCTAATATCATCTTCCAAGGAAACATTCCTTTATTTTCCATGGCAACTTGTCATTACTGACGCTTTCCAAAACACAAGTACTTGGAATAATCATCTAGATCACATCCCAATAATCAATTTAATGCAAAAGCATTTAGAATGTTATTTGATCCATCAACAAAAACGATGCTATCCTTTTCCAAACATTGCAAGAATAGTTGCGCAAACAGAAGCACTTGGAATAATCATCTAGATCACATCTCAACAATCAGTTTAATGCAAAAGCATTTAGAAGGTTATTCGATCCATCAACAAAAACAATGCTATCCTTTTCTAAACATTGCAGGAATAGTTACGATAACCTTTCCATCGCATATTTGCTCTCTTCCTTGGGATTTAAGCAATTCCATGCGAAATTTACTTAACACTTCCTCCATTCGGCTATAGTTTTCTAACTAGAAGGGAGGTTTGTCTTTATTTGTTTGATTAGTAAGAGAGGGGAGGTTTGTCTTTATTTGTTTGATTAGTAAGAGTGACTTTCTTCTTCTCCCTCTCTTCTTCTCCTTCTCTTCTTCTTCTCCTCTTTCTCTTCTTCTCTCTTACTCTTCTTCTCCCTCTCTCTCCCTCTCTTCTTCTTCTTCTTCTCTCCTTCTGTTCTTCTCCTCCTCCTTATCTTCTTCTCTCCTCTCTCTCCCACGACAGCCAAGGGGGGGGCAAGAGATGGTCTATATGCCCTTCGCTTAAGGGGGGGGGATTCTCTAAGGGTAAAGAAGTATTATTTGGGGGGGGAAAGAGAACGAGGTTGTGTCTCCTCCTTTTTTCATTACAATTTGGGGGGGGGGGGGAGAAGACGTGGAGCTGTGCATGGTTGTGGGGAGTCTAGGCCTCCCAATTGTTGTTATGCCTTTTGCGTCACCTCTCCCTCGGTCATCGTTGTCTCTGTCTTTTCCTTCCTTGGTGTCATCACATCGTCACCTTCTTTCCCCGCGTCATCACCTCCTCCCTCCTTGTGCTTGTCACTATCATCTTCTCTTTTTTTTCCCCTACCACCTGTCGATGATGATGAGGGGGGGGGGTAATTTAAAAAATTTTGAATTATCCTTAGTAAGGGGGAGGGGGAGATTCTCATGCGGCGAGGACGTTACAAGAAGGCCCAAAATCTTATGGACATGCACTTTGAAGCAGAGGAGTTACATGTCGATTGATGATGTGCAAGTTGTTTTCATTTCGTACCATCATCATTAAGTGCTTAATTGAATAACATTGCTTGTTTGTGTATACCTAGATCTTTCATATTTATTTTGGTAATTTATCATGTTTGATGATTAAATAGGTCTCACTAGAGTTTGATATTTTACAATGTGCATCAAAACATTTATTATTTTACAAATACTGTTGGTAGAGGCTATGTTTGAAGAGCTCAATAGTAATGATCTATGTATTTCTTTTGAGATTTTGCTCTTGTTGTTTGAAGGCGTCGATCCTAAACTAATTTCACTTATGCCTTTCTTTTAAGATTTTGCTCTTGTTGTTTGAAGGTGTCAACCCTAAACTAATTTCACTTATGTCTCTAGGGCTAGGCACAAACTTGTGGCTTGCATAAAGGGTGTTCTTTTTGTAACAACCCTTTTATGTGCCTTGACTACAAAGATTGTGTGGGACCCACAATAGGACCCTCAAGACGTCAAATGTGGATGGAGGACATGCCTCAACACATTTCTCCTTCTGAAGGTTATACATTGTCTTCCAAAAGTGAGTGGTTTTTATGATGCAAGTTTGTTTTTCCAGTTGAAGCTCACAGTTTGTAAGTTCTTCTTTGGCACAAGATATTAATATAGGGAGAGTCAAGAAATTCCAAGTCATTGCCATTAAAATTTTTGCATATGCAATTTTTGAGCACCGCAGGGAGGAGGTGTTGGAGAGAGGTGAGTTTAAGAGAGAGAGAATGTAGAGGAGGTGTGAGTACGAACAAGATAACATAAGGGCTTTGCAAGATGTGGAAGATGCCATACAAGATCATGAGGCCACCATGGAAGACGTTTATCAATGGGTTGAATCTAGAGAAGTTGCAGAGAGTGGGTTGCAAGTGGTTGAGAGGGGACCACAAAGATTGGAAGCTCTTTGGTATGATATGGAGGATGCATATAAAACCTCCTAGCCCTAGACATAACCTTGATCCCCATCCCAATGACAACCCTAAGGACAACCTCACCACCCTTGCGGGAAATCTCGCCTCCCCTCTAATGTTTTAACCCTTGGAAGACCAAGATGGAAAATCTAGAAAATCAAAAGCAAAAGATATTCCCAATGCAAGAGGAAGACAAAGGACAATGGCGCAATAAGACAAAGAACACAATATTAGTGAGTTTGGGAATCTCCCAATTCCCATTTTTTGAATACTAAAAAGGTAGCACCTGAATAACATGCCCATAAGTTTCTCAAAACTATATGATGTGACCTATCATTGAAAAGCACTTAAAAAATGGAATCTATTGAGTAACAAAGCACTCAATTTGGAGTTATAGTGTTCAAGTTATGACAAATCCAAAGATTTGACCACGTGTCCCAAACTTATGATAGATTCCCATATTTCCAAATATGGTGTTAAAGGCACAATAAGGAAAATTTGAAGACACAAAGCATGGGAAAAGCCTAAATGTAAAAGCAAGGCACACACGAATAAGTGTACTTTAATATTTTTGCAAAAAGAGCACCAAAGACTTTGTAATTCATTTTGTAAAAGAGCACCAGACTCTCTCCTGTGCAATTTGTAAAGAATGAGAGGCATGGGTTAAGGCCAATGCTAATAGAAAGGAGGAGTGAAGAGAGTAGAGGAATGGTAGACCAAAAATGGGACAAAGGCTAGACAAAAAATGGGATGGCCACCCAAGGAGGGGATAGAGCATGCATAAAAGTCAAAAAGTGAATGAAGAAGCTCATTCTTGGTGTGTTGCCAAACTTGTTTTCTTCTTGCTTCTTGCTCTTGATCCCTTATTGTGCATGAGAGAGGGAGTGTGTGAGAGGAAGAGTATGTATGTGAGAGAGTGAGGGACCATGGAGAAGCTTTTATTCTTCTTTCTTCTTCATCATCTTCTTCTCTTCTCCTTTCTTGCACCCATGGCTATGGAGGTCAAAGCTTGGAGCTTGGAGATGGAGCTTCCTTAAGAGCACATCTTAAATTGTGGAGGTACCAATGGATTCATTAGAGGAAGAAACTCAATCGGATTCAAAAGTAAGTTCACTACATTTGTGTGTGGAAGAGTGTAGATAGTCATGTGAGAGGTGGCCAGAACTCTTAGCTTGAAATGCTTGAAGCAATAAGTGGTCTATTCTTGACAATGTGCTTGCAAGAGTAGCAACACTTTGATTCCATTTTTTCAAGAGCAACAAATTCAAGCTTGAGTGCTTGCACGCTCCAAATCGAGTGACAAAGTAGGTGTTTATCTCCAAAATGGCACTTGGTTTTAGGTTAGAAGTGAGGCAGTCAAAGGCCATTCGATCTCTCTTATGGATTAGTTTAGGATTACAAAGTTTTTTGTGCATTGGTTAGAATAGGAGAAGTGCATTTTGATTAAATTTGAGACATTAATATTTGGGAAATAAGGAAAAAGAAGGAAAAGATAAGTCTCTATATAACAAAGAAACAAGGGGACATAGAAAGAAAAGAAAAAGGGTTTTTATGTTTGGGAAGGAAAATAGAGAGTAAGGGGAGAAAGGGAGAATAGAAAATGTGAAAAGGGGGAAGAGAGAGCTCATTTGCACACTATGAGATTGAGAGAGAGCTATTGAGAGAGGGACAAAGAGCTACATGTCTAGAGGCAATAGTAGTAGTAATCCTTGGCATTGTCACATTCCAGCACTCTAGGTATGCCATAAGTCTTCATTGATGTTTGTGGCATTGAGTCAGAACCCTAGGTGCATTGTAGGTGTGCATCAAATAAATAAAATCAATACTTGTGTCATTCGTTGCTTTTCTTGTGCCACTTGAATGGCGACCACTGGCCTTGAACAACCAAATTCCTATCAATCTCGGACGTTCGAGTCACTTAAGTCCCCTCAGATGTCCAACTTGGACAAGAGTCCACTTGGACTCGAACTATCTTTTAGGCCTTATATGGAACCTCAGCCTCAGACAACTAACTCAAATGCTTGGATGGGAACCCCTCATCCAAGTCTGAGTTGACCACTCGAACGACCACTTTTCTTTAAAAGCCCACTCGGATGGTCAAATCTGAGACTGAGACAACTGATTCTAGGACGTAGATGAGTTGTCTAAAGCACCAAATTTGACCATTTTTATCATTCCAAGACTTGTTAGGGCCTATAGCTAGTTGTCCAATAACCTAGGTTAAAATCTAGACCAATAGATGAGATCATAGGGTTGTTTTTATACTCAAAAATTTGATCTTACAATCCAAGAATGTGGCTGAAATAATTGACCATTGACCACTTATCCCTAATAGAGACCTAAGTTGACCATGTCGATTGAACACCCATCAAACCATCTATCAAGACCCACAAAGGACCCAAAATTGACTGCTATGAGTAATGACGATCCACACAAAAAAGCTACAACAACATGGAACTAATTGGATGTGATTGGCTTTATCGAAGGTTACACTCTCCATTGTAGACACTTAAGCACATGTGAAAGATGGAAACCTAATTTTGCACAATTCACATCGAATCGCACTACTCAAGCATATAAGTGTGTGTACATTTGCAAAATTGATTGGATTAACAAGGAACACACTAAAGGGGTTAAGCTAAAATGAACCCACCAATAGAAAATATAACCTTGGGAACCAAATGGGTGACCCAAGACACCATAAACAAAGATCTAGGAAGATAGAATCACAAGATTGTTGAGGGAAGTAAGGATTGGCTAGGATTAGAGACACATCTTTAGCCGGCCTAGTCAACCTCATAGAAATACTAGTGGTTCAAGAGACAACTACCATGGCAAGCACCAGCTTGAATAAGAATGTCCTTGACCTCGACCTTGACCTTCATGTGGCAGGGTACCTGAATGGCATTCAACAACTTTGTTGAAATATGGATCTAGGACATGGCCATGCGGAAGCTATGGAGGTTGAAAGATGAAGACCAAACTCATGAAGACATAGACACAGACAATACTAGCTGTCACACAAGTGAATTAGGTTCCAAGATTGAGACTTGGACTCATAAACACAATCTTGTGTGTGGATAATGACATAGACACTTTACTGAAAAGAAAAGAGTACTGTCATATCATTAAAGAAAAGGAAGCAAGTACAATGCTTTATAGGAAAGTCTAGGTAGCACATCCTCCTACTGTGCTTATGGGATTCTTATCCTAAGCCCTCATTGCTCCATCTAAAGAGACTGAAGTAGGTGTGATTGCAAATATCTTAACACCCCTTCTCAATCACAACGAGAAGTACAAAGCATGTAGAGGCTTTAGTGAAAGCAGCACCTGCAAAGTGTGGGCACACCATCAACATGGCAAAACACCAAAGGCTATCGCAAAAAAAAAAAGAAGGCTAAGTGTGGGTACAATAAACATGGTGGACATCCAGAGGCTGTAACAGGGGCCTCAAAAAGTGTATAGAGGCTGTAGTAGAAGGCTACATGAGGAGTTTACAAGCTTATGTCAAAAGCATTAGGGCTAAGCAATAAAAGGCTAAAAAAGTGTATTAGAATAGAAGGATTGCTGAGGTTTTTCCTTCTCGTGGTGGTCTTCTTCTTCTTCTTCTTCTTTTGCTCCATGGTCTTCTTCTTCTTTAATAGCAACTAGATAGGCCTTTTGGGATCTCTTTCTGGCATGGAAAAACTTCTCGGTGTATCTGGTCCTTTTGCAAAAATCACAGAAAAGCTGGTCCTTCTTGCCTTAGTACCTGTTGCCAATATATAATGCTTGTTCATCTCTAGAGGTGCTTGGTTCTTCTTTAGTTTTTAGCTTCTTTTCCTCATCTGACAATGATGCCTGGATATCAACAAGCTTAGGGTTTGGAATATTGATTAAGGTTGTTGATACATTATTATATTCAAGAGGTAAACTTTTAAGCAGAACACCAATGCAAACATATTCTTCCATTTTAATGTTGATTCCTGTAAGCTAGGTTAGAAGTCCTTCCATGTAATTTAGATGTGTGGCAAGTAATGTGCTGGACTTCATGTCAAGCCTGAAAAATTCAATCAAGAGACCATACTTTGATGACTTAGAACTGTGGACCAAACAAAGTGTCAAGTCGCTTCCATGTATCATGTGAAGTATTGCAAGTATCCACATGGTGGATATAGCTGTTGTCTAGCTCCAGTTTGATAGTGGCATGGTCCTTATCATCATTCTTTTGCCAAGTGACTACCAAGTCTGCATCACGAGGTTTCTTTTCTTTTCCACTTGTGATGGCCCAGAGACCCTTCTTCATTAGGACAAGCTTGATGCAGGTCTGCCAGGTGTGAAACCTGACCCCCTCAAAGTGAACTATCGAAGAGTCCTTGCCCATGTTGGAGTTGTAGGGATAGCAGCAAATCAGCTCTAAAATTCTTAGATTTTAGCAGTAGAAGAAATGATCTTGAATGTACTAACAAGCACAAGTGCCAAGAAAGCACTAAGTGACTAGTATCAAGACATACTTATGGAGCCAGATGCTTGAGAGATCTTCAAATATTCAATGAATCTTCAAGAACTTCTAGAATCTTCAATGTTGTATTCCCCTCCTTGATTTGATGGTGGAGTAGCCCAAAAAAAAATCTCAAATCTAATGTAAGCCAAAGCTGACATGAGTGACAAGAGACACTGGATATGTGTCAAGAGACACTATGCTTGACTCTTCTTGAAATGCTTGCAAATCTGCTAAGAACTCCCTTCCTCAATGATTTTATGGGTAATCAGTGGATTTGAGTGGTGGTATCTTGGTCTACGTGGCAGGAATGAGAGAATGAAGTAAACTTGAAGCTTTTGAGAAGTTGGCTATGGCTGCCAACTCTAGGGTTTCTGGGCAGCCTTGATTTTTCTGCTCGTGTAGCTCGTGGACATAATTATTTTGAATAAGACTTTATGGGAAGGAAGATTGGGTAATGAGCTTTAGTTTCCCTATGGATGTTGGATAAATCACAGCACGCAGAGGCAGCATGGACTATACGATCAAAATATGGCACAAAATGGGTAGTGACCTCCAATTTTTGTAATGTTGGGCATATAGATTAGCAATGTCGAGTTATGACATGACAAGGAGCTATGTCAGGAGTAGAAAAACATTTTCTTAGAAGAGAGCTTGTGAAAATATTGCTTGGATGTAGAGATCCAACTCCTCCAAGTGAGTAGGGTCTTGTCTGGCTATGGCAACCATTAAAGCTTCACTGAAGGTAGAGTGAAAATTGGAACCATGAGTTGACCTAAGGTTAGGAGAAGCTGGAAGAGCAGAGAGAAGAGCTAAGGCCATGCCTAACTAGGCTCTAATACCATGTTGAAAATGGATATAGGACATGGCAATGCGGAAGCTATGGAGGTTGAAAGATGAAGACCAAACTCATGAAGATATAGACATAGACAAGACTAACTGTCACACAAGTGAATTAGGTTCCAAGATTGAGACTTGGGCTCATAAACACAATCTTGTGTGTGGATAATGACATAGACACTTTACTGAAAAGAAAAGAGTACTATCATATCATTAAAGAAAAGGAAGCAAGTACAATCCTTTATAGGAAAGTCTAGGTAGCACATCCTCCCACTATGCTTATGGGAATCTTGTCCTGAGCCCTCACTGCTCCATCTAAAGAGACTAAAACAGTTGTGATTGTAAATATCTCAAAAAATTTATCATTCGATATGACCAGCAGACAAGTATAATGCATCAAGAAAGACCTGCGAGCTGATATCATAGTTGATCTTGAGGAGGAGAGAAGGCTAGGATGGATTGCATTGTAGCACACAATAGGCTATAACCAAAAGTAAAGCGCTCAGAGGTTGTGCCAGGAGAGAGAGCTCAATGAGTTTCAGTGGATCCTAACCATATCAAGTAGAAATAGAACCAAAGGCAATGCTAATAGGGAGAGAGCCTTATAAGACAACCTTACAATGAACGAGCTACTCACAAAACAATTACTAGATAATACCAGGACCGAGCGAAATGGGGCAGTCTTGGCAGCATCATTGCTAGTTGGGTTGGGAGTCACCCCAAATACCAAGAGCCAAATGAAGATACCCATAGTGTCCAAGCAACTTAATAAATATCAGGTAGGCAATGACTCCTATTGCTTCATTGAGCAGTTTGAGTAGGTATGTGTGAGGCTAACAACCTCATGGACAAGGCTCAATGAGCATAAGCATTTGATTCTTGCTTGGGAGACAAGGGACAGAATCGGTTTACCAATCTAGATAATGCCAAATGCAATAACTTCACCCATCTAAAGGCTCTGCATCAAGAGATTCTTAGAGGAAGGATACTCTGATAACCTTATTGTTAAGATGATGAATGTTAGCCAAAAAGACAAAGAGAACATATGAGACTATGTCACACATGTGAGAAGTCTTTACAAGAGGACACCTGTAACAGTTAAGAGACCCAATGAGAGAGCAATCTTTGCCATATTCATTAACGAGATATGCAACAAAGAACTCTATAAGGCCTTAGTGAGCAACTCAAACCTACAAAGGGATGTGCTTGCAAGAGCCTTTGAGGAGGCCATATGGGTGGATAACTTCCTCAGAGAGAGAAGCTCTAGGGCTATGCAACAAGGGAGCAACACATTTAGAAATGCTAATAGAATTGCAACACTTAGTAAACAAGCAGCCTCCAACGAGCAAGATAAAGGAAAGAGTGTTGACAAGACCCACGAAATAGTTGAGCTCAAGTTTGAGTTGACTAGACTATATGAGTCAATATGAAGGCTAGTATGATCTCACATGTAGTGTGTACATTATGGAGGGGACCACCTACCATCTAAATGTCCCAATCCTACATCTTGGCCTTGTGCCAACTACAAAAGATTCGTGCATGATGCGATGAACTATTGATTGCTAAGACAATTGCCATACCAACAACCCTACGCTCAACCATACTATCCAAGAGTTAGGCAGCATTATTTTGGAAGGGGAGCCCTTTGGCTCTACCCGCACCTAACGATTCAAAGCCAACCACTCGATATCAACCCAACATGAATCCCTACACCATTAGGACCTATACTGACATGTCCACCAAGCAACACTCCTGTGTGCACTTTGTAGAGGAACCATTGAAGGAAGAATGATATGTGAACCCTTATATCTCTTGTGATGAGGAGGGAAGACCCATATTGATGGACTTTAGGCTTGTGTTGCTCATGGATTTAGGCAAAGGAAGTGGTAGAGTCCTAGGAGGAGGTCAAAACCGTGAGCCCATAACATGTGTCCATCTAGGGAATATCTCATCTCATTACCCTAGAGGAGCAAGAAAATAGAGAGAAGGTTGACTTGAGGTTCCCCAAATGCAGAGTTACACACCTTTTCACTGATTGCCCTAAGTGGAAACCTTCCACTAGCTCAGCAATCGTACCATAAATGCCACTCAAACTCTTTTTTGTTGAGTTGCCTCACAACAATGCCACACCTATTCTCATAAATGTCATGACATGAGCCCAAACAAAGTAGGCTGATATCTCATTTCTTGGACCTATCAACCCTAGATGTAGCCTCTGTAGGGAAGAAGAGCCACTGAAGGAGAAAAAAAAGGACGGATGCAAAAATAACACTTAAAGCAAAGAGTGTGACCACCTTAACAAAGGGAAAGTAGGTTACTGATGCATAGGTAGAAATGTCTACTCTCAAGACGAGGGAGAAGGAAAGTGCTAAGGTTGTAGAGTAACATGACCCCAACCAACAACTAAAGGCTGTGCATAAGGTTGAGGAATGGATAAAGGAAGCACAAGCTCACTTGCAAGATGCCAAACCTATCATTGAGGGTGAGATCAATGAAATCTTAACCATGAGCCCACGAGTCTCTCCCACATACCCCGTGGTGCACTGTGCTCATGCTAGTGAAACTAGGAGTTGGATCTAAGCCTGCAGTGTTGTCCCACACTTAAGGACCCAGTTCATGCATCATTGTTGGTGCAGTGCGCGGCTTAGGGAGACAAGTCTGGAAGTCCTACCCTTGAGGTCCTCCAAGCATGAAGTGGGAAATGGGGTTAGGTAAAAAATCATGGGTGCAGTGACTGTGGCACTCGAATAATTTCAAGGACTTGGTCTTTTTCTTTTCTTACTTTTTCTTTGTTTTCTTCTTTTCTTTTTCTCTTCTCTTTTTTTTTAATAGATAAACACAATCGGCATCATAGATATAAGGGTGCTCTTAGGTTGTACGCAGGTCCTCTTCTGATGATGCAAGACGGGGTGGCATAAGGGATTTTCTCAAAAAGGCATGGCTTTGCATGTAACTCTTGAGATTAGCCCTGATAGTTGGAGGTGTGGTTGACAAAAAGGGGTGTCCATACCTCATAAACTGGCTATTGTTCATGTCTTCGAGCACCTTCACACAAAAAGAGGGCAACAATGTAGCCCTCATCATTGGCCGTGGGCCATGGCACAACTATCTATTCCTAGGTTGAGATAAAAAAAGAGTGGAGGTAGGTGGGCCTCCTCGACTACTCGTTTTTGCTTTAGTAGAGACCTAATGGTCCTAAGGTAATTACAAGTAGCATGATTGAAGGACGGATGTCTCCTTCCTTGAAGGTTAGGCACTCCTCAGGATTCTCTTCATTGGCATTGTAGATCTTGGGGAAGTCATACCTACCATGCTCCTCCCTATTGTAATCCACTCCGTGCCTGTGAGGGTAGGGCATGTAGATAGGATTGTTCCTTTCTTCAGGGAGTGTGCCATAGAATGTCATCCATGCATCAAGGTTCGTATCCCAGATCCTTTTCTGCCACTTGGGATGTGCTTCATAGCCTTGGAACATCTTAGGAATTTGGTACACCTTGTCCTGCCAATATTTTGGAACTTTCCACCTCCATTGAGTGATAACTATGCTCTGATCCGTGACCCATCGATTTGCCAAGTTGTTGGTCATTTGAATTATGTTGTCCACTATTTCCACTGGTAGGACTCAGTCTAGGGCCCGTGGGTAGAGAAATGATAGCTCGAAGGGCCGGGTTTGGAGTTCTCCTTACTCCCAAATACTCAGTTCCTAGGGCCAATTGGAAGGATAGAAATCCTCTCGTTGTGGCAAGGGCTCTTTAGGAAGTTTTTGGGGTTGCATTCTAGCTCTCTACTACGCTTGGTCCACCAATTCTCGTCTTCTTCTTTAAGCTACAATGATGTGCTTAGGTACTTGGCTACCTTCTAGATCTTCTTGGGGTACATCTGGCAGTAGTGGGCTAAGCTCTCAAGCATATTGCTCTTCTCATAGCTCCTGCTCAAAGTCCGGCCCTTCCTTTGGCAGTTGCTCTTATGGGGTTGAAGATAGGGGTGGATGCAGCTACTCTTGCTCTTCAAAACCTAGCTCCTTCAGCTCATCAGTGGAAACGCCAGCTTGCCTCAAATACTAGCATTGTTGTCTTCTCAATAGGTTGGTGCGAGTTGGGAGAGCAAGCTCTTGTAGGCCATATTTCAGGCCTCAGGTGGTCAATTCTAACTTCCTTCTTGTCCTCACAATGGAATCCTCATTGTCCGCTTGCATTAAATGGAGCACTATGCTTAAGAAGGCTTGTTGTTGTGCCTCTGAAATTGCTTTTGCGGCTTTGGCTCTGGCCTCTACCAACACCCACTCACATTTCACTTGTTGCAAATCAGAGTTGGAAGCATGAGAGAGTGTGCACAAAGGGAGAGAGAGAGCTCAAGTACAAGAATAAGATCTTGTTTAGTTAGTTGTTCAAGGTACAACTAGTACACAATCCTCTATAGTGAATATGTGCTTTAGGCTATTTATATAGCCTCTAGAGGAGTTAGGGTTAGGGTTAGGGTTTCCCCTTGCTCCCCTGTCCTCTAGTCCATTTACACCCAGCTACCCTTATCCTCTCCAGTATAAGGAGAGTTTCCATGCTTATTTCTCAACACCCCCCTCAATGCCAGGTGGCATTGGATACAACATGATAGGATGCCCCCCCTTAATCCATAATGAGATGCCTTTATAAATCAAGCTACAAAAGAAGGTTATAGATAGAGAGTATTACAATACTCAAAAGAGTCAATCATCTGTGGATTGGGAGGCAAAGTTGGCCTCCAATTCCTTAGGTACTTTTGGAACACTGGGATACTTACTAGTGATATGCCCGATCTTTTTTCACTTATTGCACTTCATTTTGTTAGGATATTTCTTCCAAAAATTGCTTACAATATGCCCTTTTTTGTGATCGAAGGAGCACTTAGTAGAAGCGGTATGGACTAACACTTGCTCACGAGAAGTAAATGATGAAGTCCCTTCAGTATGGTTTCTCTTCTCTTCATCCAAGCAAGACTGGATGGTACTTGCCAAGGTTGAGTTCAGGATATTAGTTAGGGTAGTCATAAGGGTTGGAAAAACCTTCTTTACAGACTTCAAAAAGGATGACAATGGCATCTTCATCATAAATGGGTGCTTGAACAGAGGCCAGTTGTGCCATAAGCCTCTTCATATGTGAAATAAACTTCCTTAGATCTTCTCTCTGTTTGTAATCCAAGCTAAAAAACTCAATCTTCAAAAAGATATTGGATTTCTTCCCTATAGCACCGTAGATCCTTTCAAGTTCATTCCACTTCTCCTTGACAGTGGAAAGTTGTTCAATATGATGAATTAAAGATTCATCTAAATGAAGCATGATGATAGCCTAGGCCCTTTCATCATCTTCTACATCAAAGGGATTGGATGGGTCAATAACTTTGGTGCCTTTTATGAAGTGCTAGTAGCCTCTTTCCATCATTTTGTATTTTACTAGGACTTGCCAAGGATGGAAATCATTTCCATTGAACTTGTAAATTTGAGGCTGTATAGGCCATGGCCATTATAGGAAGGACTTACCTATTGCCTTAAGTAATGGCAATGTATAGTCCTTTACAGGTGGCCAAGTACAACCAAATAGCAAAATTGATAGCCTTACAAATTATAACCAACTTTTAAAGTTGTAGAGTTGAAAACGATTGGAAGTCATACATATGCAATATCTCAAGATAGGATTTAGGAGGTCCTGTTCTTCAAACAACCCTTGATTTAAGCTTTACTATTTTCCTAGTTTTCAACGAGGGACTTCAGGCTCTTCCTAATAATGTGGCCTATTAGAGGAGTTCTTGGTGGAGCACAGCTCATCAATCAACTCTATGCTATGGGATGAATCAGAGGAGAGTACAATAACACTCATATCTTTGATTTACCAGGAGCAAACAATATGGAGCGTCAGTTGAATGCATCAATAGTGCTAAGAAGCACTCTTACCAACATCCATTCTAGTACTCATAATGTAGGTTGATCTTTACAAGCTTAATATTCTCCATGGAATGAGAAGTACTCTATATTTAAGCTCATAGGGTAGTAACAAGGCTTGAAAAGTGATTTTCAATTATTAAAATCACTACTGATAATGCCCAAGTTGAGAAACAATTTAAAAAAATGAAAAATGAGTGAGCTTGAAGCTCCCTGGCTATGGCTGCTAGAAACCATGCAGTTAGGGTTTGCCTCTGTGTGGCTAGCAGAGAAGGAATTTTGTCAAACCCTTTTAGGGTTTGGAAGCCCACTTGGGGGGCTAGCATTGCCCTAAGAAGCCCACCATGATTGCGCCTTCTGCAGTGCGTGCAGTAGTATAAATTGATCTTGACCCAGATCTGTCTCTGTGTTTTTTACAATGCCGCCTTCTGATGTGGACAATGTTGATGTTTCACATGATAAGCAGCTGTGCCAGGAGCCGAGGCACAAATTCCCAAAAGAATGCCATGCAAGATATAGGCTCCTTTGTTCTAACCAAGCCCTCCAAGGTTAGGGGGTCAAGGTTTGGCTATGGAGGTAAGAAGGAAAAGATGGAGATAGTGAATGCTCATGTGCACTTAGTGAAGATGAGGATAGAGGAAGCTGAATGGATTTGAGGAGGCTCTAATACCATGTTGCAAATTAGAGTTGGAAGCATGAGAGAGTGTGCACAAGAGGAAGAGAGAGAGCTCAAGTACAATAATAAGATCTTGTTTAGTCAGTTGTTCAAGGTACAAATAGTACACTCTCCTCTACAGTGAGTATGTACTTTAGGCTGTTTATATAGCCTTTGGAGGAGTTAGGGTTAGGGTTTCCCCTCGCTCCCTTATCCTCCAATCCATTTACGCCTAGCTACCCTTATCCTCTCTAGTATAAGGAGAGTTCCCATGCTTATTTCTCAACATTGCTATGGCCAAGTGCTCGACAAGTTATTGCACCCCCATTTGAAGTTGTGCTCTTCCCACTATTTAACTCTCTCTTCCAACTTCTCCTTGCCCTTCTCATGATGCTTTGAGACAACATCATCACCACCTGTTGTTGTTCATTCCATGCTTCTAGCATGTGTATTTTTTCCTTGTTCTAACAATTCAATTGCTCCTCAGCTATCTTTTGGGCTTGTTGCGCCACGGAGAGATGCATGGAAAATTCCGATAGTCTTTTGGATAGATCTTCATTCCTCTAGGAGTGGGCTTCTTAGTTTCCTTCTTGCCACTATCTTTCAAATTCAGCCATGGTTTTTATCTCCTCCACCTCCCGTTATGGGTTCTTTAGCTCCTCCTATAGCCCTTGGGTTGCTTCCTCGATGGCTTTTTCCCTCTCTTTCTCCAAGCATTTGATTTCCCTTTCCAATCTCCCTTGTTCCTCCAACTCAAGGGAAGTCCTCTTTTTCAAGTCTTTTATTTCTTTCTGATATCTTTATGCCCTCTCTTCTATTGCAGCCTCTAGCTCCTCTGTAGCCTCCACGATGCTTTTCATATTCCCTTGCAGCTCTTCACCTAACTTTGCTAGTTCCTCATTACGTTGCTCCATGCTTATGAAGTTCTATTTCTCCTTAGCCCACCTTGCTTCCCACTTTCCTTATTCTCTTTTCTTTGCTTCAAGCTAGTCTTTTTGCTCTTGGATTTCCCATTGATGCTTTGCTGCCTGGTGGGTTGCTTCCAACTTGAGTGTTGTTGAGGCTTCTCTTTCAATCTCCAGCTTGGCTACTACCGCTCTCTTCTCCTCCTTGGCCTTTTCTAGCTATGCTAGGAGCTCTTTTGTCTCTTTCTCTTTCGCCTCTTTCTCTGTTTTTCTTTTCTTCTCAACTCTTTTGCCTCTTTCTCTCTTTTTCTTTTTCTCTCATCTTTGGCCCTCTTGGACTCTCTTTGGGCCTCTTCAGCTTGATTTGTTCCTTGTTTGTCATTGTTTCTTTTATTTTATTATGTGGCTTTGATGGGGTTCCCTTCTTTGGCACCTCGGGCTCTCTCTAGCCGAATTGTGTCTCTTGCTCTTCCCTATCATTTATAGTCCTCTCATTGGACTGCTCCTGCTATGGTGCGGAAATTGGTTAGGGGTCTCCCCTACTTCCTCTTCACCTCCTTTTGTGTCCTTTAGGGCCTCTTGATGATGAGCGTTAATACTCCACCGAGCCTGATGGTGGATGCCTTGGAGGGGGACTTTTTCTAGGCTAACCTTGCTGTGGAGGCCGAGGATTCCCCTCTTGCTACTACCGTGCCTGTGGTCAAGACTTTTTCTTTCACATGAAGGTGTTCCAATCCACCTCATCTAGGGATTCAGCTGCAATGCTTTCTAGCAATGGTACCCCAATTCTATTCATTAAGGCATTGTACCTTTGACTGGAGAAGAGGGTATGAACCATCTTTGCATGTAGTTGGATTTTAGGATTTGGGATGTCTACCAATCTTATCCCATCCACTGTGTGCATGCCAGCCTTGCTCATCCCCAACATGCTATACATATCCCTCTTTGGGCATCTCTCTATCCTGCTAGCCAAACCTAGGGCCTTCTCCACCATTGCAGGGCTCAATTCCACCTCTACTTGGTGGGATTCTTCCCCTTTTCTAATCATCTCACCATGCCACAGTTTCTTTTGGTATTGAAACTCCTCAGAAATTCTGTGTACTTGCTGTAATCAACTGCCAGCCCAACCTTCTCTACATACTTCTGTAGGCTGCATTGGTCCACGAGTTATTTTATGGGAAGCTCTTCCATGGTGGCATCTTCTAGGTTTAGGGTGTGCTTGAATGTGAACTGGCTATAACCCCTCGTTTCTACCGTCAAGTTGTACTTTGATTGCTCTTCCTCCATGAATAGGAGATTGCTACCTTTATCTTGCCCTGCCATTTTAGGTTCCTATCACATATCATGGCCCACCATTAGTTTCAAAGAGGTAGATATAACATACATGAAAGCTTTTTGAGAATGTGAAATGCTTAAGTATAGAGTAGCGTTTCCACTTCAAGCAATCCACACACTTCAAAAGTATCCATGATAATTTTTCCACATTCTAAGTCTTGTCATTTCAACATTGATTGATGCTTAAGGCATGCTTGTTTTCTTTTTTTCCAATTTTGTTTTTATGCTTGTTTCCTTTCCACCTTACCCCCTCCCTCCCCCGGGAATGTTTTGAATCATTCCTAGGATTGGAGAGCAAAGGGCTAAGGGTGTTTAGGCACCTTTGGGCGGGACATGCCCTTATAGAAGCGAGGCATATAATTGTGGGTTATATTCCAAGGGAGCATGGCTGTCCATATCGTGTGCTTTGGTGCCTACATGCGTAATATAGGTTAAGACATCAGTAATAAGATCACCAGAGTTGATCCTACTAGCAATGTGTAGCTCTTTGTCAGTAAGGACACAATCTAGGTAAGGGTGGCTCATGACATCATCTTCCAATGATTGATTGTTGCGAGTGATGGCCAACGCCCTAAAAGAGGTAGGACTACGTAAGTGGGAACATACTCGAAGGTTTTAATGGCTCACCGCTACTTAGCATTGGTCATAATTTAGCAGTCTTCTTGTTCCCACTGAAGTCGAAGAGTGTACCATTTTTGTAAGAAAGAGGAGTCATTGTGGCAGAGAGTTGCTTCGACTGCAGAATTTCTTGGTCTATGGCAAGGAATTTACTCTTGACATAAGATGTTATTTGGCATTGTTTGTGGGCTTATTCAATGGAGAGCTTAGTGGCAATGAGTTCCTCGACTCTGCTTGGGTAGTTTTGACAAATACGAATTCAAATTCCTCCCATGAGCAGGGTAGCATTCGCACTTTCACTGCTAAAGGCTTGTCTAAAAGGCCTAAGTCCACATCCAATTGTAACTCTTAGCAAGCATGGTAAATGTGGCATCCAAGTGTCTGAGGCAGGCAATCAAGTCATCGCCTATATTCTCATCAGCTAGGTTGGTAGCCAAGGTTAGAATGGATCTCCGCTACTAAGAGGGTCTAAGCGTGGCAGGTGGGTGAGGTTTGGTAAGGTTGGATAGTCCCGCAGCTGTCAGGTGTAGCTCTGGTTGTGATTCTGGTGGTGGTGCACTAGGGGTGGCCCGTGCGGTGGGTGGCATGCTATCAAATGCTTGTGCGTTGGTTGGGGTACTAGCAAGTCGAGGTTGAGGTGGCTTAGGAGTAGCAGGTTGTGATTTGGGTCGATAGACTTGTTGATTGTGATGGATCTAGGTTTTGGAGGGGTAATAGGCCCTATAGCTAGGGGCTTTTGTGGCATTCATATTTGATTCGTGTTGATGCTTCATGTGGTCAATTCAACTTGAGGGCGGTGATTGGGTTGAGTGCTTGGCCGTTGGGGATTTAGGTAACCAAATCTAGGTATTACCCTCGTAATAACCTTGCGCTTGCAAATAAGGTCTTGGGGACCCATTGTGGCTTGACCATTCATCGAGGTCTATAATTTCCTTTTGCACCTCCTAGGTTTCGAGGGAAGGTTCCTAGCCTTATGAGTTCATGGTTGGATGCTCCTAGGTGGTAGTTTTTGATGTTTTGGTACCCATTTGAACTAGTGTTCAAGGGTTTTAGCCTCATGGTTGGCTTTTTGGTGGTGCTAAGGTTCGGCATGGGGTGAGAATCAGTGGATGTGTGGGGGGGTAGTACTTTTTGATATGGCTGCCATTGAAGAAGCCTATGCCCTCACCTTCTAGGGTTTCGAGTTCTACATTACTGGTCCGCGACTTATGGTGCAAACTTGGAAGGGTCCTAACCCCCTAAACTTCATTTTTTGCTTATGTCCCTTGACCGAGTACAATAGTACCAAGTCACCTCACGTGAAATTGTGTTGCTTCATATGCTTGTCAAAATAGCTCTTGCATTATGCCTTTTCACAAATCAACACATGGGTAGCTAGAAGTCGAGTTTTCGACAATCGTTCTAGCTCAACTAAATGTTGTGTCCATGCTTCCTTTCCTTCCCATCTTTCTTGAATAGCGATTCTCAAGCTAGGAATGAAGAATTTTACGGGTAGAATTGACTCTGTTCTGTAGGTCAACGTGAAGAGGGTCTATCCCATAGCTGTTTATAGGCTGTCTGATAGGCCCATAAAGCTTCCATTAGCTTGTTATCACAATTTTTATGCAAAGTAGAGACTACCTTGCTTAGGACGTTTACCAAAATCTTATTTGTTGACTCCTCTTGGCCATTTGCTTGAGGATAATATGGTGAGGATTTCCAATGGATGATCAGAAAGGTGGACAGGAGATGAGCAATCACCTCATTGATGAAATGTGTGCCTTGATCATTGACAAGCTCGATGGGGCAGTCAAATCGAGAGATTACCTACTCCCATAAAAACTTAACAGTGGTTCATGTGTCATTATTGCAGGTGGCTCGAGTTCCATCCACTTCATGAGATACTCAGTGGGCAACAATGATGTATTTGGCTTGTGAATATTGAGCTGCAAGACTGATAGGCCCAATGAAGTCAATCTTGTGGAAAATCAGAGTTGGAAGCACAAAGCACAAGAGTGTGCACAACAGGGAGAGAGAGAGCTCAAGTCCAAGAAGAAGATCTTGCTTAGTAAGTTATTCAAAGGTACAACTAGTACACTCTCCTCAATTGTGAGGGTGTGCTTTAGATAGTTTATATAGCCTCTGGAGAAGTTAGGGTTAGGGTTTACCCTTGCTCCCCTATCCTCCAATTCATTTACACCTAGCTACCCTTATCCTCTCTAGTATAAGGAGAGTTCACATGCTTACTTCTCAACAAATCCCCCATTTCTCGAATGGTTTTCATGCTATAATGGGGCTTAGCTCCATTTTGTCCTTGTTGCGAACTAGCTCTGTTGGCACTCATCACAATATTTCACAAATTGTACCACATTTGGAAAGAGTGTGGGCCACCACAATTGAGACTATAACACCTTGCGGGCTGTCGTATCTCCATTGAAGTGTCCTCCTACAATTACGTTGTGTGCCTTAGATACTACGTCATGTATTTCATGTTCACACATGCACCTCCGCAGCAATCTCTCTTGCCCTAGCCTATACTGTTGGCCTACTATTAACTGATAGGGTTGGATCTTGAGAATGAGCTGCCTTAGTCGGGCCTTCTCTATGGGTCAATTAGGTAATCCACACTCCAACACTTGGACAATGTCATCTGCCTAGTATGGCATCAAGTCGGCTCTAAACAAATCTCTTTCACTAGATAGGTCGAATAGGTGTGTGTTTGGCAATTTGTCTCCAATGTCCTATCCTAGCGTCTTCTCCCATGGGTATGCAGGACATATGATCAGCCATATAATGTTTTTTTCCCTTGTGCACAACAACAAAGAAGTCAAATTCGAGAAGCAAAAGTAACCATTGCACTGTGTGTGCTGTAGCACAGATTTTGTTTACTAATACAGCAAGGCTTGATGGTCAACAAAAAAAATAAAGGGCGTAGCCATAAGGTAATGTTGAAATTTATTCATAGCAAACACCATGGCTAACCCCTCTTGTTTGGTTGTGAAATAGTTCTTTTTTGTATCTGTGAGTTGTCTGATAGCAAAGCTCAGTGGATCATTAGGGCCAAAAACGCTTCAAAAATGGCACTTGTAAGAAAGTGATTAAGTTGCTAATTAGTTGAGGTTTAGGAAGAATAAAACCTCTAAATTTGGTTGTCCAGATGTGATTAATGAGAGAATATTTGGTTCATTGAAGAGGTCGGCCATTAATTGCCCTCATCTTTTAATCCGGGTCAGGGGTCACCTTTTCAGCCGTTTGTTGTCTTGGAACTCGAGAGATTTTGTATTTTCGAGATTTTCGTACGAACTTTGCATTTGATTGCTCCCGTGTTTTCTTTCTATACACTATTCTCTTTTACCATTCCTTTTGCTGCACTTGCTTTCTATCACTGTGAGATTCTTGCTCGGTTCATTTGCCAGAATGTCTAGCAATACTACTTCAAATAACACAGGCGCAAGCACACGTAAATACAAGCTATCTATTCAGCTAGATCCGACTTACACATCTTGGAGAAGTATACATCATCGAGTATTGATAGATGAGATTGAAGCCAATAGGTTGTGAACACAAGGAATGAAGCATATAGATTTGTGGGTGGATGGAAATATCTATCCCAGGGATCCTTCTACAGGTAAACCACCTCCTTTTTTGAATGTCCATGACTATATAAGATATGCTGGAGAAGGTTACAATGGAATGCTTGGCTACTGTATGAGGTTATACTCTGCATCTTACACATATATAGCTCAAGTGCACGAAATGAAAAAGGCACTAGAAACTACACAAACAAAAATTTTAGAGTTGACAAGTCAGATTGATATTTTGAAAAATGTTAACAATTCATTGCAGAATAAGCTAATACGCTTGAGAGAAACTCCAGTAGGATTTAGAGAGAGGAAGAGACCGTTAAAAAATATAACCAGCTTGTGTGAGAGAGCAAAGAAAAGGAGACTAAATCTTACAAAGAAATATGTCTCTAACATATTAGGCATAAATATCCGAGAGAATGAGGAAAGAATCAAACTTTTGAAGGAAACCATGAATAAGAAAGACATTTTGAGGATTCTTAAGTCACCAGAAAATGTGGATTTGAGAGGTCCAACTCTGAGAGAGTTAGTGAAGGATTTAAAAGGCACAGTGAAAGAAAATGAAATCGTAGAGACATGCGATACTGTGGGTATAAGTCGGAAAGGTTACCGTGCTATCTCTGGATTATGGTTTAAAAATCTTAAACGCAATAGGGTAACTATATTTGGATTGCCCCGAGCCCTTGCAGTTTCCACTGCAAGAATTTCCATGAATCGCAAGATTCCACATGTTTTTGGAGATTACTTTCACATCGAAAGGTCTATGTCCTATGAAAAACAAAAAAAACAGGCAATTTTTTATTACAATGAGTTTAATAATATATGGGTTGATCTAAAAAAGGTGCAAATTGCAATGGTTCACATGTATAAAATCATAGTAGAAGAAAGTTATGGTGTTCTAAAGTTTGCCTTGAAGTTGGATGAAGCACAAATTCAAAAGGGACAAAAGATGGAAAGAATTAGCATTTGCCTCATGAACATGGCATTGGACCATGGCAATGGCGAGGGCAAAGCTCCATTGCATAAGATCCAATCCGAGATGGAGATTTGGTGGATTGGTGCAGCCCAGGTACCAATTGAAAATCATCAAACGTTGAAATGGTTGTTCAACCATACAGGTATTCCAAATATCATTAAGTCTCAAAGTGAAGGCGAAATGTTGGTAGTTGATGGGGTTGGTAAATTTAATGTGGAATGGCATATGAGTGCTGATTTGAAAACTATCAAATGTATGCTTGGAATATGTAATGGTGCAAATGCAAAATATCCTTGCATTTATTGCATGGAAAGTATTGGATCCAAAGATTGGAGTAGTTTGCGACCAGTAAGAAGAGCCCCAAATAGAGACTCTATAGATTTGAGTAAATTTAAAAACATAGAAGACATCTGGGATCCCATTCTTTCCATCTCTCTTAAGAATGTTCATATTTGTACTTTGCATGCAGAGATTAGAATAATCGATAAGCTTCTCAGGTTGCATCTTGACTACGCATATTCCATTAAGCCATTATCTTTATCAGATGAGTGTATTGATAAATGCGAGGCATTGCTATCGAAAATGGGATTTCATGGGGGCCAAGTTCGCTTGAGAAAGGATCCAATACTTTCAGGAAAAACAAGAGATATATTGGCCGATGTCTCTATGGGAGGCTCAAAAGCTAGACGATTCTTAGGAAACCATTCAGGAAAGCAGGTGAATGCGGCTTGGGAGTGTTGGAGAGAGCTATGTGAGATCACAACAAATGTTGCAAGCACGTCGAGGCTTGCGTTTCTTAGAATGGAGGTCTGGATACACCTTGATGTTTTTCTGAAACTCCTCAGGCAACATAAGACAACATATACATATGCGGAAGAGTTCAAAAGATCAATCACAAAGCTTGTTCAGGAGATAAAAGAGGCATGGGGAGAAAAAGATATCACTTTTTATCTGGTAAAGTAATAATTATTTAATATCGGCTTATTTTGACAAGTTTTTCAATTGGTATAAAATTTGTGTTACTTTGTATTGCAGCATATTCTTCATATTCATGGACCTTTCTTTGTGGAGGAGCATGGCCCCTTAGCAACTTATAGCAACCAAGGCATGGAAAAATCCCACTATCAAGCACGCACAATGTATTTTCGAAGCACAAGGCATGGGGGAGGAGGTACAAAAAGCAATGCTTTGGAGGAGCTATTCAACTGGTTTTTTCGACGACAACTTCAAAGAATGCAAATAAAAGACGGCAATGACACATGAGCAATCGCACTTTTATATATAAGAAAGAATATATACAAAGCTAGTTTTCCAAAACTCTAACATCCTCTTCCTCCTCAGGAATCTTTCCTCTATAACGTAGAAATTTTTTTCTCTTGTAGCCAGCTATAGATTTTACATCAGTTCTGTCTGCAGCTAAGGCGTAGGATGAAAACGCCAAAAAGTATCCTGCTCTAGAAGCAGAGTAACCTGGACCGTAGCCAAAAATCCTAATTGCTGCAGTCTTTTCCAAAAATATTATTTTGTGGTCATTATATTGTAATCCTGAGAAACCTAGAAGCCTTGTAAGAGCTTTAATACAAAGTATCGGCCATGCTGCGTCCTCTGAGAAACTACTATGAAGTACAAAAAAGGATTCAGGGTCAATCCTGGCCAAGTAGTGGCCGAGTGCAATGTCTTTGGTGGTGTTACTAGAAGCTCTCGATCCTTTGCCACGCCCCAAGAAGTTATCTGTATCGGCAATCTCCAACTGCAAATAAAACCCATACTAAATGAGCATGAAATGTAAACCTACCAATGTGTAAAATCAAATTCAAAATTATCTTACCACTTGATTTTCATCGTACTCCAATTTAAATGGATTCCATAAATTAATTGATGATGCTGTCTCATTGGTGTTAGTCAATTCTTTAACATATTCAGACTCCTCTCTTCCAAAATTGGAAATGCCGAGCTCGCTTTGAATGCGATCGAAGTCCTCATCAGTAATACTCAACTCTTTTTCAGCTTCTTTGGCCTTTTCAAAACAAAGAGAGAATGCCTCACCAGCATCAATAAACTTATCATCTAGAGTTTCTTTATCAAGTTTCAGAATCTCTTCCTTTGATTCATTTTCTGTGTCAATTATCCCATTAGCAGCATCAGAAGCTTCTGCAATAATTGCAAGACAATAATCTTCCCTGAGATTAAAAAGTTTTTGAATATCTGAGAGTAAAATGTACTCCTTGTCCTTGAAAGGTATACATGGCAGGGAAGGAACAATATGGTGAGAACTCTCATCAGGTTGAGGGTTTTATCTCCTTGGCTCTCCTCAATGATAGTCTCAGCTTTGAAGTGAGCAACATCCAAATTCTCAGCAATGGAAGCCTCAAAATCTGTATCTACAACCTCCTCTGTTTCCCTTTCATCTGCCAGATCATCCAACATGCAAAAGCTGGCAGTCTTTGCTCCTTCCAACTGTTGCTCCTCAGCTTTCATAGGGTATTTGACAAGGATGAATATAATAAAAGCAGCAGATTTTCTCATCATCTTGCAGTTTTTGGAATGAGTGCAGCAAAATATGTCTGTTGAATGAAACCTCTCCAGAGAGTGAGCCCTGCACTTTCTAGTAAATACTGCCTTTTCATTTCCTGTTGACCCAATGGGAATATGGACATATTCAATTGTGCCAACTTCAACAGAAGGACCTGCAAGAGTTTCAAACTCCAAAAAGTCCTCCACAATATAATTTTCACAAGATTTCAGAACTTTGTCAAGTTCCCAATCAGGATTAAAAATATTTTTCACAACTCCATAGAATGAGACATCCATTCCATTCTGAAGCATAAAATCAAGTAGCCTCTCTGATGGAGTGATATCAATGAGCTCTGATACTCCTTGACCTCTCACTACTGGCGTTCGCTTCCCTGGAGATGTACTTGGCTTTCTCACACTGGTGGCAGAGGACGGAGAGGAAAAAGAATGCACAGGCTGATCAGCTGTTGATGCACTTGAGCCTTTTGAAAGCCTTCTTCTTTTACCAGTTCCTGAAGAAACCTTGGATTGTATGGGTTCAGACATGTTTCCAACTTCTGACGATACGGCGCGATAAGAGAGAAACGATTCAGATGGAAAGGCCCCCTCGCGCCGTATCGGTGATCCCAGTAAGAAGCGCTAAAGCCACAACAAAGGTGGTCACACGACCTTCAGGAACGCTGAAAGAAGACTAGATCTATAGAACCTCCAAAACAAAGCGAAGAGAGGAAAGCGAAGAAAACCAACAGTCGCTCTCGCGCCGTATCAGCAATACAAACAAAGGTCAGAAACTGAAAAAAGCCGTACAGATAAGAAACACACCCTTATGTAGGCGCGGATTATGCCACCTGGCAGTATCCGTTAGTCCCATACACGTGGCAGTAGCCGTTGGGTAACACGTGGCCGAAAACCACGTGGCGAACAAGTGGACCGGTAATTACTTGACACGTAGCATACGGACCATAAATGCAGATACGTGGCACAATCAGTATCGGAAACGTGTCTGACACGTGTCATGATTTACCTGGGTATATAAATGGTCATTTGTCCGACGTGTACACTTTTCATTTCTCGAGCTCTTCCCGCCTTGCTTGTCGATACGGTGCGATACAAGTCCTTTCTCCGCTAGCAAAAAGAGGTGTGCCGATACGGAGCGAGGGCGTCCAAACGGTGTGGTCGTTTTCTCCTAATCGCGCCGTATCGGCTTCTCATCTCCGATACGGAGCGAGGGCGCTAGAACGGTGTGGTCGCAATCTCCTTATCGCGCCGTATCATCTTCTCATCTCCGATACGGAGCGAGTGCGCTGGAACGTTGTGGTCGGTTTCTCCTAATCGCGCCGTATCGGCTTCTCATCTCCGATACGGAGCGAGGGCGCTGGAACGGTGTGGTCGCAATCTCCTTATCGCGCCGTATCATCTTCTCATCTCCGATACGGAGCGAGGGCAGTAAAACGGTGTGTTCGTTCTCTCCTAATCGCGCCGTATCGTCTTGTCATCTCCGATACGGAGCGAGGGCGCTAAAACGGTGTGTTCGTTCTCTCCTAATCGCACCGTATCATCTTGTCATCTCCCATACGGAGCGAGGGCGCTAAAACGGTGTGTTCATTCTCTCCTAATCGCGCCGTATCATCTTGTCATCTCCGATACGGAGCGAAGGCGCTGGAACGGTGTAGTCGTCTTCTCATAATCGCGCCGTATCGGCTTCTCATCTCCCATATGGAGCGAGGGCGTCCAAACCGTGTAATCGTTTTCTTCCTATCGCGTCGTATCGGCTTCTGATCTCCAATACGGAGCGAGGCCGGTGTTCCATTCTGCTCGCTTTGTTCATATCGCGCCGTATCGGAATTACTCATTTCGTCACTTTCAGTTATTGTCCTTCTGGTTGTTATTTTTCCTTTTCTGGATGGCAAGGACAAAGCAAACTGCAAGAAGAGTGTATTTAGATGGGAAGGACAGTGGGGGTAGAAGAAAGTTAAAATTTTATGAATCTAAGGGGGTAGAAGAAGCTGGTCCATCACAGGCTCCAGAGCATTTTACAACAGAAATCCCTCCTACACCAGGTGTTGTCCTTACATCTTCCATAAATGTTACTTCACCTGAAGTTGAGGAAGCAAAGGATGAGGCTAACCCTGTGAAAGATTCATTCCCTACAATGGTACCTGAGCCCACATCTGCTGAAGCCACTGAACACCCCAAGTCAGAAAAGAGAAAGAGAAAGTCCAGGTTCTTCTACATGCAAAGATGTTTCAGTGAAATCAGGAAAGCCCAGAGAGCTACACAGCATGTCATTCCAAAAGCTGCTTTTATAAGGGTGGTTAAAGAGATCTCTGATAGATTGTCTCAAGTGGCAACTGTCTCTGGTCTAAATAAGAAGTGGCAACTCTCAGCCATTCTTGCCCTGTAAGAGGCCGCAGAAGATTTTGTTATTGATTTCATGAACGATGCTTACATTGCTGCTGCCCATGCTCATAGGATCACCCTTATGAATAAAGATTTCAGCATCATTAGCAGAGTGAGGTATAGGTTTGACAAAGTCCTGAGGCCCTTGCCTTTCAATGATCAAAAAGCCTTTGAAATCCTCAACGTTCCCCCAAAATTGTCCAGGAAAGAGAAAAAGCTAAAAGTTGAAGATGTTAGTGATCTTTACCCTACAAGGGGTGCCACCCAGCAGGAGGCTTTCTTGAGTGAAGAAAATCAGGAGGTGTTTGAAACTGAAGACGATGTTTACAAGAGGAAAGCCGCATCACTTGCTCCCGTCAACAGCGAGAGGATGGGCAAAGTGTATGGGCAGATTCTTGTGAATGTTGCTGGGGAATCTGAGGAGGAATATCTTAGTATATCTCCCGAGGACAAGCCCATGTTGGAAAAAAGGGATGTCCAACTATCTGACTCCGTGGTATTTTGTTGCATAAGGTAAGGTTTTTTGTTGCATAAGTTAAGTCTTTTCAATTATATTTTGGATGAAATTGGTATTGAATAGCTTTTGCTATTATCTGCAGGGCATTGGTGTCCTCTCTCAATCTCGATATCCGAAGAACCATATACATTGTTGATCCACTTCTCTCTGTGGGACTTTTTGCAAAATCTGGTTCTAATATTTCACCATTTTTTCGTAGCTTCGATAGTGTGAGAAATTACCACATCTTTTTCCCTTATGTAGAAAGGTATTTTTCTTTTTCTGTAGAGGAGAATTTATGTTCATTTGCTTTCACCCTTCTACTCACCTCTTTTATGAATTTGCAGAGGGCATTGGAGTCTCATCTACATTAATTGTCTTTCAAGGGAAATTATCTTTATGAATTCTCTCAGCGGTGTTCACGGTCAAGCACGAATGTATGTTGGAAGAAAATTACTTTCTTTGATTTCTTTTATAAATAATATTTTGAACTTACAAAGCTTCCTTTTGCAGTGCTGGTAGACTCGTTTCTACCTTTTTGGATACAACATACGAGGATCTTGCTGATCCTCAAAGGCCGTATACTTTTCTTCTACAAGAAGTTCCATTGCAAAGCGATGCGCATTCTTGTGGATGGAGAGTTATCTCAAACATTTGCAGAACAGTGGATTCAAAGCTGTTACAAATAGAGGGAGTTAATGTAAGTTTATTTCATTTGATGTTTGTGTAACCCTTATCATGATGTCTTTTCACTAACTTATAACATTTATTCTTACAGTGTAGAGACTATCATGAATCATATGTTTGGTGGATAAGGGAGAGATGCATCGAGCTGATTCTAGACAAAGCAATCAGACCGTATGATCCTGACTCCCCTCTTCCTCCCAATACATCAATGGCCAAGGGCACAAGCAAGGGAAAGGTCAAGGGAAAGGGTAAGGACAATGGCAATGGTAAAGACAAGGGCAAGGGAAAAGGCAATGGGACCACTGCTACAGAGTCTAAGAAAAAAGGAATGCCATTGCTCTCTCCTCTTAAATTTGATCCATCCCCTCTTAAGCCCCAAGAAAGGAGACTACATGTAAAGGTCAAATTTTTTCAACAATCAAAGAAAGGCCCTGTGAGAAAAAATATCTTTGAAGAAATCGATAAAGAATGAAAATAGCAAACATAAGCATACACGAGCCATTTTATTTTGGCCTTTTACATTTTTATGCAATTTTTGTACCTCATTGTGTAATGAAAATTTTCACTTGTAAATCGAATGCAATGTACATTTTATACACGAGCCTTATTATTTTGGCCTTGTACATTTTTATGCAATTTTTGTACCTCACTGTGCAATGAAAATTTTCACTTGTAAATCGGATGCAATGTACATTTTATTTATACACATTCGAAAGGCGACTTGCTTCACGATAGCTTATGAAGTTCCCATTAAAAAATATCTTAAGGACAGTCTATTGAGATAAATTCCTGCCAAGTTTTCATTCTTAAGGCCCCAAACTCACAATTGTGGGAGACAAACAACTCGTACAAAAGAAAGAGCGCTCGGCTCTTTTACCAATTGTTACACCATTCACTTTGAACTTGTATGTAGGGGATATATTGTCTAGCAATTCCAATGTATCCCTCACATCTTTCAGACTCCAATTGGAAGTAACACTCACCTTCTTTACTTCTTCATGTGGAAAAACGTGCACCACAAGTTCATCTAGTGTGTTCTCTGTATCAGAATCCAAGGGAACCCAAACACCCAATCTTAGTTTGTATCGCCTGTACTCAAAGGCCAAAGCAAGATTTTGGCGAGGGATACTGTAAGCCAAAGCCAAGGATTGAGGGCATGCATTGCACCTCAAGATATCACCTTTATGATCGCACTCTCTAGAATTTCAATGCGTCCCTATACTGTTGTCCAAATCCTCTTCCGAAAAGTTTCTACTTAACCAGGATACCTTCGTTCTTTGTAAATTTGCTGTTTTGAAGCAAGCCTCGTAGATATGGAGGGGTACAAACCATGATAAACGTATTCTTCTTGAGATCCTTCCAGCTGTCATGGACTTTTTAATATCCTGAGATATTTTGAATTTGAAACTCTGCACTGTTACCTTGTCAGGAATCTCCCAATTTAGAGATGAAAGACTTGGCAATGGCAAATCTTCGATATTCCCATACCTATCCGCTTTAGAGGGAACCACATACTGTGCATAATATATAAAAACTTTGCATTCACTATAAAAAGACACAGTTTGATCGGCATAAATAATGTCTGCCAATCCCTTATGAATGGCATGGAAAGTTCCACTTAGGCTTTCCACAGGTTGCCATTCAATACTTGTTGACGGAAAGATATCTACAATGACGAACCATTTGTTAGAACTTGCATAAATGGAAAAGAATTATATACGTTATTCAACTTATAACTTACAATGTGTTTGTTGGGGAACACGTTCGTTTGGAGGCAAGTGCATATCCTTGGCCATGTAAACATGTTGCACCTTGACAAACCAGCCTTCGGGCATAATTTTGAAGGCAATGATACGCCCCTTCCAGTGATGTTTTATATCTTCTCGTTTCCTTCTTTTCACCTTATGAGAGCCCTTGCAAGATGGCAGCATGGTAACCCAATCGTTTACAGCAAAGGTTTTGGGCTCAAAATTTCCATCTGCTCCCTGGCTATAGACTGTGCAAGAGTATATTAAACGAGAAGGGCGCCTGGAGGAAGCCATGAAAAGAATGAAAGCGCAGAGAAAGAAGCTCAAAGAGGGGTGAATGAACTAAAAAGTAGCGCCAAGAATACAAATGAGTATGTATTGGGCGCCAAAAACAATATTGAAAGATCTCCCGACTTTCAAAAAACTCATTATTAATTTCATCACATCTCTGTCACGTATTTTGTCAGATTTGTAAGTAGATAACGTCTTTGGGACTCCAAAACATGTCAGACTTTAGGGGTTTTGGCTAAAAAAGAAGAGAGAATCACGAAATGGACTCCACTATCTCTAAAAAAGAGGAGACAAGAATACCATATTCTTGCACACGTGGCGAACTCTCTTTGGCCCTTTCCTTAATCCCGTGATTAACAAAAGTGCATTTTTTGAAGCGTTTTTGGCCCTAATGTGGTCTAGATTGTGGTCACCAGTAGGCTGGCACAACACCACTCCCATTGTGAATTTCAAAGCATCAATATGAACATAAAAGGTTATGATCCAATTTGGGGCTCTTAAAATTGGTGTGGTGGTTAGAGCCTTCTTCAATTCCTTGTATGCATGTTGGCATACTCGAATATTATCATTAGCTTGTACAAGGGTCTAGCAATCAATACATAATTTAACACAAACCATTGATAGTACCCCGTATGTCCTAGGAAGCACTCAACTCCCTTGTAATCGATTGGGGGTGGAAGATTGACAATGACCCTAACTTTCAAGAAGTCCATGGCAATGCCGTTCTTGGACACCACTCATCCTAGGATGCATCTGTGCTTCATCCAAAATTGGCATTTTAAGGGGTTCAACGAGAGCCGATATAATCTGCACCGTTCAAAGACTGCTCGATGTTTGTCTAAGTGTTCCTTCCAGTTGGAATGAACACACCAGTCATCAACGAAGACCTCTAACTCCCTTCTAAGCATGTCCTTGTGTATTGTGCACATGAGCCTCTGAAAAGTAGCAAATGCATTGGTCAACCCAAAAGGCATGAGTACATAGGCGAAGACATCCCATTTAGTGGTAAATGCATTTTTGGACCTATCATTAGGGTGCACTTGCACCCGATTGTTTCTTGAGAAGCCGTCTAGAAAAAAGTAGGCCTCCTTGCCCGCTACTCTCTTGAGCATGTGTTCGGTATATGGCAATGGATAATTGTCCCTCTTGGTAGTAGCGTTCACTTTCTTGTAGTTGATGCACACTCTGATATTTCCATTCTTTTTCAATATGATCACTATGGGTGCGACCCAGTCTATGTGCTCAATCTCATAAATGAAGCATGCCCTTAGGAGCTTGTTAATTTCTTCCTGGATCATGTGAGCATGCTTGGGATTCATAGAGTATGGTCGCTACTTGACCAGCATTGCATCAAGGATGATGGGGATATTATGAGTTATGACACTTAGATCTACTTCTTTCAACTCATTGAGGGACCAAGTGAAGATGTCCATGTGCTCTTGCAAGAGAACCATGAGACTAGCTTCCTCTTCCTTGGTCAAGTCATCAGCAATAAAGATAGGTCAAGGTGTCTCCCCTTCCTTAGCTAGATCAACCTCTTTGATTTGGGCTAGTCCTTCTATTGGTTCGTTTACTTGCCCTTGTCATTTGGCTCCTAGCAAGATCACTACCCTATCACCTTTCTTAAACCTAGTAAATCACTTTGGCAGGTCATGCGGTTTTCCTTGCTCAACCTACATATCCCTAGGATGCTTGTGGCATTCTTCCTTCAACCTTCGGTGCCTTAGTTGGTAGACTAGTAGGTCCCCTTTGTTGTGTCTGGTCTTAGGTGGTTATGGCACCTTAGGATCACTATCTGAGACTCGGAATCAAACTCTCCATCTTCGCTAGAATAGGGAGTCTCGTATGGTGGTCATAGCTCAGACGATGACTCTGTCCTAACCACTTGCAAAGCGTTTAGCTAGGCAATGCCTCCTTGTTCATAGTCAATTGCCCTCACATGCTCCAACTAGCCTTTGATCGCAATCCATGCACATGACTCCTCTCTCAATTCTAAAGGCATTCTTTCTATGCGGTTTGGGGTTAGCTTGAATTTTCTCTATCACATTTCCCTCAGTGTCATATTCTAACGTGTCCAACTCTCCTTCACTTCCATCACTGCAGGAACAACAATCCTTGTATTCTTCACTACAGCCATCCTCCTCTCACTACTCGTCCCTTGATAGGGTCTTTCCTTCTGGTCAATGGGCTAAGGCCCAATTGTACATTAAGTTTAAGTCATGCACTTTACTTTGGTCCTTCGCCACTTAGGTTCGTCCAAGAGATCTTGGAGAGGTTTAATGTTAGCGGCTAGATTGCCTGCTAGCTTGCTTGTCAGGTATTCTAGGATCTCCAGGAGTTCTCGCTTGTTACTTGGGACATGGAGTTCAACAAGGTTGAGAGTGTGTCTCTAGGCTTATCAGTTGTCGTAACAGCTTGCTTGTATTCCCCACTGTTCGAGAATGGCAAATCTATCATGACAAGCATGTGCATCCAATCTTGCTCATCCTTGGGACATGGGATATATTTGGTCAGTGGCCCATAAGATTTCCTAATCTATGCATCACCCTTTAGCATGGCGGAGATGGCATCTAGGTCAACTGGTGTGGTCTTCCATGTATCCATCTCTACTCTCGTTGCCTCTATTCAATTTCCTAGGAAGATCAAACCGTTGCCCCAATCTTCTATGACCTATGCATTGCGCATCCAGGTCCGGCCTAATCGGATGTCATAGTCCACTCCCTTCATGACTATAAAGTCAACAGAGAATTGGATCCCTCCAATCTTCAATAGCAAGCTCTTTAATACTCCAAATGGCTACACTTTCATTCCATTGGCTAGGGTGACATTGAACCTATCATTCTCAATAGGTGGGTTACCCTAGTCCTAGAGTACTGTGTGGCTCAGCACACTAACTCTTGCTCTCGTATCCACAATTCCCTTTCTTATGGTATCTCCTAGAGCTAGGACCCGTAAGATTGCATGCATTTTGGTGCCTTCCCAAAAAGAATTAATGTGTAAGGACTTTGACATTGAGTGCAGTGTCAGGCTAGGTATTTGAATTATTGCATCATGATTGTGTAGATAGGTGCCCCTTGCTCCATTGGTCCTTCAACCCACAGCTTTAGTTCTTGCCATAGTGTCGGATGTACCTAAGCACATCTCCTAGGTTTAGAGTCATCGGGGTTAGCTTCTTGCCTCTTTTCTAACAGAGTTTTTCTTGGCCAATGGCCTTGACTAGCTTGCTGGCTTGTAGCATGTAGGATTTATTTAAGCAGCACTACTTGTGGCATAGTCGCATCTCTCTCGATCTTGGTCGTGGAGGCAATACTAGTATGCTTACGCTCAAGATATCATCGATCTCATCTTCCAATATGGACTCACCATCCTTTACGTGCTCTTGGGATTCTTTTACCTAGTCCTTGACCTTTTTGATGGCTTTAAGTTGGCACTTCAGGTTGGGGTACTCCCCGACCTTTGCACTCCCCTTGTTGGGCATCTTTGGATGTTTCTACCTCTATGTTTGTCACCTTTTTTCTAACAGTTAGCATCGTAGCACTCTCTATTTTTAGCATGACCTTTGCGTCAACTTTTTTTCTCCTTTGACTTTTCTTTCTAATTGAGGCTGTGTTTAAGTTCCTGGGTCCAGGCAGTGATATGTCAGCCCACTTTGTTTGTGTGTGGTCATGACATGCAGCGGGATGGATGTGTCCTCTCTATTAAATGTCTAAACTTCAAACAACCCCAATGGTACAAATGGATCATTTGTCACACTAGAGGGTGGTATTTTTCTAGGGCATTTGGCAAACAAGTGAGTGATTCCACACTCTGGGCATCTAAGATCGGCCTTCGATTAGCCTGCTTCCATTTGGGGCACCGTGAGGAGATATGTCCTGGGTGTCCACAAGTCCAACATGAGATTGGTTCTTGGGTCTACCCTCCAAAGCCTCTACCTCTACCTCTACCTAGAGTCATCACGAGTATAGGTTGGTAATCCATAAGGATTGCATTGCCCTCTTTGTCATACGATACGTAGTGGTGCACATAAGGCTCCTTGTCATTTGGCTCCTCCATGTAGTGGACTGGAGAGTTGCTCTCTAGATGGGTTAGGTAGGGTCCAAGTGGTCCAGGTGAGATGAGAGCCAATGGGACTCTTCTTCTGAAGAAATTTTGTGGCCTATTCGCTAGGTAAGATTTTCTATATGGTTACAAATACGGGAGTCTCCTCAGTAGTTGGCCAATGCATGATATCATGACCAAAACTACCACAATTGGTGCAAGGTTGGGACCTCGAGTCTTGACACTCGGCTATACCAGGTGGCTTCCACCACAATACATGCATTGGACATGAGGGCCTGTTGGTCATCTCATCATTTCTTGTAATTTGGTTAGCTTTGTATTCATCTCAGCTAGCTATTGGCTTGTGTATGTGTCCTTTCCTATATCCTAAGAACTTGGGTCAGAATCTTTCACTAGCGACGTTGAAACTCTCTCAGAGTTTCTAGCATTTTTCACCTCTTGAGTCGAGCTCTTGGAGCTTCTCTATTTGAGTTGATTGTCCACTCTGATTGCCTCGTTAAAGACCCAAGCTAGTGTGTCTCACTGTAAGCTTGAATTGCCTACCATATCCTTGTAGAGTTCCTCACTTCATATCTCATTGATGAAGACTGTGGAGACCACTCTTTTGGTAGGTTTCTCACCAATTGGGATCCTCTTGATGAAGAGGTTCCGCACATGGGTAACGTAGTCTCTGATATCCTCCTTATCTTTGTGCTTGATGTTCATCAGCCACACCAGGAGGTTGTCGGAGTACCCATGCTCAAAGAATCTCTTAATGAAGAGACTCTTGAGGTTGTTGAAGTCAGTCCACTCCTCAACGTCTAGACTTGTGTACCAAGTCCTACCCTTATCTCCTAAGCACAGATCAAAAGCTTGTAAGTGCAAAGCAAGATCGGTGAGGTTATTGGCCTTGTAGACTTGCTCGAATTCCTCCATGAAGCTATATGGGTCATTGTTTAGCTAGTACTTGTCTAGCTACTTAGCCACGATAGGGATTCCTGATTGGCTCTTAGAGCCTTGGTTGATGCCTAACCCTGCAAAGCAACGATCTTTCCATTGCACCGACACTACTTGGTGGAAGTGTTGTCCAACATTCACTTCATAAGAAGCTCACTCAGTGTAAGATATTCTTCCAGTGCGCTTTCCCTTTCTGCATTAGGTCCCGTCCTATTTTGGCTTGCTAGGGCTAACAATCTCGCACATTTTTATGTTCTATTGCAAGTTCATAGCTTCCTGCTTCTAATTGTAGGTCGCTATGCCCTACAAAGCTTCCCATGCTAGTCTCCTCTCCTCTTCGAAGTTTGCTATGATATCCTTGAATGTCTTACCATGGTGGTTTGTCTGGGTTAGTAGATTGTAGTTGGCAACTAGCCATTGGATTCTATCAGGAACCCATGTAGGTCAAGCTCTTTGTCCCATCCGTGGTTAGTGCTTGACTCTACCATGTTTGCAGTCTTGTGCTCCACTAGGTTATCGGTGAGATCGATCAAGTCGAGTAGATCCACTCCTCCAATGGTGTTGTTTCTTGGTCCTATACTTGGGGTTCTCGATCACCTAACTACATTTTAGGGTCTTCTCCTACTAGTGGGTCCATTCTAATGGTTAGGTCTGAGTGAATTCCTTATTATTTACAAACACTCCTCAATTTAAACTTGCTTGGTGTATGTGTGTGCATGCAATCTTTCATGCACTGTGCAAAATTAGGCTCTCGGCTTTTCAATGCACTTCAAATGATAAAATCAATGTGGGGTGAAAATGTAAAATGGAAAATGCAACTCACACTATTCCCCTTTTTGTTCATAGTCTAATGTGGCTCTAGGCGCATTCCCTGGCTACTCTTAAGAATTGTCTAGGGTCTCTATTGCTCCTCTCTACTCGATCAAGGTGAAATTAGGGCCTATGAGTTGGTATCGGCTCTAAGTGGGGTTGGACGCTCGATTAGGGCACTAGAGGCTGCCTCTAGGCCTTAGGTCATGATTTCTCATGTTCTTGGCTTCTGTAAGCTGAGTCATTTATCTTAAGGGGTTTCGGGGTCTAATTTAACTAGTTGTGGTCAGAGGGATAGTAAATTTACTCTTGTTTTTGTTCTTTCCTATTGATCCGATTCCCAAAGTTGAATTTCCAACTCGGGTGGTCTATGGCGGGTGCAAACACAAATGCCGACGCAATCGATGCTAGAGGTCCCCAAGGTTTACCACCTAACCTGTAACCTTCCAGAACCAACAATTAGAACATGAGGAAGGTTTGGAGGTACCTGGACTAAAAGGTCAGACTCAAAATTAGCACGCTAGATTCATTTTGTACTTGCAGCTCTTCCTCTCTCTCAAGCTCTCTCTCACACATTGAAGTGCAGAAATGAGCTCTTCCCTATTAGTTTTAGAATTTTAGGGTCCAATCTAGGCCCTTGAACCTTCCAACTCCATGTTTTGCATGCATTAAATCCCAAAACTTTTTTTTTTTCATTTTCTTTTCCTTGTCCTGCCTGTTTTGTAGTAGCAAAACCTTACTATTTTCATGCAAGTTATTGGTCCTAATTTACTCTAAATGCAATAGAAATCCAAAATAGAAAACTGAAATACTACTTGAAAAATCACCACAAAATTGGAATACTTTATTGTTTTGAATATTAAAGTGCCTAAATCTCCTACCTATATCAAGTATCAGTTCGGGGGTGAAACCCCACTTCAATGGTCGATTCAAAGCATGCAAGCACTCAAGGCTCAAATCCGTGGTTCCAAAAATGGAATCAAAATGTTGGGAGCTCATGCTCGACTGCCAAGACCCATGGATTGCTTATTTTTCAAGTGTTTTAAGCCGAGCGCTAATGGCCACATCTTAGATAGCTGACATGCTATCCCTATTTATGAGTGTAGTGAGCTTACCTCGATGCCCGATTGAGTACCCTCCTCCTTCAAGCATGTTGGTAGCTCCACGATTCGTGATGTGAGCTCAAGAAACCTCAAGCATCCACCTTCAAGCTCCATCCTCCATAGCAATGCGTGAGATAAGAGAAGAGAAGAAGAGATGAGATGATGGAGAGCTTCTTCTCCTTGACCCCTCACACTCATACACTCACTCCCTTACACTCTCATACTCCCTCTCTCAAACACACACAAGCAAGCAAGAAGGAGAGAAGAAAATGATGAATCCACTTTGCCACACACCAAAGAATGAGCTTCTCATTCGGTTTTTGAGTTTATATACAAACCCCATATCCCTTTGGGCACCCATCCCCTTTTTTACATGACAGACCGTTGTGGCAAGGTCATCTTTTCCCATCCCTTCTAGTTGCCCTTTCTCTTTACCTATGCCCTTCTACCCTTTACAATTTGCACAAGAGGGATCCTAGCGCTCTTTTACAAAAGTTTTATGGGTACCTTGCATTTAAAAGTGCGCTTTTGCCTTTGGCTTAGCTTTTGAGGCCGCCCTTGCTCTTTTGGCCATTTCCCTTCTTGCTTCTTCCTTTGTGTCTGCATTTGGAGTTTTCTTGGACTTCTTTGGACTTCTTTTTCTCCATCTCAAACTGGGGTTAACAACATTTTCAACCGTACCATCACATGCCATGGGATTGGTACTCAACTAGGAAGGGGTAATGTTAACCCTCAGAAGACCAAGATGGGAAATCTGGAAAATTAAAAGTGGAAGACAGTCCCAAGGCAAAAGAAAGATGGAGGACAAAGGCGTAATAAGACAAAGGCACAATAAGGAAAATTTAAGGACACAAAGCACACGAAAAGTCTTAATATAAGAGGAAGGCACACACAAATAAGTGCACTTTAATATTTTTGCAAAAAGAGTGCCAAGAGCATTATGCCCTCTCCCTTGCAAGTTGTAAAGAATGAGAGGCATGGGTTAAGACCAATGCTAATAAGAAGTAGGAGGGAAGAGAGTAATGGAATAGACAAAGACTGAAACAAAAAGGGGATTGCCACCTAGGGAGGGGATAGGGCATGTATAAAAGTCAAAATGTGAATGAAGAAGCTCATTCTTGGTGTGTGGCCAAACTTATTCTCTTCTTACTTCTTGCTTTTGCCTTCTTCTTGTGCATGAGAGAGGAAGAGAGGGAGTGTGAGAGAGGGAGAGAGTGTATGTGAGAGAGTGCGTGACCATGGAGAATCTTTTCTTCTCCTCTCTTCATCATCATATTCTTCTCTTCTCCTTTCTCGTACACATGGCTATGGAGGCTGAAGCTTGGAGCTTGGGGATGGAGCTTGCTTTAGAGTGCATCTTGGATCATGGAGCTATCGCCAAATTCGTAAGAGGAGGAAACTCAATCCAATTCAAAGGTAAGTCCACTATATTTGTGTGTGGAAGAGTGCTCACAACTATGTGAGAGGTATCTATAGCTCTCAACTTGGAACAATTGAAGCAGTAAGCAATCCGTGGGTCTTAGCAGTGTGCTCACGAGAGCAGCAACATAATGGACTTAATCCTAGTCTCAATAGATATTTTTTGGATCCTCAAGAGCTATTATAACAAGTTGCATCATCCATAAACTATGGATAAGAAATGATAATTTGGCTCACAAACCCTACCACTATCCCATAGATTTTAGATGATTGTTAATTACACTTGTATGTTGATATTTGTGCTAGATCTCAATAAGTTATGGAGGCTAGATTCTCACTGCTTAACAAGGTTACTCCAATTGTCATTTTAATTGAAGCTAATGCCCTAAGCAAAAGATTTTGAATGCTCAAAGTGGATTTTACATTTATCTTGCTTAAGAGGAATGAATCCCTTGGCATGATGGCATCACAAAGGGTCTTTGGTTGATTGCTATGAGAAAATAATGGTAGCTTTCTTACCTTGAGTAATTATTTCTAGAGCAAACAATGGTCCCCTACTTGTAGACTAGAACATGGAAGTCATAATGATTTTCTAATGTAAGTGTATTAGCAAGTTTTTCTCGCACTAGAGACCTATCACTATCATGGACACTTATAAGCACATTCCCAAACTAGTGATGAACATCGTGAAATCATTACAACTAGAGAGGATTCATCCAATATCAATTTGGACTTTTGCAAGGAAGGTCAATAAGCGAAGGCATAGTTTAAAGTAGACAGTTTAAGAGGTGGCTTGCTTTTGGTGCTTTAAAGTAGATAGTTTTTTGGGTTTAAAAAGTGGATAATTTATAGGCTTTTGACATATTAAAAATGGTGCTCACTCAAAATACAAGTTTTTTTTTAAGATTTAGATTTCAAACCTTGTGAAAAGAAAGGCCACTATGTTTAATCTACCTTAGGTATCAATGCCATAATGAGTGCATATATTCATTGATATGTATAGACCTCTCTACTCTCCACCCTCTAGCTTTCTCTCCTTGATACCTCATGTAATACTTTCACACACACACACACACACCCTCCCCCCATTTGCTTGCTAGAATTATTTCTCTTTCTCATGGCAAACTACTCATTATTACCTCTCTCTCTCTCTCTCTCTCTCTCTCTCTCTCTCTCTCTCTCTCTCTCTCTCTCTCTCTCTCTCTCTCTCTCTCTCTCTCTCTCTCTCTCTCTCTCTCTCTCTCTCTCTCTCTCTCTCTCTCTCTCTCTCTCTCTCTCTCTCTCTCTCTCTCTCTCTCTCTCTCTCTCTCTCTCTACCCCCCACATCAAAAGATCTTTGCTAGCTAAAGCAACCTATTTTTGAAGTAGGAGGTAGTCGTCTTCTTTTCTTTGTTTCTCGAATGTTTTGGTAGTCACATTGATCACTCCATTATCTACATCATAATCTTGCACAACTTCAATCTACATTTGGAATGTCTTTCTCAGTATTAAGCCAAATTGATATGACTTGCATTTGATGATTTTCAGCTCTATTTTTAGATTCATGAAACTGTTGATCTTTAGGTTGTTACTATGTTTATTGTTTTTAAATTTGTAGCACTTTTTGTTCTACTCTGTAGAAATTACATATACTTAGATTCATATTGTAAGAATTGCAAGAATGTAGGTTGTTGCTACAACAATTGCAATATTTAATGTTGTTGTAGATATTCATGCAAAAATTTAGATTCTTGCAATCCATCCCATAAATTGACCTTTTTTAGCAATCTTGAGAATTTTTCATTTATTGAAACCTTCTATAAACATAAAAATTTACTTTGCAGGTAAAGGATCTAAACTTTCTTGATACATAAAATTATAAGGTACTTTTGTAACTAGTATCTAAAACATTCAAATCATTATTGCCATGCCCAAAAATTAGTCAATATGAACAATGTCAACCATTCCTAGTATTACATGAACTACATAAAGATCCACTGTAGGTACTTGCAGAACTCCATTTGTTCCAACTTCATTGTAAAAATGATTAGACTCACTTTTAAAATACGAATCTAGATTAAAACATCAATAGCTTGATCATTCATTGCGCACAAATCCTCAAGAATAACTTCTTGACTTGGAACATGAGAAATGCTAACTGAGTATGCAAATTAGCAATTTCATTATCCTTCTGTGTAGAACAACTTCCTCAAGGTCATTAATGGCCTCAAAACAATGAGAAACTTGCAAATCCATGACATTCTTCACTTGAGAAACCTCTTCTTGAAGTAATGATTTCTCTTTCTAAAGTTGATATATTGACACATAAAGCTTCAATACCAACAATTTCTATTGCATGCCTTTCCTTTTCAAGCTTAGAAGCAAGCCAACGAATCATCTTTGTTGGAGATTGATTGATAGAAAATACCTCATGGACCTTCATGATCTTCATGCCACTCATATGCATAATGAAGAACATACTCAAAAGAACTCCACTTTTCCTATGTTTGATCCGGAACCGCAATTGGATTGACAGTGATGCCTTTTCCTGAAGCTTCGTTGGCTAGTTGTAGGATTGCCATCCGTACACGACATTCTTTGCTTGGAGGCCATCGTCCGCAAATAGACTCAAGAGATTAAGAAGGCAGAATAGATTTGAGATAGGAGAGGGTAAGAGAAGATAGCTAAGTCGAGGATCGAGATAGAGGGAATTGTGTAGCCTCTTGGGGTAACTCTTCTCTCTCTCTCTCTCTCTCTCTCTCTCTCTCTCTCTCTCTCTCTCTCTCTCTCTCTCTCTCTAGCTCTCTCTCACAATCTCTTGGAGGGTATCCTTCTCTCTACCTCTCTCTTGCAGCCTCTCGGGGTCTCCTTATGCTCCCTTGTGCCTCCCACATGCCTCATATTTATAATAAATTAGAGAGGAGGGGATACGGCTGAGAATAAGAGTGGAGGGCCTCTTGGAAGACTCAGTGATCTGATGCTCAGATCATAAATCTGATGGTTGCATTGGCTCCAAAAGGGGGGTAAAACCTCAAGACACTTTCATAGAAAGCTCTCAATTCACTCCTTCTTCTTTTCTCTGTTCGAAGTGTTGTCTACTGTCTGTAGACTGCAATCGCAGCGCGCACGATTTCGCCAATCACTTTTCTTTATTTTTTTATTTTTATAAAATCTCCAAAACTAACTAAAAAATCACTTGTATTTTCTTTGAAATGACTTTCAGTTCTACCTTTTTAGGATAATAGCTAAAATATACTAGTTTTTTTGCCAAAAAATCTAATATTTTTGGACCATCCAAACTAAACACATTAATACTAGTTATTAATATGGCTCATAAGTCTCGTTCACATTGTAACTTTCGTGAAGGGTGGCTACAGTCCTTGTCAATCCGAGAAAAATATCAGTTTATGACTCTCGATTTATTTTAAAATATATTTTTAATTAAATAAAAATTATTAGTTATTAATGTTAGTTAGTTTTTACCTTAGTTAGTCTTTAGTTAGTAATCTTATTAACTTTTTAATTGAATAACTAACTTTCGAACTAACTAACTAACTTTTATTGTGTAGAAATATTTCAAATAATTTAGGATGTCATCAAAGAATACAAGAACAAAATCATTGAGATGAGGTCTGAAAATGTCCTGCATTAACTTGTTAAAGGTGGCTGGAGCATTTCACAACCCAAATGATGTCACAATGAATTCAAAATGGCCATATCTTGTGTTGAAGGTGGTTTTAAGAATATATGCATCCTTGATTCTGATCTGATAATATCCTGATCGAAGATCGATCTTAGAAAATATCCTTGCTCCTTATAGATGATTAAGAAGCTCGTCTATCCTTGGGATCGGGTACTTATTCTTCATTATTATCTATTTAGCCCTAGGTAGTCAATACAAAGACGAAGAGTTCCATCTTTCTTCTTCTGGAATAATATTGCAACTCCCCATGGTGAACTACTTGGTTGAATATACCCTTGTTCTAGCAATTGTTTGAGTTTCTCTTTTAGTTTGATGGCTTCAGGAATAGACATTTTGTAAGGCCTTTTTGCAACTGGAGCGGCTCCTGGAACAAGTTTGATCTCATGATCGTCTTCTCTTTTCGGAGGTAACTCAGTTAGCTCTTCAGGAAATATGTTGACGTATTATTTTAACCAGAATGGTTCTTCTTCTATTTGACCATCTTGATTTACCTTGTTAAGCTTGATCAAGTAAACAAGTCATCCTTTCTTCAAGCCTTTCACAATTCGAAAAGCTTTTGCTAATTGAACCTTAGGTTTCCCTATTTCACCTTGTGTCATCACTATTTCATCGTTCAAATCCTGAAATGTGACTTGACCTTTTCCACAATGGATATGAGCATCATTGGAAATCGGTCAATCCATTCCTAATAAGTACTCATAAGCTTCTAAGTTCATTACCATGGACCTTATACTTGAAAGGTTTTCTCCTAGGTTAAACTCTACCTTGGTAGTTTGTTGTGTAGAAAGTACTTCATTTCCATTTGCTCATTCTACAAGCACTTTCAATGCATTTACTATATCTATTCCTAACTTCTTAGCACACTTGGGTGAAATAAATGAGTGTGTACTTCCACACTCAATTAAAACTTTAAATGATTTACCTTGGTGACTAGTTGGTGTCTGTATTATTAAATATCCATGATTTGGACCCTTCTTGTGGAATGCAGCATGAACAATTGCTTTTTCAATATCTTCTTCCATAGTAGGGTCTTCCTCCTTATTAATCTCTTTAAGGGTAATATTTGACATTCTTCCTCTTTCCATAGCTATTTGACCATGGCCTTGGGCAGCTCTGCCTTGACCTCGAAATTGGCCTTGGCGATGGTTTTCACCAAGCTTTGGACAATCTCTCCTGAAATGTCCTAGCTCATTACAGTGAAAGCACCTAAGACCATCCTTGTTTCCCTGGGTAGGAACAAAATTTTCAACTACATTGGATTTTGCCTTTTTCTTCTGACCTTGGTGAAATTGACCTTGGGTTCTTTTTGCTTGGCCTTTGAATCCTCCTTTGTTCTAGTTATTGTAGCTCCAAAACTTATTATTTTTAGGCATGGATTGTACTTCCCGCACAATAGGAGCAACTCAAATCAAAGCATCTTGGAGGTTTGTTGGGCACATTGATTCCAAATGAGTGTTCAAAGGAGAATTTAGCCCATTGTAGAACTTGAATACTTGTTGAGTAATATCCATGGAGGATGCATATTTAAGAAGTGAAACAAACTTGGAGTAATATGCCTCCAAGGTTAGTCCCATTTGCTTCAAATTAAAGAACTCATTCATCTTCTGGGTGTGATAAAATCAAGTACAGCTTCTTTCAGCAAATCCCAAGTAATGTTATTTTCAGGGACACCTTTATCTCGGTACCACTACTTCCACCAGAGTCGATCTTTGCCAATTAATTTTAGCTTGGCTATCATGGCTTGGTTGGCTAGGACAATTCCAACAGCAGTAAAATAATCTTCTATGGAATCAATCTAAATTTCTGCATCGGCTTGCACATTTTCGTCTCTCCCATCAAATTTCAGAGGTTTGACTTACTTCAAAAGATTCTTTTTTTCTTGGGATTCATTGGGAAATTATTGTGGGTGCAAGATTTTGGAAAATTTTCAACAATTCCCAAGTTAAACTTTACGAAATTCATATAGCATTAATATTAGAGTCTGATACTCAAATTATTTCTTGCTTAATTTGTGGAAACAATTTCAAATAAAACTCTTTTCCCATTGCTAAAGTTAAACTGCAATTTCAAAGGTTCCAAAGGAAAAGAAGGGTGCCATTATTTATTTGATTGATAAAGTATCAATCAATCTTTATTACAACGAATGTACAAGGTAATCAAATTGGAAGAAATACATTATTTAGATTGCTCAGAGGTTCATCTTTTTAAAAAAAAGGATTCCCTACTACAATCTAAGCATGACACTCTGATACATCCTTTATAAAGTAACTTGGATTTTGAGAGTGGATATCTAAGAATCTATATTTTTTAGGGAGATCAAGAGATCCATCCTTTTCATAGTTGTAGCTAGAGCGACCTACGACTTTTACTCTGTCGTCTAGAAGGATATTTGTAACTTCCTCATAGATATATTGGTTTAGTTTAATCATCTTGCCCCTAGTATACAGGGTTGAGTTTATAATGGCTTCATAAAATAGATAGACCTTGACAACTTTAAGATCTTCCATCCATTTCACCCTTTTCAAATTATTATGAAGATAAGCTAGATGGCTTGCATCGATATAGCAGTATCCTCTGATAATCATCCACCGTCTTTCACAATATAGAGGTAAGGGGTTGTACAACTAATCTAATATATCCGCATCATCTGATTCCTCTAGGTAAGACTAGATGAATGCATAGTTGACATAAACATTACTTGGAAGATCAAGAATTGTTTCCAAGATTCGTTACTCTACCATAATTCAAAAACATACATTAATGAAGAGAAAAAAACATGTCCTAGGCTATATTTACAATCCATGAAAATTTCTTTTAAGCTTACGTCGTATTCTATACTAACGTGTACTCTAATACCAACTATGAGGTGTCTACTAACATGTGCTCTAATACCAACTATGAGGTGTCTGCCATGCTCATTCCAAGGTGCACCTTTTTTTAGTCCATCAGTAGGTTTTCTAAATGACGCTACCCGGGGCTCCCTTGGAGTACCACAGGGTTTGTCACCTAGACCCTACTGAGTCTACATTGCTACAAAAGAGTTCTAGCCAAGCCCACTAGCATCAACCTAAATTTTTTGGGTTCCTAAAATCGGTTGGATTTCCTAACAGCTAGCTACTAGTGTTAGTAATTCCGAGTTTCCACTTTCTACAGGATTACTCAAATTGAAGTGAACTTGCCATTACACTTGGTTCAAAGAGAATGGGAGAGGGGAGTGCAGTACGTCAAACCTCCTACCTAGAAGGAAAAATCCTATTCTAGACCCCTAAAACAATGCAAGTCAGTTCTACCTAGCGACTAGTTGGTCGATTTATCGTTCTCCTATTTTCATCGCCAATTTAGAAAAGCTCCCAGCTAACCGGGACCACCCTACCATTGGACGGCAGACCTATTGGGGGTCATGCCCACCCACTTTCATTTGATAATAATATCATCTTTAGTTTTTTAAACACATTTATTAAAATGTATACAACCACATTCCTTAATTAGTATGTTAAATCACAAGTTTCTTCACATAAGTTATCTCATGGACAAGTTTATAATTCAAACAAACCTTGAGTAAAATAAATTCCTTTATTATATTGGAAGTTTATTACAATTTTCATCTTTTTGATCGTGCGAAAGATATACAGAATTCCACGAGGGCATTCTATCCACCAAGGTTCCACCCTTGTAACTAGTATTATGGTTTCAGAATCCCATCCTAGGTCATGAAGGGGCTCGTCAAATTCTAGGAGTAATGCGAAATTTACAGCCAAAGTCCCACCTAGCATCCACATTTCCTACTACTCAAGACTACCCCTACAAACAGATCTTTTCGCTACGAAGCCGGTCTAAGCCTCTCGAAGCAATAGCCATGAACCCCTTGGAGCAGGGTCTCGCAGCTAGCTTGGGGGTAGCTTAGTGCGATCTTTCCTTTTATCCTATTTATCAATGATTTTAATCAGAGATCTAGATTCTAGCAAACACAAACAATCATTTCAAACATATAATGATGCAATGGCAATCACACCATCGTGCAACTCACAGCTTCACATAGCCAAGGTAGACTTTAACCTAAGGTAACCTTACATTCTACTAAGGATTCTGCTCCCCATAAAGAAGTGTTGAGTACAATTCTTTCAACTTTGTTAAGCAAGACATGAATTCCCCCCTTGGGGACTAACTTATCCAACATAAGCGATACCATTGCACAAACTATTCATGAAGAATGTGTGATATCCTTTTATTTTAATTTTCGGGAGTTTGTAGGTAATACGATAAACTGGGAGGGTCTAAGTTTTTCTTCACATTTTTAGATTCCATCCAATATCTTCTTAGCATTGATCTGTCCTAATAAATAGTGAATGTCCTAGTAAAAATACAGCAACGAGATGATTTACAAGGCTTTTAAATAGACTTTCACAAGTGTTAATCAATACTTAACCTTGCGGCATTTGATCGTAGATATATCAAGTTATTTTATTTAACTAATCTTGCATATGCATATAATCCTTTACTTATTTCATGCAACATCCACCTACAATTATTTCCATCATAATTCTACGAAGTATAATCTCAATTAATCTAACTACAAATCATAGGTAGCAATTAAAAGTTTATGCATGTATTATGCTCTCTAGATGAAAGATATCATTTTGTGTAAGTGTAAATATAAAAGCTAATATTTTATGTACCTATTTTTATATGGATGATACCCATGCAATCTAACAAGTAGTTCTTGTACCATTTAATGCAAAAGCTAACATTTTATGTAAAATGTTGACAAAAATATTATTATTTTATGTGGCGATATGAAAATAATAGCCTATTTTTGAGTTGTGAATAACGTGGTTTGGAATGATGACATTGGGAATTTCGTCTCTGCTTGCACTCGCATTCACCACACCCAGGCAACTCCAGCAACCTCAGGCACTCCTGTATCTCTAGCAATACCCATTCTTTGACATGTTAAGGTGGATCTCATGGTCTTTGCACCTCGTTGCTTTGGAGCCATCATTTGTGAGTGGGTTCGAGAGATAAAGAAGGAGAAATGAATTCGGGATAAGAGAGCGTGAGAAAAGATTTCCTAGTTGAAGATCGAGAGGGGGGGTTGAGCTAACTCTCTACCTCTCTAATTCTCTCTCTAACTCTCTCCCTCACAGGCTCTCCTGGTAACTCCCTCTTGCAGCCTCTCAGGGTATCCTTCTACCACTACAACTGAGTAGAGGGCATGACTTTATTGGAGCCCCAAGAGAGACACCAAGGAAAAGGGGTTTCTACTGCAAGAAAATCTATCTTGTAACATCAACAAGCTTTTGTTTCATTCTTTAGAGAACCACAACAAGGAAAAAGAACACCAATATAGCAAGAAATCTTCACGCAACATCATAGAAACAATTCTCCCACGGTTTCATATTCTATAAAATTCATCATTTTCTTCATATTCTTCATAGAATTCATCAACCAAAAAACAAAACACAAAAGAAACACCACTTTGAATAGAAATAAGATCACATAGTATTCATCTTCATTGTCTTCATAGTTTTCTCTCACATTCTCTCATAGATAGATACATTTTTTGCATAGAATTGGCTATCTCTTGCATATGATCTGGAGTCCCAAGAGGAACACCAAGGAAAAGGGAATTCTCTTGCAAGAAAATCTATCTTGTAACATCAACAAGCTTTTATTTCATTCTTTTGATCATCAAAACAAAGAAAACAACAATTCTTCACACATCATCATAGTAGATATCTCCCACGGATTTGATAGAATCAACCATAATCTTCAACATCTTCATAGAATCCACCAATATAACAAATAACACAAAATAATACACCATCTTTGAATGGAAATCGATCACATATTATCCTTCTTCAATGTCTTCATAGTTCTCTCTCTCAATCTCTCATATAAAGTTACACTGTTTTTATAGAATTGGCTATCTCTGGCTCTCTCTCTCTCTCTATCAATAATACATCATATCCTCACTACAATACTCTCATAATAACTCTCAATAATCCTTCTTACTTCGTGGATGCACCTCCCAAGAGGTATGTCTGATATGAAGAGTCATCAGAGCCACTACAGTGTCTTTTCATAGCTCACTACTGTCATTGTCACTTAGTCTTCTCTTCAGTCTTCAGCAGCTGCTTCTTCCATTTTTTTAGCTCTTTTGAACTTAGATTCATCCTTTCCAAAGGTTATAAAACTTTCCCAATGTCACACATACATTCTACAGAACACTTATAAAAGGTCTACAGAACAGTTACTGTACAGTATCAGAGCAGCTACAGTACAGTTACAGTACAGAGACAAAGCAGAGACAGAGGCTCTACAAAAGGTCTACAGAGGGTTACAGAAGGTCATCAAAACCTCATAACTCATACTCAAACCAAATCAAACTATTAAAAACTATTCAATAGGCTTCCAAAAGATCTCAATCTTCATCAATCATCAATCCATGCTTCATACAGAAGACAATCAGAACAAAACAAAAGCTATACAGAAGGTATACAAAACCAATCAGAACCTATCAGAACATCACAGAGCTTCATATCTCCACTAAGAATCATCATGAACTTCCAAAACATAATCAATATCATCCAAAACACTCTCAAATACTTTCATTAACAACCATACATCACTCTAAATCCATCAAAAATCAATCATTTAGACCTCAAAAGCAACAAAAATCAGTCAAAAATTCAGTCTTTTTCCACTCTCAACATATCCCCACACTTAGAAAGGAAGCATCCTCGCGACTTAAGGAAAAGATTAATATAAGTTCATTAAAGAGCTCAATTTGGATCTTCCTTCGGATCTTCAATAATCTTGCTAAATCACGACCCCAACTTATCACCTGTATCGGATAGAAAAATACTACTAAAGGAAAACTTTCGTTATTCATTAACTCATCTGATTAATCATTTGAAAAGCCATAACAAATTTGTAAAGGATATGAGAGGTTCTCTTCAACTTTCCACCATAGGCTTTCCATCCACCATCAATCGTTTGAAAAGATCTCTCGAACAAATTATTCTAAGTAGCACGAACTCATCACATACAATTATTACGACACACACAAACAAACACTAACACAACCATCTGAATGACACCTCCAAAAAGAGAGATATATCATTAAGAATCATCCATGATACATAGCAAAGGTATCAATGAAGATGATCCATTTTGAAGGCTTGGTGGTTTTGAAAATGATCCATGGAGAAAGATTCATCTACAAATGTCTTTGGAGGATTTTGAAAGAACTACAGGCAGCACATCCTTTCTAGCAAAACAAGGTATCTGCTAGGGAGACATAGGGCATGAAAATACAGGACATCCAACTGGTGGGAGTCAATGTTCACATTGACATTCATACAAAGTTTTGGAATGGCCTTTTGATCATTATGGGAATGCCTATGCATATATGCTAGATACCAAGCAAAATGAGCTGTCAATCTCACCAAAGGATCTAGAGATTGTGAGTATTGGTGAGAAAAATGAAGGTATTTCTGGTATGCTTGACTGGCAATTGTCCAATCCCTTGGAATTATTGGCCAGTTTATCTAAGGTCTTGTAAGAGAATCAGTCAAGCTCCATCCTCGTCTTCTGGGAATCTGCTGATCAAACCCTTCATATTCACTAACCAACTGAGGGGGTTGAGAAATAGAAGTGGCAGGAGAGGGAAGTGGAATAAGTAAAAGAGGATGAAGAGATGGATAGGCAAAATCATAAAATGAGGAATAAGTTAAAGAAGGAGTGGCTGAAAATTTTAGGGAATCAGTTAGGAAGGGTGCTAATTGATAAATAGGAAAGGTAGAAGATATATGGATGGATGGAGAAGGGCATGGTGGAGAAGGGGAAAATACTCTATCTTCGATAAAAGAACAATAGGTAAATATGGAAATTTGAGGAAAATATTGAGGTTGGAAAAGAAGGGGTAAGATTGCTGTTGAATTGGTTTGATAAAGGGAAAAATAGGTATCATAACGATGAGCCATTTGTTGGTAGTACAGCAGGCTAGGAACAAAGGGACCTAAGATAGATCTTCTTTGATAGGCATAAAAAAATGTTGAATCAAATGGATGGTTTTTGGAAAGGTGAGCTAAGAGATCCACCCTTAGTTGGTTAGTACTCTGTACGTAGGTAGAAGCTGTGTTCTGACGTTGACTCAGGACCATAGAATCAATCATTGAGTGCTAGGAATTATTGGGGCAAGTAGCCACTTTTGAGGAGTAACTCTGGAACATATCATCTATTCGCAACTCCAAATAGTTTACATACAAAACAGCTTGCAAAACCACATCTCCCACATATTAGGCCATATCTACTTCATCTGGAATCAATAGATCTCCCCGTAGATACATGTATGACAGCAACATGGTATCTGTCATCACAGAATCGTCAAACACCATACGGACCACTTCTGTCTCAGTAACTCAGGAGACCAAGCCCCACTCCAACCATCCTCTGGAAGAGGAAGATCCATCGTTGAAAGCTTCATGTAAAAGGCCAACTTCTACAATTGATAGTGGACAAAGAAAGAATGGTTCGGAGGAACATATTCTTGGAAACACTCAAATGTAGACCATAACACATCCATCCTGGACTGCAATCTTTCCACTTTATCTTAAAATAATGGACACAAGGTAGCCTGTCTCTAGAGAACTGCCAAGTCCTGCTTTGAGAGAAAATGGATCAGTGGAAGATTGGGGCTTGGAGGAACAGATCATGACTATGCCAGGGTCTTGCATCTGCTGGATTTGGAAAGCTTGTGATTCCACTGTGTCATGAGTAGTCTGTAAGGCTGAGAGTTTTGCATCGAAAAGAGTTTGAAACTCTTGAGCTTCTTTGGACATATTCTCCTTCTCCTCAAAGATTCTAATGACCTCTGATTGAGCTTTTGTTAACTGAATCTTCAAAGAAGATATCTCTTCTCTTTGGGTCTCAATCATTTGGGTTTGTTGCTCCATCTGCTTAAATAGATCCGCAAGTGTGTCTTTAGTAGAGGCTAACTCTGATGTTGCCTTATGCAACTGGTCTTTAGACTGCATCAGGTCTTCATAAAAGGAAGCATACAGCTGTTGAGCATAGACTGTCACTGAAAGTTCAATCGAACTCTGGATGTCTTTACAAAGAAATGGGATGGCATCTCCCGACACTAGACTGTGTAGTGAAGGGACTGATATGTCCAAGGAACCCTCTCTATGTGCTCTGAACAGGTTGTTACATGTGAGATAAGCAGGGAGGTCACTCCCACATGTAGCAGGAATTGTAACTGAAGGAGCTTTATCTGCCACACGCTTCAAGCGCTTTCGCTGAATGACCAGTGGAGGAGGGGAATCAAGATCCTCTATATCAATAGGTTCTGACTCTTCTGAAGGTGGAGGGGGAGGTACTGGATCAGATGGAGGAGGTGGTAGCACACCCTTCTTTAGGCCTGAGTATGTCAAAAAAGCATACAAGCAGGATCCATAGGTAACATTTGTGACATTTCCCCTAGTTACTTTGACGAAATGTTGATCCATCTTTGTAAGTAGGTAAGTGCTCCAATCAATAGCCACTCCTTTTAACACCATCCTGGAAACTGTAAAGAGCTCTTTTGACAAGTAATGGGATGGTGTTTTGGTAGGCATAAACTTGTCTTGGAGAAACTGGCAGACCAACTTCCACACAGGATCAGTGATCATGGAAAAAGAGACTCCTAAAGAATTGATCACTTTCTTGACATCCAGAATTTCCTTTGTCTGCTTCTGTAATAGCTTGAAAATCTCATCGTTGGAGAATAGTTGTCTAGCTGTAACAAAGGACTCTCCTTTGTAGGGAAGAGACAGAGCCTTCCCTAACCCTCGGGGTGTCAATGTCATGGAAGCACCATGGACCAGTCCCGACTTCTTGCTGTATGAGGCAAGGAACTCATCACACAAGGATGGATCATCTGGAATCAGGGGGAATGAAGCAGCCACAAAAGGCGCATGTCCCGCTTTTGCTATAGGCTCAAAATTTAGTAGGAAAGAGTAATCCCTACTAACCATCGGGACATACTGGATAGGAGGAGGAGCGTGAGGTGCCATTCAGATGGAAAACACACACACCACAACCCTAGACAATACACATCCTAGAAAAAATTCGGCATGACCTCTACATATATGCGACCGAAACTTTCATGCGATGCAACAAACAAGCACCCAAATCCCTGTATCAGGCAAGAAAGAAAGAAAACTACAAACCGTTCCCATAATCGTAACACATAGACAAATCATAATACCATAAAAATGTACCTCAAGACCTGACCATAACCTTGACCATCAGTGTCAACTAAAAGACGTTTATGCGCCCATCCCACGAAGCATGTTTATTAAAAAGGGGAAAAAAGTGCAGTGAAGGGAAATTATTTTAATGAAGGGTTCATTTTAAGAAATTATTAACAATGGGTGACATTTTATTAGGTTATAAACCTTAATAAGAAAACGGCGGTTCCTTCTTAAAATTTTAATTACAAATTATTAGGGTGAAACAGTGCTTTATCGAAACTCGGATTACGATTCCTAGACTGGGTCTCTAAATGCAAATTCCTTAATTAAAAATTAATAGTGATGTTGAGCGATTTTTTGCCGGCGCGTGCTTTTTCGTAACGGCTGGTTTATTTTTATTACAGGCTAAGGTGCCTCTTAAGCGCACGTAGCGCGTGCAAAGTGAACGGCTGGTTGATTTTTAATTATTAAATTGTGTGTTTAGCACGAATGCGCGTGGAAAAAGTGGGTGAATAAATAGTTTATTTTAGCAATTAATTATGAGTAAGGGGGTAATGAAAATAAATAAAGCTCTTAAAATAAATACCTGATAGGGGTGTGTATGCAATGGATTGAAGGCGCATGGAGTAGTCTCCCAAAAGTAATGAATCCAGTTAAACAAAATCAAAGACCACTGACTGAAAAAAATCAAATACCTTAGTGTTTTTTGTTTATTTTTATTTTATTATTTTATTATTTTATTTTTTATATGGTTTGGTTTGTGTTTTAGGTGTGTTTTTTTGGTTTTATTGTTTGGTTTGATGTTGTTTTGTTTTTTTTTTCTTTTTTTTCTATTATATGTGTGTGTTTTTTTTAAATAATAATTAAATCAGGATATATAACATATGGATATGTTATGAAGTGTAAGAATGAATTTTCAGCCATCGTGCAAGTGTCCACAATGTATTTAAATTCAGCCATGAGTTTCAGCGGATTTTTTTAGGCTTTAAAATGAATTTGTATAAAGTGTAGTATTAAATTTAGGGTTTTTTTCAAATAATATTTTTTCCTTTTATAAAAATATTTTTAATTGAAAAATCAATGGAAAAAGGGGCAAGGGAGTTTATGGAATTTTTTGGGAATTTTTTGAATTTATTTATGTATTTTTACTAATTTTAAATGAATTTTATCCATTGTGTTATGTAATGTTGAATTAATTTTCAGATTTTGAATTTCTATAAATTTATTTGTTTTAATTTCCTCTTTACCAATATTTCAAATAAGTTCAACAATATTGGTAAATTGTCAGAAATTTTTCTGTAATTTTTT